>NW_024467086.1:600000-904980 GCF_017591425.1 Ochotona curzoniae | reverse complement strand
ATCGTGGTGACGGTGCATCATGTTGTGTTTTTTTGCAACTGATGGGTTGGCTATGTCTACCATGAAAATCCCTGGGCCACACCAGAGGTTCCGAAGTGTGCAATGCATCTGAACTCAGGGCAAGCCTGGGCAAAGGTGGCAGCGGGCCAGGGGCTACCACCTCCCACTCCCCAGACCTGTAACCACCTTAGTATTGGAGATTAGGTGTCTATGTGCACCCCACGGAGAACACCCAGGGCACAACCAGGGTAAAAAGGCCTCAGTAGTGGTAGCAATTATCAACACTGAGCCTCAGGAGGGGTGCCCTCTAATTACTACATCCCAAGGGAATTAGGCCTGATTCTTGCTGAGAGGCACCCAAATCTGCCCAGAGCAATTACAGGAAATCCCAAGGTTACAAAGTTCCTTACAAGTTCCCCAACCCTCAGAGCAACTCAAGCCAATGCAGTAGCCAACAAACCGCAGGGGAACCAGGTTTAGAGGTATAAATTCAAGGGTAAACAAAAACACCCAACAAGCCACCAAAGCACGCTCTCCCCAACAAAGTACAGAGTATCATGTTGGTGTCTTCAATCCATACAGCAGGAATAGGAACACACCCACTGTAAGCTACTGCACTGAGGTCAAACTATGTCCAAAATGATGAGAAAGCAAAACACAATGGGGAGAAGTAGCAGAAAAAGCAATGATTCAGACCAAAAAACCAGCACCTCCCCCAAAACAACCAAAACTAACCCCTGTCACTGAGAAGCGAGATGAAGACATTGAGGAGATACCAGGGAAGGAATTTAAGAAAATACTCATAAAATTCATCAGAGTCAGTGAGAAACACTGGGAAGAGTTCTAAGAATTCAAATATCACGTTGTTGTGGGTATCAAGCAAGTCAAAAATAGATTCCTTGACTTATAGTACAAAGTTGACAATCTACCAACGGAATGAATTCAGCAGAACATAGGGTATCAGAAATGGAAGACGATCAGAATGGGAACAAGCAACTCATTATACAGCTGGAGAAAAACCTGAACAGGGCCAGCGGGACCATTCAGGAAATGAAAGACAACTTTAAAAAGTCAAACATCAGAGTAATAGGCCTTCCTGAGAGAGTGGAACAAGAGACAGCCTTACGACAGCTGTTCAATGAAATAATACAGGAGAACTTCCAAAATACTGGAAACATGAATTATGTTCTTCATAGTTATACTTTAGATTTGCCTCAAATATTCTAAGAAGAAGGATTATTTCTCTGCTCTCCTTCCCCATTACTGAGAAGCATAGGGTCTTAAGTTACATTAGGTTTTACAGTTCTTTCATGAAGATCATGAGCAGTCTGCCTCACATTGATTGTAGGCTCATTGATTACATCACATTCTCTTGTTACATGACATACAGGATGTTAGAGTTTGAAATAATATTACAATTTGCAGGTACCATTTTTGAGATTGACAGCAGTAGCTTAAATTAAGGAAACATGTGGTATCTAACCTTTGGGGACTGACTCATTTCCCTTAGCATGATGCTTTCCAGTTGGGTCTTTTGCCAACAATAAAGTGCACCTCTCTCATTTTTTTTTAAGCTTAGTAGTATTCCATGGAGCAAAGAAACCATAGTTTTCTTATCCAGTCTTCTGTTGTGGGCATTTGGGTTGCTTCCAAGTTTTGCAATTGTTGATTGTGCTGCTATGAACATGTGGGTTCATGTAAGTTTCTCATGTAGCAGGTGTTTTGGATATATTCCTAAGAGTGTTATTGCTGGATCATATGCTATGCAGATTTTCATTTGTTTGAGTGTTCTCCACATTGATTGCCACAGAGGCTGCACCAACCTGCATTCTCACTGGCAATGGAGAAGTCTTCCCTTTTCCCCACAACCTTGCCAGCAAGTGTTGTTGGTGGTATTTTCTATGTGTGCCAATCTTACTGTCTTTAGGTGAACCCCATTGCTGTCTTAATTTGGATTTCCCTTTACTTCCAGGGAACTTGAGCATTTTTTCATATGTTTGTTTGCCATTTGCATTTGTTCCTTTGTGAACTGTCGGCCCATTTCCCGTGCCCATTTTTTGAGTGGTTTGTCTTGGTGTTTTGATTTCTCTGGAGATCTTTGTGTATTCTGGAGTTAAGCCTCCTATCACCTATGTAGTGTGCCAAGATCTTCTTCCATCCTGTGAGTTACTTTTTTCCTTTGTTGATTTTTTCCCTTGTTGTGTAGAAGCTTCTTAGTTTGATGTAGACCCATTTGTTAATTTTGGTTATTTGATTGCTATTGCTGTTGGTGTTCTATTTAGAAAGTCATTGCCTACACCTAACTCTTGCCTGATGTGTCCATTATTTTCTTCCAAATGTTTAAAGTTTCTGGGTGAATTTTTAGGTATTTTATCCATTTAGCTTTGATCTTATGTATGGTGAAAGACGTGGGTCTTTTTTGCAGTTTCCGAAGGCTATTAGCCAGTTGTCCCAACAGAATTTATTAAAGACACCTTCCCATTTCCATTCATTTTCATCTGTTTTTTAGTCAAAAATTATTTGGTTGTATCTATGTGAGTTCCCTTCTGTTGTTTCTAATCTATTTCATTGGTCTTCCTCTCTATCTCTTGCCAGTACCAGACTGTTTTAATAACCACCACCGTATAGTATGTCCAGAGGTCCAGAATTGTGGTTTCCCCGTTAATTTCTTATTCTTCAAGATGGTCTAGCTCCTCATGGTTGTGTGTTTGTATTTGTGTGTGTGTTTGTGTGTGTGTGTGTGTGTGTGTGTGTGTGTGCGTGTGTGTGTGTGTGTGTGTGTGTGAGAGAGAGTGCATGTGTGTGTGTATCCAGATGAACCTTTGTATCATTTTTTTCAAGTTCTATGAAGAATGTTTTGGGTACTTGGATTTGAATTGCATTGAATGTGTATATTACTTTTGTTAGCATAGTCATTTTTTTGTTTCTTTTTTTTTAAAGATTTATTTTTATTATTTTTTCATTGGAAAGGCGGATATACAGAGAGGAGAGACAGAGAGGAAGATCTTCCGTCCGATGATTCACTCCCCAAGTGAGCGCAAAGGGCCGATACTATGCCGATCCGAAGCCAGGAGCCTCTTCCGGGTCTCCCACGCGGGTGCAGGTTCCCAAAGCTTTGGGCCGTCCTTGACTGCTTTCCCAGGCCACAGCTGGAAGGGAAGCGGGGCTGCTGGGATTAGAACCGGCGCCCATATGGGATCCCGGGCGTGCAAGGCGAGGACTTAACCACTTGCGCCACCGCGCCGGGCCCAAGCATAGTCATTTTTACAGTATTGATTTTACCTATCCAAGAGCATTGGAGTTTCTCCTTCTTTTGAAGTCTTCCTCAATTTCATTTTTAGGCTTACTGTAGTTTCTTTCAAAGAGATTTCATGCATTTTTGGTGAGGTTTATTCCTAGATACTCCATGCTCTTCTCTATTATTTTAAATAGAGAATAATGCTAGTGTTGGGTTTTTTGTATATTTGCTTTGATTATGTTGTGGATTGTTCCTTCTACGCCTACCGTGGATTGGGTTTTTAGCACAAAGTGGTGTTGGATTTTGTCAAAACCTTTTTTATGTGTCAATTGATAATATTCTATGATTTCAATTCTTCAGTTTTGGAATGTGATGTATCATATTTATGGATTTTCAAATGTTGAATCATGCCTGCATGCAGGGTTGAATCCTACTTGATCTGGATGCAATATGTCTTTATGCAATATGTCTTTTTTTAATTCTATTGTCTAGGATTTCATTTAGAATCTTAGCATCAATTTTCATCAGGGAGTTTGGTCTGGAGTTTTTCTTCTCTGTTAGTTCTCTACGTGGTTTTGAAATTAAGGTGATGTTGGCTTCATAGAATGAGTTTGGAAGGGTGGCTTTCTTTGCTATTGTTTTAAAGAGATTGTGCAGAATTGGGGTTAGATCTGCTTGGAATGTTTTGTAGAATTCTGTAGTGAAACATCTGGACCTGGACTTCTCTTTGTTGGGAGATCTTTAATCACTGACTCAATCAATATCTCAGTTACAGGTTTGTTCATGTCTTTTGTTGCTTCTGAGGTTTTGTCAGTTTTTATGTTGCCTTTTTCATCCTGGATGCTACTAATTCCCGTTTTCTCTCATTTTTTTTTTTCTTTGTCAAACGGGTCAGTGGGCTGTCTATTTTATTTATCTTCTCAATGAACCAGCTTTTTAATTTATTGATTTTGTGATTAGTATTTTCTTTCTTTTTTTTTTTTTAATTTCAATTTGACTTGTTTCCTCCCTTGTTTTGATGATGTATTCTCTTTTGTTTGAAGGGTCATTTTGTTGTTGTTTCTCTAATTTCTGGAGGTGTGTATTTAGTTCCTGTATTTGGCATCTTCCTTGGGTTTTGACATAGGCACGTATTGCTATGAATTTACCATGCAACACTGCTTTGATGGTGCCCCACAAGTTTTTAACCATTCTATCTTAGTTTTCATTGGTTTCCTCAAATTTTTTGATCTCATCCTTTGTTTCTCTCTGACCCATTGTTCATTTAATAGTATTATTATTCATCCCACAGGTGTTTACGTAAGTCTTGGGGCATTTTGATTTATTGATTTCCACTTTCACTGCTTTGTGGTCTGAGAAGGTGCTTGTTATGATTCCTAATTTTGAAGTTAGTGAGTCTTCCATTGTGCCCTATCTTCTGGTCAATTCTGAGAAGGTGCCATGCACTGCTGAAAAACATGTATATTCTGCCTCTGTGGTGTGAAGGGCTGTGTAAATATTTGCCAAGTCCATTAGTTCTATGTTCTATGTGAGTTGTACTATTTCTCTGTTAAGTTTCTGATTCGTTGTTCGGTCAGAGTTAATGAGTTGTTGAGCTCTCCCAGATTATTGTATGTGCATCTACATCCCCTCTTAAGTCCAGCAACAATTGCTTCATGCAGCTGCGTGCACCTCTGTTTGCTGTGTAGAAGTTTACAATGGTAATCTTTTCCTGCTTAAGTTTCCATTCAGCAATATGAAGTGTGTATCTCTGCTGTTTTGATGTTTGTCACATTGAAGTCTATGTCATCTGAGATTTGAACAGCTACTCCAGAATTATTTTCTGTTCTATTGGAGGAAAATAACTTTTCCATTGTATTTATGCAGAAACTGCGAAACTCTGGCTCAGACCTTTTACGTCATGGTCAAGGAGGTGTTTCTATGGATAATTCTGCCATTTGTTTCAAGTAAAACCAGTTGAAATTCCTGCTACAACTCTTATTCCACAACTTAATCTTGTATCACAAAGAAAAGGAGAACCTAAAAGTCAAGGAAAGAATGAAAAACTAAAAATAGGTCCCTTGATTAACATGAAGTCAATGGGGACAGCCAAGACAGTATGAATAGTAAAAGGCCCTTTTGCAAGATGTTATGATTGAGATTAACCTCCAAGCTCATATTGAGTAAAGAAGCAAACTCCACTGTAGCAAACAATGCCTGAATGGATTAGAATTCTTCTGCAGGGTGGTCCAGAGTCCATGTAAAGTAAGGTGGAGCTGCATTCAGGTGGTTGTACAGATATATGCCGGGCCCTGTCACACAGTGGGAGATTCCTTGTGGCCTGCCTGTAACAGAGTAATAGTATTCAAACCTTCATGACCCCCAAATCCCCTGCATGTACCCTAAAATGTATGCATGATATAACATGACACCCAGGTCAATCTGGATATCCACCTGCTATCTTTCTTCTGTAGCTCAGTGAATCTAAATTTGACTAAGTCACACAGCACTTGCCACAGGAATTCTTAACTCAAGAAGGAGAACGCCACATTTCCCATTTCAATATGTGAACAAAACAGAGTTGGATTAAATCCGAGTATGTAAATTCCTACTTTACAAGGCTGATTAGGATTGTCAGCAGTGGCCTCAACAACTAAGCCTGCAAGGACTATGAAGATGAGTCCGAGGAACATGTAGACTGTGTGCATAGATTGTGCATGGACTGTGCACATAGATCGTGTGCATGAATTAGAGATTTTCACCGGCTTGAGTCCTAGTGGGTCACTGGTATGCTGTTGTGCTTTCCACAAGGTGCTTTTTTCTAGCTCAGGGATGGGAGAGTGGAGCAGCGGCCTTTCAGACATGTGAGTGATGCACCCATGGTCCAATTCCCTCAATATTTAGTGAAAAAAGCAAAACATATGGACCATTCCAATGTGGCACGAGTTTTTCTTAAAGACATTGTGCCCAGACCTTGTCCCCCTGGACAATAACATGCTCCCCGCTTGAATATTCATTGCTTTCATAATAAGCCTGCAGTACGATCCAAATTTTTTATTGCACCACAAGCAATGCCTGCATGCTGACCAAGTAATTTGGAACCACCTTGGTCTTGTTCATAGAGAGAGCTCATTGGACACTAGGGAGCAGAGCCCTGTACATAATTTTGAATGCGGTCAATCCATGCACATAAGGAGAATTCCAACCTCAGAAGATGGTGAAGCGAAAGAGAATCACCCAGTATTTGCCAGTCTCAAAGCTAATTTAGATAAGGGCTCCTTAATGGTTTCTGTACATCCTTTCAACGTGCCCTGAGCTCTGTGGGTTATATTCACAATGGAGCTTCCAATCATCTGCCCCCATGGTTGGGCCAGCCCTTGAAGGACCTTATTAATGAAAGCTGGGCCTTTGTCCAATCCTAGCATTACTGGAACCCCATATCGAGGTAAAAGTTCCTCAAGCAATGCTTTAGCCACTACCACACTGGTTTCCTTCTTCGTAGGGAATGCTTCTACCCACTCTGAAAATGTGTCTACAAAGACTAGAAGATACTGGTACCTGAACTTTCCCAGCCTTACCTCTGCAAAGTCTACTCCCCAAGTATGTCCCGGTGTCCTACTCCAAACCTGAGTACCTGTATGTGTGAATTCTCTCTTGCCAGGTTTCATCCCCTGGCATCCTGCACTCCACACCAATAACAATCTGGCCTCAAAGTTCTGCTGTGGGAAGCAGAGGGAGGCAGTATTGAAAAAACCCAGCAGTTTTCTCAACACTAGGTGGGCATTTTAATGTAGTTGGTTTGAAAAATTTTCCCAGTTCTGCAGGCAAAAGCAGTGTTCCCTCCAAGTCACTCTACCAATTGTGTGACTTGGTCTCCTGAAGGTGTTTATATTAGATTCACTCCAAATCATGGCTGGGGCAATGTGGCAAAAGCAATGGCAAATCTTTTTGCTTCTTTATGTGCACAGTGGTTCCCCAGTGCCTCAGCAGTGTTTACTGATTGGTGACCAGGAACCTCCACCGTGGCAGCTGCCTTGGGTTTCTCTATTGCTGTAAGATGGTGTTGTACTTCTGTCAGGTTTTGCAGCTCCCTTCCATCTGTTGTCATGTAGACTCGTTCAAGGTAGATGTCTCAGTGAACATATGTAGTACTGAAGGCATAATGGCTATCTGTGTAAACAGACACTTATATCCTCCCACTTGCACGTGAGCTTCAGGTAGTGCAATCAGCTCTGCCTTCCTCATTGAGGATCGCAGGGGAAGGGCATGGCTCCAGACCACTTCCCCATTGAAATGGACCACTGTTGCCCCTGCCATTTGTATTCCAGTCTTCACTAAGCTATTACCATCCATGAACCAGGTTAACTCACTGTTCAGCAAAGGCAGGTCCAGGGGATCGTGGCAAGCTTGAGTGACTTGTGACAAGGTCTCATGGCAGTCATGAAGGAAGGCATCCATGTGCATGTTCGGCAGTGTTCAAAATGAATGGTTTGATAAATCCCAATCCAGGAGAATCTACAAAGTGCCCCTAATAGTGCATGAGCCTCGCGTTGCTCATCCACTTATTAGGGGTTGTCTCAGGACTCCCTGCACAGCATGAGGAGCTACAATCTTCAAGTTCTTGCCAAAAGTCAGTTTGTCTGTGTCCCACACCATGAGTGCAATAGGAGCTATGACACAGAGGCACAGTGCCCACCTAGCAGCAACATGATAAAGTTTCTTTGATAGATAACCTACTGGTCATTTCCATGGGCACAGCTGTTGTGTTAGGACTCCTTTTGCAATCCCCTTTCTTTCATTCCTCAAGAGGATGAAAGGATTTAATGGTTTGGAGTATCAGTGCTGCAACTTTAATGAGGACAGCCCTCAGTTCTTCAAAGGCTTGCTCCTGTCTGTCTAGCCAATTCTAGTTGGCACAACTCCTGGGACTGAGAAGAATTGTGCCCTCACCCTTCTGCTCCTGGGTTCACAAAGTTGCAGGACAGCAAAGAACAGATTTATCACAAAAGCGGATTCTTCCCAACTTCCAGGTGACTCCTGGCTTAGTAAAGTAGCAGTTTTCCTACACAAAGGAACCTCACACTGCCCAACGATAACATTTTACCTACACTCTAACACTTTCTCCCTCTATCCCTCCAACTCTTCTGTCATCAGTCTAATTTTTTTACACTGTTCCTCTCTCTAATCTCTAACTCTCTCTAACTTCCTCTTTCCCTTTCTTAATCCTCTTCCCTGTCTTTAACCATATTCTTGTCTCATTTAATCTCTCTTTAACTGTCTAACCTCTGTCGTTCTTTCTGCCTCTGTTTCTCCCACTCTCTGCCTCACTCTGTCACTGTCTACTTCTCTTTCTTTTTCTGTACTTCACACTCTCCATCTCTCTATATATCTGTGTCTATAATATCTCTTTCTAAGTCTTTTTTGCTGTCTATCTCTCTAACGCTTTTTCTCTCTACCACTCTCTACCTTTTTCTCTGTGTCACTCCTCTCTAAGTCTCTCTCTACTTATCTTACCTCCTCTTTCTCAGTGTACCACTCTCCTGTATCTCTCTCCCACTCTCTATAGTTATTTCTTTATCGGTCTTTATTTACCACTCTTTCCCCACTCTGTGCTTCTAGTCTCTCTGTCTGTACCTCTCACTTGCTTCATCTCTACCTCTCTACCTCCCTTTCTCCATCTTCCCTCTTTATCTATTCCACTCTGCCCTCTGTCCCTCTTTCTCTCTATCTTAACTTTCTATCTTCCCTTCTTTCTACCTTCCTCCAGTCTTTTTCTTTCCTGCTCTCCTTCACCTCACTCCCTCTGTCTTTTTTTTTTTTCTCTCTCTCTCTTTATCTTCCTCTATAACACTCCCCCCACCATCTTCTCTCTCTTCAAATATTTCCCATTTCATTTCTTTCACTTCTTATCCCATTGCTCATTCTGGTTCTCTACTGTTCTTCTTTATTTTTCTTCTTATTATTATTTGTCTCCCTGAAGTTCAAATCAATAAGATATATGTAAATACAAATTCAATGTTTTGCTCTAAATTGTTTTTCATCATCCCAAATTTATCCTTTCAACTGTTGTTTTTTTTTACAAAAAAATAGTGATGTTGTTATTTTTTTTTTCTGTTTTCCCAGTCTACCTGTTTATTTCATTATGGCAACAAAAAAAATCTAAGAACATTTATTTACATATATACTGGTTTATGGGTGCATTGTTGAACATGAAATATAAAGTTTTTCTATAGTTTATGGTAGACTCTGAGTTTTTGTTTTGATTTATTTTGCTTTCCTTGCTGTTATAACTCTATATATTATTCCTGTGTATCGTCCACCATGTTTAGGATATAACCCTAAAGGTGGAATCACTGCTTCACACGATACATATTACTATTCTCAAACCACTCTTCAATGTAATATGTTGATAAAATCAACAAAATTATGTCTCCAGTATTCAAGATCCTAGCCAGCATTTGATACAGTCTTTCCTCTTTGAATTGAGTAAACCTTTTATAATGCCACCTCACAGTTTCAGCTTGCAAATTTGTTTATTGATCAAATTTTCTTCTAGTGAAACAGACAAGGTTGCCATCTCTGGTTAAATAACCAACACAATGACATTCCCAGTTATATGCAGGTTTTAAACTTCATGAAAAATGCATACAATGCTTCAATCTTGGCAAATTCAAAATTCATAGATTTCACAGAAAACACAAGGAAATGCATGAATTTCTCCATACTTTGACTCCAAAGTGAGAATCTTAATTGCATTTTTCATAAAAATTTTGAAATATCTTTCATTCTATCATAATTATACACTCCCTAGGTTTTGTAACCGCTTGCTTCAGAAATTGTGTTATTAACTTTTGTTCAATATTTGAATTTTCCTCTGAGAAAATTTTTTTCTCCCTCTGAGATGGAAAATGCAATGTCTAGGTTATTTGTAACCTCTCTGTTATAGAAAACCCATTTACTTTGCGCATATGAAAATATCTTCTTAGTATCTCTTATGTTCAACTCACATGTCTCAATATGCATTTTGTTCACAGTTTTTAACTTTAATATTTTTTTCCCTAACTGTGGCAAGGGAGATGTAATGGGAGAACCAAGCCTCTCCAATACATTCCAGATACGCTTGTGAGGCATGATATGATTGTCCTGTTCAAGCATCTTTGATAGTTCTATTGCTGCCAATCTCACCTTTCATACCCAATAAAATCTCTTCAGAATCCACAGAGTGGCATAATCTACTCATGGTTCTGAGATCATTAGTTTAGTAGGAGAGGACTCTGAAGAGACTTCATTTGGGGTGATCCTAATTCTTGTCCTGACCCTTGTGTGTGATTTTATCCATTTTTCTCAAAGTACCAGCTCATTGATTCATTGATAGTACATATTATTTTTCTATTTTGTGTATTTCCTTCCATATTTTGTGCATTTCTTTATTTCTGCTAACATTGGGAATACTATGCCAATGGTGTTTGAGCTCCTTTTGCCATGTTGTGTTGGTACAATTTTAATTTCAAACGTTTATTCCCATTTGATTTTCTGCAGTCCATCCTGCTCATTAGCACTTTTTTTTTCAGTTTCAAAATCATTGCGCCTTTTGTAAGTGCTTTGACTTCAGGTCTCCAGTTCCTCTCTATGAAGTCTAAGATGATGCATGACATAAATTAGATCTTTTATAAAATTGTCTAAGAATGGTTCTGTGCCTATTACATGACATGATAAACCTTTCAGGAAGTACATACACTAATAAAAGAAAGAGTGTATTCTCCATTTATGAGACAAAAGTTTGTATAAATACCTTGAATGTCCACTTACTCTAGTGTGCAAATGAGCTCTGTTGTTTACTTGCTGAGTTTCCTTCACTTTATCCTGCCCATTGAAGTTAATAGTATGCTGACATCCTACACTATTATTGAATTATACTTCACCTTTCAAAATCCACAAATATTGGTTTCCTAGACCTTGACTCCTTTGCATTTGTTTTATGTGCATTTGCTTGGTTATTTCCTCCTGCTGAATGAATCCTGTGATGGTTAGATGGTGTTTTTCTTTATGTCTTTCAATGAATTTGTTGATGTCTATAGTATCTTTTGTAAAAATGGCAACACTAGGTTTTTTTTCTTTCCATTCTTTTGAAATATCTTTATCCATCCTTTCAGTTTTCATTTTTACAAATCTTTGTGGCTAGATGTGCCATTTGTAGGTAACAGATAGATAGGATTTGTTTTGTGAGCCAGCCCATTAATTCATGGCATTTAATGGATTAGCTTAATTCATTTGCATTCAGGGTGAAATTAATAGATGATGATTTTACTTGTCATTTTAGCAATAACTGTTGTCTATTTTACATTTCTCTCATTTTTGTTACATACCACATTTGCCTTTGGTTTTGGTGGTGCTGTTTCTTTTCTTAGGTAGTAGAACATATTTTTGAAGTTATATTTGTACTGCAGCTCTAGTAAATGTAAACTCACAGAGCTTTGTTGGTTGTGGAAGTATTTTTCTTTTATTTTCAAAACCAAAGCAAAATAGTTTTTAATGAGATCTTTCCTGCATGACAATATTTTCTCTTTTTTTAAGATTTATTTTTATTATGTTTTTATTGGAAAGGTGGATATAGAGGAGAGACAGAGAGGAAGATCTTCCGTCCAATGATTCACTCCCCAAGTGAGCGCAATGGCCAATGCTATGCTGGTCCGAAGCCAGGAGCCTCTTCCGGGTCTCCAACGTGGGTGCAGGGTCCCAAAGCTTTGGGCCGTCCTCGACTGGCTTCCCAGGCCACAGGCATTGAGCTGGAAGGGAAGCGGGGCTGCCAGGATAGAACCGGCACCCATATGGGATCCCGGGCATGCAAGGCGAGGACCTTAACCACTTGTGCTACCGCGCCGGGCCCGAGAATATTTTCCTTTTAAGATCTTTAATTTGTCATTTCATTTATGTTTGGCAAGTGGAATTTCCTAAAAGGTATATGGTGAGTCTTAGTAGAGTTGATCATATGTCTACATTCCTCTGTATATGAATATTTAAGCATATTTTCATATAAGTACAACTGAACAGAGCTTCCGTATGATGTTTCGTCGTCAGGAACACTAGTGAAACTTAAGTCACAGGTTCTGTTTCTGTGCCTTCTGAAAGTGCCGTAACTTTTCTATTTTGGCTTTTGATCATGTCCCTAAATTCCTGAATATGTTCTTGCCTTGATTCATTTCCACTTGTATGTTTTTGACTGCTTCATCATTATTGCAGTAATTGTCTTTCAGTTTATGAGATTATTCATCTGCCTCATCTATTTTATTATTCATATTTTCACTCAGTTTTAATTTGTTGAATTGTGTCTTCATTTATAATATTTTGTCTTGTTTATGTTGCAATGTTGTTATTTCTGTTGTAATTTTTATTTCCCTGAACTTCTGTAGTCACTTCTTGTTTTATTTAATGAAATTGTATATAACTGTAAAAGTGTTCTATTCCCCATGTATCTTGATGTCATCCTCAGTAAAATATGAGTTTACTCTAGATGTTTTTCTCCATGGTTGGATGTACACTGGTAACTACATATTTTGTGCCTATATTTCTTTTATAATTCATGGTTTTATTATATATCTGCTCAGAAATGTTTTCTCATTGGACTTGTTTTGTAAGCTGTGTTTTCCACAGGTTTGTATATTGGAGACATATTTTAAGAGAAAGAAAAAAAAAATATCCAAGGTGAAGCAGAGCAAGTACAATACAATATGTATATGTATATGGATAGGATGAAGGCAAAGGATCACTTGGAGACCCAAAAACACAGAAAATCATCAGTGATAGAGAGGATGGATATTACAGTGTAAATCAGAGGCTCACTAGTGTGGGTAGGTGGAGACTGAATCATTAGTTCCTGTTTTTGTGTGTGTGTGTGGATATACTACTCATTCCAGTAACTTTGTCCCATGATCCATGTGCGCTACCATCTAAAGGCCCTATACTCAGCTCTCAACCACAGACTTTTTGATAATATGCTGTGGCTACACCATTGCCTCTCAGACTTGCTCCCATTCCTGAATCCAGCAGTAACTCGGATAGTGAGGGAGTAGCTATCCCAGGTTACGGAAGATTGCATGGCTCTTTTTTTTTTTTTTTTTTTTCATTCCTGATCTTGCTGGAAACTAATTGTGAATGTTTTTTTCCAAGAAGGGCAGGGAAGCCCAATGGTAAACGCCGTCCAAAATTGTAAGCAAAAAGAACAGTAGTTCCAAACATATTACAAGGTTGAGAATCAGCAAGAATTTATATGGGTCCAATGACTTTCTCTTTCCCCTCTTAGTTGGGAACTAAATTTGTGAAAACTTGAAATGATAAGGCATACAATTCATATCTTCCTTACTAGAGTTTATTTATGCAGTGACATTGTACAGCCTTGCTCTCATGCCTATTTAATTCTCTACATAATTGCCCTATTGCTCTGCAATACGACTGCAGGTATAATGTGAATGTTGTAAATGCCTTCCAAGTGTCTGAGAGTTCTATTTCCATAATTTTATCAATGTGATATATTGAAAACACTTTCTGTGTCTATTAAGTTTACATTTTCTGACAATTAAGAAGGGTAAACATTTTTCTGTGAATTTCATGTCATGCAGTGGTCATGGTAAGTGAGGGGAAGGTCCAGCTCAAGCTGACTGAAGGAGGGATTGATGTCATCAGCTAGGGTTGAAAATAGATATAAATTGACATTATCAGTTGACATTTGTACAACACCTGGTGGCAAGTAGAATGGAGTTGTCCAGATTTGAATTTCTGAGTACTAACATAGTTTTAGAAGATACCTGTATTGCTGGAGCAGAATCCTGTATTCTTCCTAAAAATAGGATACTTTTTAATTACAACTTGGGTTGTAAAACTGGGAAATATTGTTTCTCCCTAACCATTGAGAAAATGATGAGGAGGAATGATGTAATAGACATTGGATTCAGATGCTATATAGTATTGATCTGAGTAACAGGAGAAATTCAGAAAACAATGCATAGATATATGAGATATTCTTAAACCTCACTGATACCAGCATATACCTCAGAATTAAAAAAAAATAACAGATTTAGTTGTCTTAAACACTTCACAGACATACAAAAATTCCACACCTATTAGAACTATGTGATACACATGTGTAAAGTTCAAGAAGTATGACTATGTTTGTTTTCCTTGCATTTTTTTTTTAAAGATTTATTTTTATTATTTTTTCATTGGAAAGGCGGATATACAGAGAGGAGAGACAGAGAGGAAGATCTTCCGTCCGATGATTCACTCCCCAAGTGAGCGCAACGGGCCGATACTATGCCGATCCGAAGCCAGGAGCCTCTTCCGGGTCTCCCACACGGGTGCAGGTTCCCAAAGCGTTGGGCCGTCCTCGACTGCTTTCCCAGGCCACAGGCAGGGAGCTGGAAGGGAAGCGGGGCTGCCGGGATTAGAACCGGCGCCCATATGGGATCCCGGGCGTGCAAGGCGAGGACCTTTAACCACTTGCGCCACCGCGCCGGGCCCTCCTTGCATTTTTAGTTTATATAAAATTTAGACAATGCAATTACTCATATGGAATATATTCTGTGATACAAGAATAATCATGGTTCTAAATAAAATCATATTGGTCATATTATGGCCTCATATCAACTAATTTATCTATCTTTACATCTGGCATCATTCTGGCACATTAGTGAGCAGTTATAACATTCCTGACTGTATTAACTAGAGAGCAGAAAATTAGGCAATTATAGTTGGGAAAATCAATGCAACCTGCTGTTTCTGAATATTCTAAATGCGTTGTTTCTCACCATACAGTAACTATAACAGCAAGAATTTAGAAGGAAAATTTCCAGCTTTGAGTAATCTGCCAATACTGGAGCCATGAAGTGCAACCAAAGAAAAAATATCCGGCAGGAACAAGCTGCCCACCAACTGTGAATACTAAAAGAGGCAAGTTCTGTGATATTCCTTTGGCAGAGGTTAGTCTGGCACTGGCATCTGAAAGAGAGGAAGGACTGTTAATAATTGTGGTAGAGTGAGAAGAAAGATGAAAAGAGAGGGAAAATGAGTGAAAGAATCATTGTCTTATTACATCTTGATGAGGACATGTGGAGGCCAGGATGCCAGTACCTCTTCTGAACAGTAGCTGTGGAGCGGGGCTGGGCTTCCAGTGGACTACATGCCAAGGAAAACAATGCAAGATTTCCAGGTCTCCTGGCTCAAAGGCCCCCAGCCATGATAGGCTGTCTGGGGCAGTGCATCCTTGCTGGATCCTAAAGCCATCGAAGTTGGAATGAGGCGGACAGGTATGAGCTGGGAGTAGAGGCAGCTCCGTAGACAGAGGCCCAGAAACACCCCACTACCGCACACTGCTCCACCCTCTATCCCACCTCTCGCTCCTCCTCCAGGGATTGACGTGGCTCATGAAAGTCTCCTCCAGCTGTCCTGCTCCTGCCTCCTGAGCCTTGTGCTGCCCAGTGAATGTGGCAGGCAGCAGCCCTCAGTGCCACATTGGCAGTGGCCCTTCACAAGCTTAGTTCCTGCGTCTGCCTAAGGAGGGGTGGCAGAGCCCGGGTATTAGATTCTTCCTTCTCCACAACACAGAATGGCTGCCTGCATTCACACTGCTCTCTCCTCCCAACACAGCCCACACCACGGACCCCAGCTCCCAGACTCGTAGGCACTGCGCACTCTGGCAGCACATTCTTCTGCAACTTGCTCAGCAGGCCTGTCCTGCCACTCTGCCTCACTTAGGAATCCTCAGGCTGTTACTCAAGCAAACAATTAGCCTGAGGGACTTGCCGGCTATGCTCTTGCCTTGCCCCAAAATTCCTGGAGACCCCCACTATGGGATGGGATCCACACAGAGTTAAGGAGTGTATGCCCAACCTGGAAGGCAGCTGTGCACAATGCGCTGGGTGCTCAGTTGCCTGATCATTGCAAGCACCCATCACCTGCCTCGGCAGGAAGGGCACAGCACTTAGAGAGTCCCTGTCTCTGCATCCCTCCCTCTCACCACCCCCCACTGATGTTAACACTCTCCTCCATTCCTCCAGGTGCAGTGAAGTTTAGAAGCCACACTGTTTCCACAGGCTATGCCCATCAGCTCACCACAGGGCTCTGGGACACATCATCTAAAGCAATCCCCACACCTCAACACCAAGCAAACAACAAGAGCTTCACGGGCAGGGCTCAGCCTTTATTTGGCATTGGACCAACACCGTGGACACTTGGTTCATTCCAGGTATAACTGACACTTGACTTGTGGGGTTATTTATCGTTCTGTCAGTAAGCACCCTGTTGGACTCTTCACCTCTACCCTGGTTAGTTAAATCCAAGGTCCCCTTTTGGCTCAGGAGCCATGCAGCTGGGGTGGAGATCGGCCATGCTGCAACCAGCTGTCCCATCCATCCGTTCCGGATTCCTGTGGGGACGCTGAGGGCAACACAAGCATATACACATGCATTCTGTGGCCGAGCTCTGTCAGCCCCTGCAGAAACTATGCACAAGACAGAGGCCTGAGCAAACGGCATCGCACATGTAAATGCATACACACTCGGAGAGACTCAAACCTCAGTGAGTCTTCATACGCAGCAGGGCAAGTATCCTGAGACCATCAGGTGCTACCCCAGGTGAGCTCCTTGTGTCGTTCTTTTTTTTTATGTTAGAACTTTACTTTTTGTTGTTGTTATTAACATTGTATTATGTGATACAGTTTTATAGGCACTGGGAATTCCCGCCACCCTTCCAATAACCCTCCCCCCTTGGTGGATTCCTCCACCTTGCTGCAAACCTCAGTTCAAGTTCAGTTGCGTTTCCTTCCTTGCAAGCATATACCTAGCATAAAGTCCAGCGTCTTATTGTCCAGATTAGTTCAGTGGCCTCTTGGGGAGACCTTCTATGGTCTGAAGATAGGTCTAACAGAGTAAAGATCCGGGCAGTTAAAAGCCACAACAAGGCCTCAGTATCAATATACAACATTATGGAATTAATTGACATAGTATTGAGTAAACAATATGTTAAAAATAATGCAAGTTCCATTCTTCAAAACATCTGGGTTGAGACAGTATCAATGACAGGTTCAAAAAATAACGTACCACCAAACCAAAATTACAGGTTAAATCAAGGCAAACATGTGGTATCTTACCTTTTGGGGTTTGCTCATTTCTCTTAGCATTATAGTTTCCATTTGGGCTCATTTAGCCACAAAGAACTGCATTTTGTTTTTTTTTTTTTGATAGCTGAGTAGTATTCCATGGAGTAGATGAACCAAAGCTTTCTTATCCAATCTTCTGCTGATGGGCATTTCGGTTTCTTCCATGTTTTGGCAATTACTGATTGTGCTGTTATGAACATAGGGATGCATGTTGGTTTGTCGTGGAACAGGTGTTTTGGATATATTCCTAGGAGTGCTATTGCTGGGTCATATGTTATGCAGATTTTGATTTGTTTGAGTGTTCTCCAGACTGATTTCCATAAAGGCTGTACCAATTTGCAGCTACACCAGCAGTGGAGTAGGGTTCCCTTTTCCCCGCATCCTCGCCAGCAAGCGTCGATGATGTTCTTGTTTATGTGGGCCAATCTTACTGGTGTTAGGTGGTACCTCATCGAAGTTTTAATTTGGATTTCACTTATTGCAAGGGAACTGGAGCATTTTTTCATATGTTTGTTTGCCATTTGGACTTGTGAAATGTCATCCCATTTCCCATGCCCATTTCTTGAGTGGCTTGTTGGTTTTGGTTTTTTGGTTGTTTTGAAGTTCTTTGTATATCCTGGAAATTAGCCCCCTATCGCCTATATAGTGTGCAAAGATCTTCTCCCACTCTGTGGGTTGCTTTTTTACTTTGTTGATTGTTTCCCTTGCTGTACAGAAGCTTCTTAGTTTGATGAGTTCCCATTTGTTTATTCTGTTCTCAACTGCTATTGCTTTTGGTGTCTTTTTAGAAAGTCAGGACCTACTCCTAAGTCTTGCAGGGTATTTCCTACATTTTCTTGCAAGAGTTTGAAGGTTTCTGGATGTAGGTTTAGGTCTTTTATCCATGTAGATTGGATCTTAGTGTATGGTGATAGATGTGGGTCTATCCTTTTGTGTGTGCAGGCTATCAGCCAGTTGTCCCAACAACATTTACTGAAGAGGCCTTCCCATTTGCTAGGACTGTCATTGGTCTTTTTGTCAAAGATTAATTGGCTGTATCTATGTGGGTTCCCTTTTGGTGCTTCTATTCTATTCCATTTATCTTCCTTTCTTTCTTTGTGCCAGTACCAGGCTGTTTTGATAACCACTGCTCTATAGTATGTCCAGAGGTCCAGGATTGTGATTCCCCCTGCTAACTTCTTATTCTTCAGGATGGTTCTAGTTATTCGTATTTTTTTGTGCTTCCAGATGAACTTTTGAATCATTGTATCCAGTTCTGTGAAGAATGTTTTGGGCAATTTGATTGGAATTGAGTTGAAAATGTATATTGCTTGTGGTAGTATAGACATTTTAATGATATTGATTTTGACTATCCAGGAGTATGGGATGTTATTCCATCTTTTGAGGTCTTGTTCAATTTCCTTTTTGAATAGTGTGTAGTTTTCTTCAAATAGTTCTCCTACGCTTTTGGTTAGGTTTATTCCCAAATACTTCATGCTTCTCTCCACTGTTTTGAATGGTATCCTGTTGGTTAGATCTTCTTCCATCTTGGTATTATTTGCGTACACTATGGCTGTTGATTTTTATTCATTAATTTTGTACCCTGCCACTCTGCCAAACTCTTGTATATTTCTAGTAGTTTCTGTATTGAGTCTCCTGGTTTATCTATGTATAGGATTATGTCATCTGCATATATTGAAAGCTTGAATTCTTTGTTTCCTATACGTATGCCTTTGATTTCTTTTTCTTGTCTTATGGCCTCTGCAAGGACCTCTAGGACTATGTTGATTAGCATGGTGGTAGCGGGCATCCTTGTCTTGTTCCAGATCTCAGTGGGAAGGGTTCTAGCTTTTCTCCATTCAATATGATACTGGCGTTGGGTTTTTCATAAATTGCTTTGATTATGTTGTGGATTTTCCCATCTATGGCTACTTTGGCTAGAGTGTTTAGCATGAAGAGGTGTTGGATTTTTCGAAAGCTTTTTCTGCATCTATTAAAACTATTATGTGGTTCTTGATTTGCAGTTTTTGGATGTGGTTTATAACATTCATGGATTTCCGAATGTTGAACGATCCCTGCATTCCAGGGATGAATCCTACTTGATCCGGATGAATGATCTGTCTGATGATTTTTTGAATTCTATTGGCTAGGATTTTGTTGAGAATTTTAGCATCAATGTTCATCAGAGAAATAGGTCTGTAGTTTTCCTTCTCTGTCGGTTCTCTGTCCAGTTTTGGGATTAAGGTGATGTTGGCTTCATAGAATGAGTTTGGAAAGGTTGCTTCCTTCTCTATTATTTTGAAGAGCTTGTAGAGGATCGGGGTTAGTTCTGTTCGGAATGTTTTGTAGAATTCTGTAGTGAAGCCGTCTGGGCCTGGGCTTATTTTCGTTGGGAGATCCTTGATGACTGCTTCAATCTCTACCTCGGTTATGGGTTTATTTAATTCTTCAGTTGCCTCCGGACTGAATTTTGGTAAGTGGTGAGAGTCCAAGAACTTTTCTATTTCTTGGTGATCCTCAAATTTGTGGGAGTACAGTTCTTTGTAGTAATTTCTAATGATTTTCTTAATGATTGCAGTGTCTGTTGCTATGTTGCCTTTGTTATCTTTAATGCTGTTGATTCTCACTTTCTCTTGTTTTTTTTTTTTTTTTGGTCAATCAGGCCAGTGGAGTGTCTATTTTGTTTATTTTCTCAAAAAAACAACTTTTTGATTTGTTGATTTTATGTATAGATTTTTTGATTTGCATTTGGTTTATCTCCTCCCTTGTTTTGATGATTTCTTGTTTCCTATTGTGCATGGGACTCTTCTGCTGCTGTTTTTCCAGATCCTGGAGGTGTGAGGTTAGTTCCTGTATTTGGCGTCTTTCTTGGGCCTTGACATGGGCTCCAATTGCGATGAATCTACCTCATAGCACTGCTTTGGCGGTGTCCCACAAGTTTTGGAATGTTGTATCACACTTTTCATTGGTTTCCATAAATTTTTTGATCTCATCTTTAATTTCTTCTCTGACCCATTTTTCATTTGATAGCATATTGTTCAATTTCCAAGAGTGCCTATATTTCTTCTGGAGTTTTGAGATGTCAATTTCCAGTTTCATCCCATGGTGGTCTGAGAGGGTACATGGTATGATACTAATGTTTTGGAAGTTGTTTAGATTCGCTTTATGTCCTATCATGTGGTCGATTCTGGAGAAGGTGCCATGCACCGCTGAGAAGAATGTATAGTCTGTGGCCTTAGGATAAAAAGTTAGGGCCCTTCACGGTGGCGCAAGTGGTTAAGTCCTCGCCTTGCACGCCTGGGATCCCATATGGGCACCGGTTCTAATCCCGGCAGCCCTGCTTCCCTTCCAGCTCCCTGCCTGTGGCCTGGGAAAGCAGTTGAGGATGGCCCAAAGCTTTGAGACCCTGCACCCGCGTGGGAGACCCGTAAGAGGCTCCTGCCTTTGGATCGGCATAGTATCGGCCCGTTGCGCTCACTTGGGGAGGGAATCATTGGAATGAAGATCTTCCTCTCTGTCTCTCCTCTCTGTATATCCGCCTTTCCAATGAAAAAATAATAAAAATAAATCTTTAAAAAAAAAAAAAGCTCTATATATGTCTACTAAGTCCAGTTGTTCTATTGTTTGTGTGAGCTCTGTTGTTTCTTTGTTAAGAGTTTGTTTCGTAGACCAGTCCATTGATGTTAAAGGCGTGTTGAGATCGCCTAGAAGAATTCTGCGGGTACCTAAGTCTTCCCTTAAGTCTGTAAATAATTGCTTTACATAAGTAGGTGCATTAAGATTAAGAGTATAAACATTAATGATCGTGATTGCTTCTTGATGGATCATTCCTTTCACCAGTATAAAATGGCCTTCCCTGTCTCTTTTGATGGTAGTTAGATTGAAATCTATATCGTCTGAAATTAGGATATCTGCCCCAGCTTTTTTTTCTCATCTATTGGCGTGAAATATCTTTTTCCATCCCTTCACTTTCAGTTTCTTTGCATTCTTTCTGGTTAGATGTGTTTCTTGTAGGCAACAGATGGTTGGGTCTTGTTTGATGATCCGTTCTATTAATCTCTGTCTTTTGATTGGTGAATTTAGATCATTTGTGTTGAGAGTTAAAATTGAGAGGTTGCAATTTTGCCCTGCCATGCAATTGTGTTTTGTGTGTGTTGTTTTCTGTGTAATTGTCTTGTTTGTGTGGGCTTTAGTTTGGAGACCTTCTTATTTGCCATCTTTGTTTGTGGTTTGCCTCCTTTTTTTCCGGGATTAGCGCATTTCTAAGGAGACTTTGCAGAGCTGGTTTTGTGTAAACATAGTCTTCTAGTTTTTCCTTGCTATTGAAGTATCTGATTTCGTTCTCATATACAAATGAGATCTTTGCTGGGTATATTATTCTTGGTTGACAGTTGTTTTGTTTCAGGGCTTGGAAGATCTTTGTCCATTCTCTCCTTGCTTGTAGGGTCTCTTTGGAGAAGTCAGCCATGATTCTGATGGGTTTTCCCCTGTATATGATCTTTTCTCTACTTCATACTTGTCTCAGGATTCCTTCTTTGTCTTCGTTGGAGTAGAACTTGAGCACCGTGTGTCTAGGTGAAGATCTCTTTGGATCATGTCTGTTGGGAGTTCTCTGTCAATCCTGTATGTGGGGTGGATTTGTGTTCCAAGTGTTTTAGAAGTTTTCCTGTATAATTTCATCAAGCACTGCTTGCATTCCTGATTCTGTTTCTACTCCTTTGGGGAGGTAGATGATCTGGATATTCAATTTTCTAAGGTAATCTTTCATTTCTTGCATCATTTTATTAGTTTTGCTGAGGCTTGTCTCCAGCTGTTTAATTCGCAGGGCACCTTAATTTTGAGTGTCTTCCATTTCAGAGATCCTTTCCTCTGCCGCATTTATTCTGTTGATCAGGCTTTGAATTTTGCGTTCTTGGTCATCCAATTTGGTTTTGATTTGTTGTATTTCGGCGATTATGCAATTCTTGAAGTCTTCCCTCTTCATGTCCTCGTCTCTGATAAATTTTAGCACTATTTTTTAAAATTCCTTGTCTGGTAACTCTTCCATGTCTTCATCTCACATCTCCGATATTGATAATGGCTTTTGGCCCTTGTTCGGTGGGGTGCTGGCTTTTTCATCTGGAGCACAACTTTTTCTGGTGGTTTTTCCCATTGTGTTGATGTATTTTGCTAAGGCCAATGGACCCGTGTGTTGAGGGGTCATCAGGCACTTTCCTGTAGAAATTGGAGCCTGCAGGTGTGGTGTTGCAGGGCGTGGTAATTTTCAATGCACTGTTGGTGCGTTCTCAGAGCCCGGGTCTGTAGGGCACCACCTTGTGGGCCCTGTGGATTCCAGGCACACTCTGGGCACCTCTTCTACAGGTGGGACACCACAGGGCGTGGAGAGATGGAGGTGCTCTCTGGGTGTGGCCCCTGCACGGGAATCCACAGGGCGTAGAAGGTTTTATGTGCTTTCTCCCTGCGTTCTCCGTGTCAGGGTCTGCAGGGTTTTTCAGAGCACACCTGGTGTGTCTCCCACACATGGAACTGTGTGTGAGGCACTTTCTCGGCGTGGCTCTTGTGCAGTGATGCCACCACTCATGGTGTGTGGGTGTTCAGAGCCCTCCTGGTGTGGCTTCCTCACACAGGACTGCAGTGGAGGAGTGACCCAGGCACCCTGTTAGAATGACGTCACGGTGGGTTCGCACAGTGCCAGTGTGGTGCAGGAGTTTTCAGAGCTCTCCTGGTGGGTTGCCCACGCTCAGAACTGTGGGGTGGGAGGTGAGGAGTGGGCAAGTCACTCTATGGGAGTGGCTCTTGCGTGTCAGGGTCACACAGCGCTGCACTTCCCAGTGCTCAGAGCCCTCCTGGTGTAGCTCCTGCTCTATGGAGGCGGTTGCTGCAGGCAGTACCGCCCAGCCCACCCAGCGCTGCGTTCAGAGTCCTCCTGGTGTGTCGCCCACCAACAGGGTATCAGGGTGTGGGGGATTCTATACCCTCTTTGGTAGTTTCTGTGCACTGAGATGCACTGGCCCACTCAGAGCAGGAATATTTGGCGCGCTTTCTTTGTGCCTTCTCAGCACCCAGGACTACTGTGCGCCACTTCCAAGGGCACCGATTTGGCAGTTTCAAGGTGCTTGCCTTGTGTTCTCAGAGGCTGAAACCTCTGCGGGGGGGGGGGGGGGGGGAAAAGAAGCACCCCAGGGGCTTGGGATTTGTGCCCAGTCCTGGAATGCAGAGGCTGTTAACCCTTCCCTGACTCACCGAACCTCCAGTTGTTGCAGTCTGCCTCTGCTGCTGTTGAAGACCTTTGCTGGTGAAGATCCCTCCCGATTTCCTTGTCTCTGGGTCGGCTGCGTCTCCTGTCTGCCCCTTTCAAAGGTGACTCAGCAGGTCTGGAGCAGGATGTCGGCTTCTCTACCTTTTGTTTTGTTTCATTCTCGTTGTTCTTCCGAGTTGTGTGGACCTTTTTGGCTCCATACTGTCCAGGGAACTTCACGCACCTCTCCCTGCAGTTCTTTGCTGTTCCTCTTTGCTGCTTCTGTAGCGTTCTATCCCTCTCTCACTGGACACTCCCTCACAGCCTTCCTCCTACGTCGGCCATTTTAAAACCATCCTTGTGTCTTTCTGAGACCTGGGGCTAATGCCCACCTGTGCTCCAGGAACATAGCCATGCATGTGAAATGGTCCTGGGAATCTGTGCCTTCCCTGGCACACTCCTGAAGAAGGACTAGACTGGTGGAGGGTCCTTTGGACTAGGTGTGATGGTGAGTCACCCATGCTGCATGGCACATTGCCTGAAGCACCACGGCAGAGGATGGCAGCAGGACTCAGTCCATTTGAGGTGCCACAATGAAGCCTTAAAGCCCGGTGGTGACTGAGAAATATGTCTGGCATGTTCTGCCTGCCAAGGAGAAATGGGTGGCCTAGCAAGCTTGGGAGCATATTTGCCCAGACTTGGCAGAGACAGTCAGTCATGAGAAGTCTTCTCCCCCTTCAGTCAGACTCACTTGTTTAGCCCAGTGTGAGTTTGAAGCCTGCTCACCTGGCTCGGCATCTGTTCCCAGAACACATGCCAACTTCTGCGGGGTAGTAGTGCAGAGGGTTGAGCCACATGTCCTCACAGATGATCTGTGTGTAGAAGAAGGTTGGAAGGGAGGAAGAAAGCTGGCAGGCATGATGAGGAGGGGGAGAGCTTGCAGCCTGACTTGAGAGCACCCAGGAAGCCTATCATGTGTTCAGCAGGGCGATGGTGAGGGGGTGTGGGGCGGGGTGCTGGGGACTGAGAGGGAGGGAAATATAGGAAAGATGATGGTGCTGTGGAGCTATGGGATGCAGCTCACCCTGGCAAAATTGCTGGAACCTGGAACACTGCGTCCCAACAACCAGTCAGAGAAACAGTGCCCACGCAGGTGCGTCCTGCAGCCACCACGTTCTGCTTCATGCTCCCTCAGCCACCGGATAGCCGTAGATTGTGAAGCCCTGTATCCTGCAGGGGAGCAAGAAGCACGGCTGAAAGGCCAAGCTTGCTTCCTACCTCCTGTGAAATACCCCAGACCCAGTCCCTGTCGTCCCACATTAGCAGGCAGGCACGTGCGTGCTCCAGGAGGAATTACATACCCATGCCCGTCTGGTCATACACTTTAACCAGCACTTCATTCTTGAAGTAGGGGTTCCTCCTGAAGGACAATTCTATACGGCAGTGTTCTTTGGGGAAGCTGAATTCCTGCACCTGGACAGGGGTCAGGAATGGGGGGAATCAGAGCGGCAGCAAAGGAGAGAGAAAGAGACAGAGATATAGAGAGGGTGGCTTGTGCTCTGGCAACAGGCATTCCTGTTGCTATTGGCTGCCTCCAGCAGAAGGCCTTCCCCCGACCCAGGCACTACTCCACTACCGCCATACACAAACCCCCAACCCTAAACCAGGCTGCTGACTCGCCTACAAATCGTTCAGGTAGCTCAGCAAGTCCCTGTCTTGCTCACAGAGAATGCCCGAGATCTCCAAGTGATTCACCATCGAATTTAAGTCAAGGAGTCAGCACTGTCAGCAGAGAGGTGCATAAAGAATGGTGGTGGGAGCACAGGCTTAATAGGATGAATGCTGGAGGGGAATGTGCTCTGGTGGCACTTGGTTGTTGTGCTGGGTGGCCCTGTGCTGTGCTGTGAGGAGGCAGGCATCTCTGTCCTCACCAGCCTGAAAGCACCTGTCTCCTCTCTGGATCTGCATGTTCCTCTGAGGGCAGCAGCCTCCACCGGGTGTCACCCTGCTATCTGGCAGTGCCGTGGCATCCCGTGACACTCCCTGTTGGTGCAGTAGCAGGGACACCAGTGTCAAGGGCAGTTGGGGCAGGCAGCCACACATCGGGTGTGGCAAGGGTGGGTAGGAGCCCTTTAGGCCTGTGGGCCTCCCCAAGAAACGATCCTTTGTGCGGGTCCAGGGAGGCAGCTGTCCCATGCCACGCACTCCTGGGAGACTTGAGGTGGTCTGCTAGCCTGAGATTTTCCCTGCCATCCATTATGCCAGCCACCTCCCTTTGTCACTCCCATGCATGCCCCTGCATACCCATGCATCTTCACACTCTCTCATTGGTTATCCCACATGTTCCCGAGAGGGGATCTGTCCTTCCAGCCCTGCTCCTCAGCCCTCCTCCTCACCCCTCTCCCACCACCTGCACTGCACCCATCATTGTCTGTGGCAGCGGGATGGTGCCTGAGGCAGGATACCACCTGTGGCCAGAATCCTGGGATGTCCTGCAGGATGGCTCTGCAGCGGCGCTGGTGAGTCTCGTCATGCTGCTGCACCTGCCTCCTGAGCAATGCACAGGCCCTCCTACCGCAGCTATTCACCAAGCTCAGCTCCCGCTGAAGGAGCTGCAGCTGCTCCCAGGTGGGCCTGGAGCCCCAGCGCGCCTCCTCCTGCCTCAGCTTCTCTGCTGCAGTCTTCTTCTGACACTTGCTCCTTCTGCTCATAGCCAATGGACTCCAGCTCCACCTCGGCTGCTACATCCTCCTGCTCCAGGAGAACCTCCTCCACGCTGCCACTGCGGGCTCTATCTTCACAGGGTTCCAAGTGCTGTTGCTGCTCCTGCCTGGGCTCCATCACAGCGCTGGCATGGCCCAGGGAGGCTGCCACAGCTGCAGATGAAGCCACCACAGCCACCCCCGACAGAAGGGCCCCTGGCTGCCTCTCCAGCGGAGGCTCAGGGACCTGCTCAGGCTCAGCTCTGCGGCTCACACCCACCAGGCCATGTGCTCTCATGGCAACCCCGCAGTGCCCCAACTGCTCCCCACTTGCCATCACCACGTGCTCCTGGGCTGTCCCTGCTACCGCATGCCCTCCAACACCACGCAGCACGGACCATGAACAGAGTTTGCTACGTGCCCCGCCCCAGCCCTACCCGCCATGTCATGCTGCGACGTGCCCGCCCCGGCCTTTCCCACCATGCCTCCTCCTGACCTGCACGACCCAGCCCTACTCGCCATGTCACGCTGCGACGTGCCCCGCCCTGGCCTTTCTTGCCATGCCACCTCCTGACGTGCCCTGCGTGGGTCTTGTTGCGATTTCACCTCCTGACGTCCCCTGCACCGGCTCTTCCCTGCATGCGCCACCTCCTGACATGCTCCAGCCCCAGCACTTCCCGCCATGCCGCCATGCCTCCTGACGTGCCCGGACCCAGCACCTGCCCTTCCCTGAATGTGCCACCTCCTGACGTGCCCCGCCCCAGCCCTACCTGATGTGCCACCTCCTGACATGCGCCACCCTGGCCCTTCCCTGTATGTGCTGCATTGCGAATGCTCCGCCCCAGCCAGCCCTTGGACTAGCAGTTTTGTCCCTAGGAGGGAAAGCTAAGTGTTTCTTGCAGCTTTCACACAGCTGGCAATCGTCTGGGACTTGAATCCGGCAGCTGCAGGACTAGTAACAAGGCCACCCAGAAGGCAGGGAATGGCGACCCACTTCCTGTGCCACCTTTGCAGCCTGTGCTGCTGCACGCTCTGATTTGTTCTGCTCCACGACTTCCTGTACGCTAAAGGAGCTGGCCCTCTGTCCTCTTGTGTGGAGATTCCTGACACCAGCCATGGGCAAAGCAGGTCAGGGCTCCAGTGTGCAGCACTGTCTCATCAGGCTGAGGGGCTGATTGCCTTTGCCAGGCAGTCGTTAGTTCCTGAGACCCCTTCCCCTCCCAAGCCAGGCCCTGACTCACACTCACTCAATACTCACAACAAAGCCCGACAGCATCTCTTGGGCAATGAGCTTGCAGATTGTCAGGAGGCTCAAATCTCTTCTCCCAGCCTCTGGCCCACCCGCCCGTCCACGTTGGATGCAAAAAACGGCCCTTCCAAAGTCAGACGCTGCTTGGCTTTTCACGCATCTCCCAGTCACACTGACCACACACATTGCTCTCCCCCATCTCCGGGCACACTGGGACCAAGAGCACCAAGTGCCAGGATGGGGCAGCCTCAGGGAGGGCGCTGGCAAGGGAGTGGGGCCCAGGTGAGTTTTAGGTGAGTTGCAGAGGCTGGACGAGGTGGGAGGACCAGCAGAACATTCCACATCACACCCAGGAGGCAGACAGCAGGGGGATGCCCTCAAGAGCCACCTGCAGGCCTCCACAGGCACATGGCCCTGAGCTGTGTGAGCACTGACGGAACTCCCTGCACCCTAAGGGAAGGAGCCCAGGCCACAGATAACGTCTCAGATGGACAAGCTCCTCAAACCAGACAGACTGCGGGGCTGTCATTTCCACAGACTTTTCACCATGCCTGTGGCCTCAAACACTCTCCTAGGTGTATACAAATTGCTCTACTCCTGTTAGGCCCCTGGCATGCAGAACATGCACAGAAGCAGCCGCATGACACACACTCTTGCTCCAGGCAGAAAACGCGACCGGTTCTACAGGGACCAGGGTGCACAGGATAGTGAGCCCCACACAAGGCCAGGCTGAGGGAGGGTCCGCCATCGGAGGACTGGAGTTGGACTTCACGGGGAGGTGCAACATGCCCACCATGTCAGAAACATCAAGGGAGCTTCTCACAGATGTGGGGACTTTGTGTGTGCATTGGAGCAGGAGAGCAGGCCCAACCATGTGGGCCGCGTCTCAGGCTTCTGGGCAGGGTATGGAGGTGAGGACGCGTGGAGGTGTGGAGGCCAGGATGCCAGTACCTCTTCTGAACAGTAGCTGTGGAGCAGGGCTGGGCTTCCTGTGGACTACATGCCAAGGAAAACAATGCAAGATTTCCAGGTCTCCTGGCTCAAAGGCCCCCAGCCATGATAGGCTGTCTGGGGCAGTGCATCCTTGCTGGATCCTAAAGCCATCGAAGTTGGAATGAGGCGGGCAGGTATGAGCTGGGAGTAGAGGCAGCTCCATAGACAGAGGCCCAGAAACACCCCACTACCGCACACTGCTCCGCCCTCTATCCCACCTCTCGCTTCTCTTCTAGGGAGCCAGGCTTGAAGTTGCCCAGGTGCAGGAAGGACTCTTTGTGAATCTCAGAGCAGTAAGGCTTCATGTTGGTGTGTATGCAGTAGTTCATATTGAGGTTTCCTTTGTGGCTGAAGCACAGGCCACAGCACTTGCACATGTGCCAACACACCTGTGTGTGTATGCCACCATATATATCCCTTTATTTCTACCTTATCTCACACCACACCTCGACATCACCCACAAATCCATCTATCTATCATATCCAAATTTAAAAAAAATATTTCCATTCCTAATTAGCTATAAATCTTCCAAAAATCCTTTCTCAACCAATATCTCCATAACATATCATATACACATATTATTACAACTAAATCTACTAACAATCATCCCCAAACTCTTCTCATAACCATGATTTAAGTTTATGTTCCTCCAATCCGTCTTCAGTATTAACTCATAGTATTTTAAACCCCACCATCACAATTAGCCTACAACCAAATAAATTCATATTCCAACTATTTCATTCCCTTCAGTAATAATCTACTCCCACCAAAACCATTTATTTATATTTTACATCACCCTCTCCTTATTCACTTTACAACATCACATTCATTATCCATTAAACATTATTAAATACATCCCCTACCCCATATCCCAAACACACATTTCACAATACCATTAACCATCTACCAAATTCCACCTCTCAATCCTTTTCCCCCCCCATATATCACCCCCCCCCCCCCCACAACCACCCCTTTATCCACCCCCCCCTCCCCCAACCCCCAACCACCCCCAATCCACAATTCCTCCAACTCCCCCCCCCCACCCTTCCTCCCTTTCTCTCCCCCCAAACCATAAAATACCCACCCCATAACTTGATATTCCTTCAAAAATAACAAAATCTACACACAATCAAATAAACACCAATTTTAAAACACACCCATCCCCACCCCCCCCCCACACCATCCATCCATCACCCAATACACCCACCCTTTAACACATTCCCACCCCACTATCTTCAACTTTTTCCATCCCCACCACCCCCCCATCACCCCCCCTTCCACATACAACATCCAAACATCAACCTCCCCAAACATTAACCACCCCTACAAATTAACTTATAAACCCCCAACCATCCCCCCCACCCAATAAAAAATACATCACATAAACAAACATAACATATTCTAAAAAAAAATTCACAACCAACCAAAAATTTCAAATCAAAATAAAAACTAAAAAAATCAACACATCACTTCCTCTCTCCCCAAACCTCGTACAAACCATCCCATTTAACACACCCCACAATACCATATACTCCAGTTACATCCATCCTGTATCCAATCATCCACATCCCTCCCATTTATCACCCATATACCCCTTCATCAAACTCCTACTTCATTAATATCATCTCCCATTCCCCATATCTTTATTTTTAACACCCCCCATACCCCCAAATCCCCCCCACATCCTTACAGTCCTAACAAAACCCCATATCATATCTGTCAGATTCACAACACTCCCACCATATTACAAATTCATCACATATACATCCCATTTCATCACTATCATATTTTTTTCATCCCTCATATCTTCCCCTTAATTCATCATACATACCACCACTTCCCCACCACCACCCACAACTCATCCCATTTAACTCCATACCCAACTAATCACCCAACCCCCATTTCCATCCCTCCCCCAAACTTCATAATTCTCAACACCCTAAAAATAATAAACATTACCTTAATACCAACACCTAAACTACATCCCACAAACACTCATAAACAATATTCTATTCCAATTTTTAAATAATCAATATAAAACCCACACAATCAACATACCCAACCACCACCACATACCTTAAAACAATTCCTTCTTCCCCCACAACATATAACAATTCTCAAAAATCACATAACCAATATTCATATCACATACAATTACACTTCTTACAATTCCACAATAACACTTCCCATCCTATCCATGTACACTATAACCATAACCCATACCCCCTTCACCATAACCCCATTTTCCCATCAACCCAATATTACCACCACAATAATTTTATTCCACATAAACACCTTCTTTCACAAACCCCCATCATTCCATCATCATCCACATCAATACCACAAAACCACAACACCTATTACACTCAAACCCCACAAACATACACATAAAACCCATATCCCTTACAACCATACAATCTAATTAACATTCCATATCTCTCCTCCCCCACACCCCCTCCCCCCATCTCCCTAAAATTTTCTTACCCTCCATATACCTCCCCCCATATCCCCCCATCCCCCCCCCCACTACCCCCCACCCATTTATATCCTTTATATTTTAATTCCACCATCCCCCAACATTTCACAACATCAATCTCACCCCATACCATATCCCCCCCTCCCCTCTCCTCATCATCTTCCCCCAAACCACCTCATTCCTCAACCATCCCCCCCATTCCTCACCCACCACAATCAAATTCATTATCTCATCCCAACCCATAATCCCCCCCCCTTCTCCCCCACCAACTCATTTCAATCATCAACACACTAAACCAAAAACACCCCACCCCAACAAAATCAACCACAAACCCATCCACCACTACAAACACCATCCTCACAAAAACAACACTCCTCAACATTCAAAACAAAACAACCTCCCCATACAAACAAAATCCTCCATAAAAAAACCTACCATCAAACTAACAATTCAAAAAAAACCAACATACTCAATATAACTAATACACAACAAATCCTTTTACACAATATTCACATACAATTCCCATCCAACAACTACCCCAATACCAACCCCTCCATTATAATACCCAAAATTATACTAACAAATTAAAACACAAATAAACCCAAACTTTTACATCCCCTACCCCCATCCCTTCTCCACCCAACCCTCACTTTAATTACCCAACCAACCCCCTTTATACCCATCTTAAACTATTCTAACCCCCTTTAAACACCCCTAACCACTAACCTCAATTTACACCTCTATCCCCATCATAATTACTACTCACATCACAAACCCATTCCACCTTAATATATATCCCCCCCCATACTTCCATTCCAACATTTTCCCCCCCCCTCACCACCCTCCCAAATTCTCAACCAACCCAAACAAATCCATAACCATTCCCACCCATACCCTACCCACAACCTCAACACCCCTCATACACAAAAATAAAACCCTAACCTAAACAAACAACACATCAACAATACCACACCCATCACAATCCTTCCCCCCCCTCACCCCCCCCAATACCACCCATATCCCCCAAACCCCCAATAATATCCCCACCACCTCCCACTTCCCCCATATTACCACCTACTAACCATCACATATACCAAACCACCCCCCCACATAACCTATTATATTCTCTCACTTCCATCTTTATATTCTTTCCCCCTTCAAAATTCCATACATTTCCCATCCCCCATCATTCACAAAGAGGGACGTCTCATTCTCTGGAACTTTCAGTTTTCTTCCTCTTCTTCCTGCTCCTCCTCCTCTTGCTCCACCTCCTGCACAGACCTGGGTCAAGACACAAAGGCAGGGCAGGGTCTCCTGTAGCTCCCATAAACCCCAACTGTGCTCGTGCTGCCACGGTAGCCGGGCGGGTTACGCAGCGTGCTTTGCAACCCAGTGCCTCTGTTGCCATGTCCAGCACAGTTGCACTGTGGCCCACGCCCACTGTGCTCCTGGCAGATGCCACCGTGGTGCAGACACTTGTGCTCCTGCTCCTGCTCCCGCTGCCCTCCACACTGGCACCTGGATCCCAACCAAGCCTGAATACCCACCAACCACACCAGACCCAGCACACATCCCAGTGTGTCTGTAAGGCAGACAGCCCATGCTTTGACAATGCTCCCGGGCGTGGTGGGGTGCTGGTGGCAGGGGTCAAACGCACTGACACCAGAGTACAACCTTTGGTGTCAGGCAGAGGCAGAAGTGGGCAAGGGCTGGAAGCCTGGCTGCAAGAGAGTGGAAGAATTTGCAGCATTCAAGCCTTCCACCTGTGCCATATAGGTGCAGGGGGCCCCTGCGGGGCTCGGTTGAGGGCACGTCTCCTGCCTGGAGGAGACCTGCTGTCATACTGCTCTTGGCTTCCCAGCCTGCCAGCCGAGGGAACGCTCGTGCTCCAGTCCCTGGTCTACGCACCCCACTTCTGGCACGGTTCCCGTGATGCCGACATCCTCCCTGGGATAGTACAGCAGGGGATTGAGCCACAGGTCTTCGCAGATGATCTGAGTGGAGGATGGGGGAGGAGCTCAGGCCAGCCAAGCTCACCTGAGCCTCCCGGCAGGCACCTTGCCCACTGTACTAGTACAGCAGCAGAGCAGCAGCCCACCTCACCGGCATTGGGCCTGTGGTCCTTGCCAGCCTCTGGCGGCCAGCTTCCTGAGGCCAGCAAAGGCTCCTGGGTCAAGTGAGCTGATATGAAGATTTGAACACTCCAGAGAATATTTCTGTTTCCTGATATTTCACGGTAAACAAATATATGAAGCTGCAGTGCTCTGAGACTGTGGTGTGTATTGGAGCATACTAGTTTCTGTAATGTCCTTTTAATTTTGCCAGTGTGGACTTATTTTAAGCTTAAATAAGAGGGAGCAGCAACAAGTGTGATGTGTAGTAGCTGTTTTCATACTATATAATGAGATATACAAAGTAACATAAATTGTTTTACACTTGATTACATAGTCATCATGCTGCCAAATTGAATTTTTGTTTGTAATGCATGTATTATCTTAATAACATCAATATATTTTGGCCAGATTATTCAATTATTTTATTCACTTTTGTAACTCATTTTCAGATAAACATTCTGTACTCTCATCAGATTGTCCTTTGGAAAATCTTTTTGATTGGTGAAATGTTTAATGCTTATGTGTGAATTACAGTGGCTGTATGATCAGTAGTATCAAGATGAAGCTAACGAACTGCCTGTAACAAGCATTAAGAGGAAATGACTCTATTCTCCTGACAAAGTTGGATTCCCTGTAATGAGGGATATCTGAGTCATCCACTTTATATACTTTCTGTGGAATGCCCTGTTAATAAAAGTTGAGATGTGACTTTTACCTAAAAAGCAATATTTTTTTAAGATTTATTTTTATTATGTTTTTATTGGAAAGGCAGATATACAGAGAGGAGAGACAGAGAGGAAGATCTTCCGTCCGATGATTCACTCCCCAAGTGAACGCAATGGCCGATACTATGCTGATCCGAAGCCAGGAGACTCTTCCTGGTCTCCAACGCGGGTGCAGGTTCCCAAAGCCTTGTGCCATCCTCGACTGCTTTCCCAGGCCACAAGCAGGGAGCTGGAAGGGAAGCGGGGCTGCTGGGATAGAACCGGCGCCTCTATGGGATCCTGGACGTGCAAGGCAAGGACCTTAACCAATGTGCCACCGCGGGGCCCAAATCCATTTTTAACAACAACAACAAAATCCAAACAAAGTGTAATGTACAAACAAACCCAAGCAATAGGTTTTTGTGTACAAAGATAGCTGTGCTTTGAGTCTGGTTTATATATCTGAAATTACTATAAATATTCAACTAAGTCTTAGTTCCCTGTATCTGTTCTCAACCCCATACTTCCAACATCACTGGATTCTTCCATAGGTGTGAGAGTTTTTACCTATTTTTTATTACAAATTCAGATTTACAGAGAGGAGGAGAGACGTAGAGGAAGATCTTCCATCCAATGATTCACTCTCCAAGTGATCACAATCGCTGGTGCTATGCCAGTTCAGAGCCAGGAGCCAGGAACTTCCTCCAGGTCTCCAACGTGGGTGCAGGGTCCCAAAGCATTGGATCATCCTTGACTGCCTTCCCAGGCCACAAGCAGAGAGCTGGGTGGAAAGTGGGGCTGCAGGGATTAGAACCGGCACCATATGGGATCCTGGCCTGTTCAAGGAGAGGACTTTTGCTACTAAGCCATGACGCTGGGCCCCATTTTTCAGATTCTAAAAGCCAAAAATGATTAGTCCAGGATGCTGTACCGAAAAGAGCTTACTTTTATCTTTGAAATTGAGATAAAAATTCTTCCATAGTAAAGAAAAGTTAAAACAATATGATTCTTCCAAATATGCCCTACAAATTATATTTAAAGATGGGGTTTTGACAGAGAAAAGGAATAGTGCCCACCAAAACCAAAGGCAAATGTGAAGAAAATCCCAGCAAAGTAACAACAGAATACAACCCATTGCTAAAATAACAAGACATATGACCACCAATACTATTAACCCTGAAAGTAAGTAGGTTAAACTCAATCAAACGTCATAGATTAATAGACTGGATTAAAAAAAAAAAACTGATTTTTTTCCTACTGGAGACACATTTCACCAGCAAAGATCAATGGAAATGATATTTCATGGATGTTGTATTTTTATTAGTTTTATCTCTTCTAAATATGTTGTTCTGACTAAATTCTTCAATAAATCGTAGATCATACAATAGCATCATTTTGTTCAAAAAGGCTCTTGATTTTCTTTTGCATTTCTTCAGTGACCCATTGGTCACTAGCAGCATGTTATTTAACTTTATGCTGTTGTTAATTTCTTTTTTTTTTCTTCCTGTTGTTGATTTTGTTTTGTGGCTTTTCATTTCAGGGGATGTGTGTGTGTAATGTGAGACTGTGTAATGGAGATTAACGTACCCAGATGTGAGGATACAATGTAATATACATCTATACTTACAGAGTAAAAATGTACTCCCAATGAAACAGCTTACATATCTTGAAAATAGGATGCTGGACTCTCTGCCCTTGTCCATGCCTATAATTACAGACATATTAAGGGTATGAAGAACTATAATTTAGTAATGATATTGGGGAAATCACTGGGGGGTAGCAGGTTACTAGGGAAGGGATAAGGAAAATCCCAGGGTCTATGGAACTGTACAATAAAATGATAATTACAGTACTAATAAAAAGCACAAATTAAAAAACAAACTAGGGGAACATTTTCTAAAAAAAAAAAACACTGATTCTTTTCACTATCAAACAAATTGCTATTTCAATATAAACGTTTTCAGCACTGAACAACACACACTGGCTAACACACACTGGCTAGATCCATTAAGTTCCCTCTTTTTCCAAATAACCAATATTTTAACCATAAGATGAATATAGTAACCATAAACAGTATTTTAGACATAAGCCTATTTGAATAACTTATCCAGTAAATTAGGTTCCTATATTTTGGGTGGTGTCTTTGGCACCCTAAGCTATCATCCTTCTCTTGAGATCTTCTCTCTTGGAATTCATGGGCTTCAGGCAGCTCTGTGCAGGATAATTGTCTGTCCTTTGCTTTCTTCGGCACTGTGCACTTCCTTTCAGCAGGCAATCCTGGAAACCAAGATTTCTCAATCAGCATCTTTTACTAATGTTAAAGTCAGACTAGTATCCGTGCAGGAGACTCTGAGCAGGCTGCTGTCTCCAAGCTTTATATGTGCTCAGATTTCTGCTGCTGCCATTTGTGCAGTGAACCAACAGAGTGGAAGATCTCACTGTCCCTGTTTCTCTCTGTGAAATCTGAAATTTCAATAAAAATAACCATATCTTTGGAAAACAGCAAATTGAAAGTACATGTTTGTAGGTTAATCCTTATCGTCCATTCCCAAGGCACTTCTATCAGGACAGAGAAGAAAGAAGTGTATTTACTGATAAAACATTCTTTGAAAGCAATTGAAATCTGTAAATGAGATCAGAAGAAAGGTGGTCCAAGTAGCAATTAATCAATAAAGAGTAATTTTTCAGCTAAGGTCAGAACATAAAAGAGTGCATGAGAGCCTATTAATGGTTATCATTTATAATAGATTTTTAGTGTAATTTTGGGGGAATCTTTTAAGTAAGACTTTTTAGCAGATTGATAGAAATCTTTTAGAAATCTTAAAAGAAGTCCAAAATATTTTTAGTTGTTAAAGAGAAGGAAGAGAAAACACTTCCACTTACTGTTTTGTTGTGCATGTGATTCTAAACGTCAATTTTAGCTGTTATAATTAATCTGCTGTGTGCGTGGATGTAAACATCTCTTTGGATAAAGGCATAGAGTAGGATGGTTTGCAACACATTGATACAATCTCAGATATTTGAAGAGTCTTTAGTGACCTTCAAATAGTCATTGCAAATAGCTTATAGTGTAAACAATATAGCAAGTAATAACTTAATGGTTCATCATGCCTTAATGTCATTGCTGTTTGTTTTGCTGCTATATGATAGTTATTGTAACTTGGAGTAGTATTTGAGATAGTAGTTAATGCTTTTGTATTATTTCCCTCTTGCCAATGTCTGGAGAACATGCATTCACAGTTGTGTTTGCCATTGTCAATAATCCTTTCAAACATGTGTGTCAGTGTGCTTTTCCATTTTTTTTCTTTTTTGGTGGGGAAGTGAGGACTTCTGTTCTGTTCCATTAATTGTCTCTTTTGTCCAATGACCATACTATTTGATTGTAGTCTGCATTTTGTAGTCTGTATTGTTTTGTTTCCAGATATATTTTTGTAACTGAAGTGTGTATTAGCTGGTTGTTGTCTTTGCGTTTTTGATATGGGTTTTAGGGTTTATGACTGTAGATGTGAAAAGAATGTCACAGGCAGTTGATTGGGGTCTCATTTAAACTAATTTGATTTGTGCTGTGTAGGTATTTGTCATTATTATTGTCTTTGTTTTTATTTTTTGATGTCCTTGGGTGTTGTTTTCTTGAATACTGTGTAATCTTCATTGTTGAGATCCTTTTTCTCTTGGTTAGATTTTCCCAAGGCATTTAATTTTCTGGCAGCTATTTTTCCTGGAGCTAATCTTCCAAGTCCGTTGTCAGGTTTTGGATTGTATATGCCCGGGATTCTAATTTGACCTGTTTATTTTATAAGCTGGTACTTTCCCAACCTCCCAGATGAGATTCACTGGTAGTCTTTGCTGTGTACTGTGTGCAAATGGGCACAGGTTGATTCCTGGTTTCTGATTTCTATTTCTTTTGTTATCATGATTGCATTGAGGAATTATTCTCCTGTACCACACTTGCTGAAGTTTTTTTTTTTTTTTTTTTCTTACTATCATTAGTCTTTTGAAAGCATGTTGTATTTTACTAATCATTTTATTTGCCTTTACTTGTGATTTACTGAGTTCTCTTTTCTCTGTAGATCTATTTCATGTTCTTACAAGGATTTTGTCATTTTGGTTAGGCTTATTCAAATGTATGCAATAATCATCTCTATTGATTTAAAGGGGATTTTAATTATGGAGTGTTTTTCAGCCATGGAAATATATGAACATACAATTTCCACTGATTTATGTTATTTAATTTTGTGTTTAGCTATCCTACCAAATTCACTTATGAATTCCAACTTTCTCCATATTGAGTACTTTACATTGCCTATGTAGAAGTATGTTGCACAGTAACAGAGATATTTTTAATTCTTTGTTTCTAATTTTAACTTTTAAAATTCCTTTATCTAGAGTGAAGTCTATGTCTAGAGATGCCAGTAATATGTTGAGTAGGAGTGGTAAAAGTGGACATCCTTGTCTAGTTCTAGTCCTTAGTGGAAAAGTTTCCATTCTTTTCCTCGTTTAGCATGATTCAAGCATTGCTTTTTTTTCTCTTGTCTTGTGATCACTGTGTTGTAGAATGTTGCTCTTTTGCTTACCTTGCTTAAGGTTTGTAGCATGAATTGGTGTTGGGTTTTATCAAATGCCTCTTCGCATCTATTGAGATAAACATGTGACTTTTTTTCAAATTCTTGATGCTATATATATATTATATGAATTGATTTGCGAATGTTGAATCCACCCCTTAAGGCAGGGGATCAATATGTCTGATGCACTGATAGATCTTGTTGACTACTTATTGTTGAGGATATTTGTTTCTATGTTAATTAGGGATACTGGTCTTTGTCTACGGATATCTTTTTCTGCTTTATCTCTGTGTGACTTTGATGTTAAGGTGATAGTGGCTCATATAAAGTGTTTGGAAGGCATGCCTGCCTTTCTTTTACTTGCAATAGATTGTGAAGATGTGGGGATTAGTTTCTGAGACATTTGATAGAATTCTGCCTTAAAGCCAACTGATCCAGGCTTTTTGATTTCCCCCAGTGCGAGTGATTTTATTACTGATACAATCTTACTAGTATGTATAGGAATATTTACATTATTATATGCTGTATGATTCAATTTGGGAGGTCTTGTGTATCCTCAAATCTTCCCAGTCCTTTTATGTTTTCTGATTTGTTGGCCTATAGTTAGCTGGATTAACCCTTGATTATACTATATGTTTGAATTATCTATTATTATGCTTCCTTATTAGTCCCTGATCCTATAGATTCAATTCTCCACCTCATTTCTTTAAGTTGCTGGACTAGTTGGAAATCTATTTTATTGATTTTGTTTTCAAAATATCAGCTCTTTGATTCATTTATTGTATGTATCATTTTTCCATTTGTTTTATTTTATTCCTAGTTTTTTTTATTTCTTTTTCCCAGCTAACATTGGACTGCTATGCTGATGGTTATTTGAGCTCCTTTGGCCATTTTGTGTTTATACAAATTTAATTCATGCATTTTTTCCCCTTTTAATTCATCTGTAACCCAGTTTTCTCATTTATTAGCACATTGTTTAGTTTCAAAATCAGCGTGTATGTATTCTGTGAGTATATTTACTTCATGGTCTCCAATTTCTCTCTCCAGGATAGCCAGCAACGATGCATGACATAAATTTGATCTCTTATAAAATTGTCTGAGGCTTGTCCTGTGCCTATTATATGATAAATCATGGAGAAAGTGTCATGCACTAATTAAAGAGTGGCTTCTCTGTTTAGAAGATAGAAGTTTGTACAGACACCTTGAAAGTCCATTTACTCTAGTGTGTGAATGAGTTCTATTTTTTCCTTGCTGCGTTTTCATCTCTTTGTGATATCAATATATGTTGAAGTTCTCCACTATTATTGAATTGAATTGTAGTATATTTCTTCTTTTAAAATCCACTAATATTGGCTTCACAGATCTAGGCTCCTTTGCACTCAGTGTATCTATGTGTGTTTTGGTTATTTCTTCCTGCTGAATGTATCCTGTGATGGTTACGTGGTGACAGTATATACTGTAAAAATGGCAATGCCAGGTCATTCTCTTTTTTCCATTAACTTGGAAAAACTTTTACATCCTTTCAGTTTTAGTTTCTCCAAATCTGTGTAGTAAGATGTGTCACTTGTAGCTAAAGGATACATATATTCTCTTTCATGAGTCAACCCATTAATCCATGGCATTTCATGGATGAGTTTAATCCATTTGCATTCAGAGTTAATGTTGATAAATAATCACGTTACTTGTCATTTTACAAATAACTGTTTGCTGTTATAGATTTTCTTTTTTTATGTTACATACATACATTTACCTTTTGTTTTGGTGGTGCTATTTTTTTTTTTTTACTCATTCAGAACAACACCTTTTAAAAGTTGCATTTGTGCTTCAGGTCTAGTAAATGCGAAGTCACTGAGCTATGTTGACTGTGGCTGTATTTTTCTTTTACTTTCAAAGACAAAGGAAAGCATTTTTGATTAAATTATTCCAGGATGCCAATATTTTTCTTTTAAGATCTTCAGTATGTCATTCCATTTTTGTCAAGTGGAGTTCTTGAAAGAGTCTTAGTAGATTTGTTCCTATGTAAACATTCCTTTGTATATGAATATTTAAGCATATTTTCTATATGTTCAGCTGAAGAGAGCTTGAGAATGATGTTTAATGGTCAGAAGCACCAGTAAATCCCTAGTCCCAGTCTCTGTTTCTGTTCCTTCTTTTTTTATATAATTTTTATTATTATTATTTTTTATAATTTTTACATAGTTAATTAGAGTAAAAATGTTCAAGGGCTATAGGAAAGTAGGTAAGAATATTAGTTCCATAATGTTTCCTTCATGTTTAAAGGGGGATATTAAGGGAAAAGGCCCACACAATTTCCCACCCTCCCCAGGTCCCGGATGTAGGGTATGCTCTGAGGTTCTTGCTCAGGTGGTCTGATATTTCAACAGTTATGAATCACCACCAATCTTGCAACTCCAAGCACTATGAGGTCCTTGAACAATCCCCTCAATGGCATAGTCCATCACAGAGTCTATGTTTGCCCTGTATTTTGTTGCCAACATATAGCTGAGATGGTTTATAGACCTGTTCTGTCTTCTCTCTTTTCTTGGTTTTGGTTCTGAGTCCAGCATTTTGATTGGGGAAATCCCCAAATAAACATTGTCTGAGGTATTCTCAGACCAAAAACTATTGCATGTACTAGCAAGTACAGGGTCCTGCACATTCCATCGCCCTGATCAGTTGGTGGTTGCAATCACTGGGTTGGTTCTGTTTTCAGCCCCGCCTTCCACTGGAACCAATGGGGGTTGCAGTCCAGCTTGTTTCTGCGCAGCACATACTCAGCCCTCGAATAAACCAGTAGGAGCTGCAGCCTAGTTGAAGCTACCCATAATAACCCCCTACCCTGGTTTGCCAGTATGTGTAGCAGTAGTCCATTCTGTCCCACACCCCATTCCACCCCAGCCACTGTCCTAGATTTATGTCCTCCCATGGAAGTGGTATCCCAAGAGGGAGGAGTCCAATATTTCCCTCCCAGGCCTATCCCACTCCCAGATTATGCACTCTCCAGGTAGTTCTCTGGTTTGACTTGACAGAAGTAGGCCCCAGTGCCAGCTTCTGTCAGATCATGCTGTGGCCTAGCCCAAACAATCCGCACCCACTCTAATTGTGTTTGCACCAGTAGGAATAATGAGCTCAGTCTGTCTTTTCCCTGATCTAGTCCGCATGAGGCATGCAGGTCTTGTAGACCTGCTTAGTCTGGTCTGTCCACATCCTAGCTCATGCTCTCCAGTGGAAGTATCTCTCTAGCAAAGGAACAAGCCGTTATTCCCCTGCGGGCTCTGCCCCCTCCCTTCCTGGTTCTTACACATGCTGGTTGGGCACTGTACTCACATCCAGTACAAGCAACCTAACCTTGGCATACAATATTGTACACTGGTCTTTGTCGCGACCAAACCTGTGTTGACCCACATTGTTCTGGTACTTGGATTTGCCCATGGATGATGTAAACAGATTCAGCCTGGTCTTCCCCCAACTCATGCCAACCTTAAGCCAGTAGGTAACTTTCCATGGCCTGTTTTTTTTTTTTTTTCTGTCTTCTATTACATTTCTTGCGCTTATATGCCTAGTCTGTGTCCTGCCAGAGGAATTACCCAGGCTCCTCCATCAGAACCTCTCCCAATGCCAGATTTTGCACATACTGGGGACCATGAGCAAGCCCTACTCAGTTCATCTCTTGTCCTAGCAGGAACAGTGACTTTTCCTGACTTGCCTTCAACCCAAAATGATCCTTGCTGCTAGATGTTTCAGCCCAGCCACCGCTTGTCCATACCCACATATGGCTCACACATGAGACCTTGCCTAGTCCATCCCACATTTGGCATGGTCCTCCAGGACACCAGAGGGTGTTAGGGTCTGGCCAAGCTTGATGCATCCAATCCCAGTCCACATTTATGTCAAGGGAGACTAGAAACATTTCCCATTCAGAACACAGCCCTTATCCCGACCAGGCACCCTTTGGTGGGAACCTCAACCCAGCTAGGGTTGTCCCCTTAGCTCCCCAACCATGCCCGTTCCCATCCATAGATTACATGCATGCCAGGGGTTGCTCTGACTCAGCTTGGCACAGCCCCTCACCTGTCTCGATCTCTACTTTAGACACTGTGGCTTAGTGTCCCTGGCTCATGCAGACCAGTAGGTGCAAGAGCCTAGCTTGACATGACCTGTGTTCCCTCCTGGTCTCTAGTTTATTTGTGGGCTAAGGTTTGCTCAGTCCTGCCTGATCTACCCTGTTCCATTACCAATTGACACATTAGCCAGATGTTGGAGCTTCTTTGCCCAGCTTGTCCAACCCCCAAGTCTGGACCACATGCTCACCAGCAGGAGCTATGACTCACCAGTGAGGTTTCTCAACCTCTTCAGTGTAATCCACTCCCAGACCCAGTTCTCCTGTATGCCAGTGGGTTTAGGCCAGTTTCTGGCACAGTCTGGCCTTGTATTTTTCCTTGTATGAGCTGGAGAACATTGCAGCCCAGCCCACCCCACACCCTATTCAGGATGCACATTTGAGTGCTGCTGCCCTGACCAGTTCATTCTGTTGCATGTTCCTTTACCTGTGGTTCATGGCAGGCTCCTTGGTCTCACCTAGTGTAGTCCATCACCACCCCAACTCTTGAGCTAACCAGTGGGGCTAGAAGTTCCACAAGGTTTGGCCTGCACATCCCTCACAAAATCTACCCCCAGTTATGGTTCTTGAGTGCTGGTTAATGTAATGGTCCTGCTTAATGTGACCCATCTCCTGATCCATCATCATGTCAGGTAACAGGATATGATTCTCCTGAACAAGCCCCAAACCATAGCTTTGGCATGGACTGGTATATGGTGGTCAGCATTGTTCAGTGATTACAAGTTTTTCAAAGGCAAAATTATTGCCATTGGGAATCTTTATGATTGCTTCATGTCCTAGAAGCACAATGGGTTCAACCTGGAGCTATCTAAGCAGCGATTCAAAGAGCTCAAGCCCCAAAACTCCCAGGCCTGGTGGCCAGCAGGCGGAGCCTAACAACAAATAGTGCACTAGCTCCTGGGGACAGCTCACCACGTGCACATGGTGGCTGGCATCTGGGATCCCGGCATGATCCAGGCATGAGACACCCTCTCCTGAGACCCACCAGCAGCCAGGAGACCCAAGGTCATGCCCCGTCCCAATCCCATCTCCGCCCAATGAGGGCAGCAAGTGGGCCCAGGACCTGCACACTCATGGAGACCCGCACCTCAATGTATTCACCCAGAAGGGAGCATCCCCCATAGCCCAGGCAGGCCCTGGAACAGCTCATCACAGGCACATGATAGCTGTCGTCTGGGATACAAGCATGAGATGCCCGTACTAAGACCCACCAGCAGCCAGGATGCTCCTGGAAGTTTCTCTGTTCCTTCTGAAACTGCAAAACCTTTGAATCTTGTCTTTTGATTGTGTTCCTAAATATCTGAATATGTTCTGAGTTTGACGTATATCCACTTGAAGGTTTATGACTGCTTTAATTATTGCAGCAATTGTCTTTCAGTTATAAGAATATTTTTCTGCCTCATGTATTCTATTGTTCAGGTTTTTCACTCCATTTTAATTTGCCTCATTGTTTTCTTTATTTCTGATAGCTTGTCTTGTGTTCAAATGTTGCTATTTCTGTTGTGATATATTCTTTTACTTCCCTGAACTTCTGTATGCATTTCTTGGTGTTTTTAATGGAAATTTAAATAAATATAAAAAGTGTTCTATTCTCCACATATCTTGATGTCATCCTCAGCAAAATATGCGTTTAATCTACATGTTTCCCCCCCTTTATGGAAGATACTGTTAATTTTATTTTGTATCTATGTTTCTTTTCAAATTCAAGATTTTATTGCATATCTGATCTGACGATTATTCTCCCTTTATGGGTTTGATTTGGAAGCTGTGTTTTCACAGGTTTGTACATTGAAGTCATGTTTAAACAGATAGAGAATGATTATCCAAGGTGAAAAAAAGCAAGCACAATCCAAAAAAAAAAAATAAATAACAGAGGACAGGATAAAGGCAAAGTGACACTTGGAGTATCACCAACATCGTAAAGCAGCAGAGATAGAGAGAATGGATATTCCAAGAAAATAAGAGGCACACTCATGTAGATACGTGGAGACTGAGTCATTAGCACCAAGATTTTCTTCCTGCAACCATGTCACACCCTACAGTGAGTTTGTCCCAGGCTACCATGTGGAGCTTCTATCATGGAATCCCAAGTCCTTATCCCCAGCTCATTACTATCCAACCAATTTTATAATATGCTGTCGCTGCATCAATGCCTTCTCAGACTAGTTCCCACTCCTAATTCCAGATGTGCCTACGGTAGAGAGAGAATAGCTATCCCAGATTACAGGACATTGGAAAACTTAATTTTTCTTGAATGTTCTTCCTGGAAACTAACTGTGAATGATTCTTACAAGGGGGCAGGAGTGTGCAGCCCAGCTGAAGCCCTGTCCAACATTGGAGCCAAAATAGAGCAGTGGTTCCAAACATGTTTCATGGTAAAAAAAAAAAAAAAAAAAAAAAAAAAAAGAACAAGACCTCATTGTGTAAACTTGAAATAATAAGTCACATCAAGTAGAGTAGTGAATGAATACTTAAACAACACACATGGATACATTCTATGCTATGAAGAGCTTCAAAATTGAAATTACACATGAGTAAGAAGACTATATGGAGGGGCCGGGCAGCGTGGCCTAGCAGTTAATTTCCTTGCCTTGAACGGCCTGGGATCCCATATGGGTGCCGGTTCTAATCCTGGCAGCTCCACTTTCCTTCCAGCTTCCTGCTTGTGGCCTGGGAAAGCAGTCAAGGACAGCCCAATGCTTTGGGGTCCTGCACCCCTATGGGAGACCCAGAAGAAGTTCCTGTTTCACAGCTTTGGATCAGCCCAGCACCAGTCGTTGTACTCACCATCGGATGAAAGATCTTCCTCTCTGTCACGCCTCCTCTCTGTACATATGGCTTTGTAATAAAAAATAAATAAATCTTAAAAAAAGAAGAAGGCTCCATGGAAACACACACCCAAATAATAACAAGCCCAGATAAAATGTAAGTTTTTGATGAATTCTATTTTGAATTGTTGGCCAGGGAATGTATAGGAGTACTCACGGTGTAGCAAATCTAATATTATGTATGTTGTAGTTAAGCTCATTTCAATGATAGCAAGTCCTATGTTGACTGAAACAATATACACATATTGTACTATTCTGAACAGAGGGACATCTGTTTTCATGCAGCATTTCAAAAGCCACAGGAAAACATTCCTGAGATATGTGTGAAACACCCAGCTAATCTAAACAGAGGAGAGTTCCTCCCCACATAATGATGTTGCCTTTATTTCACATTGGAATGAAAACAATCTTATAGAAGAAAATGATAAGAAGGATTAAAAGAGCAAACCTAAAATTAGAGAAGCCACAACACACCCTCTCCTCACTCCTTTTTTCTTTATCATATAGTGTTTCAGGGCACAGTCAGTTGAGTGATTCACTGGGAATTTGTTCCCCATTACAGGTCACAGCTAGACAGGTCCAGTCTGATATGAGCAATGGGAGGTCCCCAAGTGAGAACATTGGAAGTGATAAGTTATGTGAAAATTGTCTACTCATAATACTACTTTTAATCAGGAAAGGAATGATGTTGGGAGGGTATTTTAATGATGTTGAGCCTGCAAATTTTACTGACACATGGCTTCTTTTTATATCTTTTTTTTTTTTGGATTGTGTTAAAATTTAAATTATATTTTGGCAATCTTTACATTGTTGATAAGGGTAAAATTTCCAAGGGCTAAAGGGAATATTGAGAAGCTCCACCCAGTCTCCCACCCTCCCCAGGTTCCATATGTAGTTCATGCCCAGGGATCCTTGCTCAAGTGGTTGTGGTAGTTTACCAGTTATGCATTGCTGCAAAACTCACCACTCCAAACATGATGAGGCTGTTGAATAATCTACTGATTGACATAGTCCATCATGGAGTCTCCCTTTGTCCATTATTTCAGGGCCAACATATAGGTTTGGTGGTTGATTGACCTGTTCTGTGTTCCATCTTTTCTTGGTTAAGGTTCTGAGTGTGCCATTTTGGTTGAGGGAATTCCTAAGCAGACTTTGAGATGTTTCCCATATCAGGTTCCTATATGTTCTAGCAAGTACAGGACCTGTCACAGTCAATCTCCCTGATCAGCTGGTGGTTGCAATCGCTGGGTTGGTTCAGACTTCAGTCCTGACTTCCACAGGAACCAATGGGTGTTGCAGTCTTTCCTGGTCCTGCTCATCACATATTCAGCCATCACACAATCCAGTTGGAACTGCAGCCTAGTCAGAGCGACCCCCAATTACCATCACCAGGGGTGCCCCTGCCCTGACATGCCAATATGTGAAGCAGACTACTTCAGTCTGGTCCATAGCCCATTTGGCTCTCATAAATGTCGAAGGGTATTTGAAGCTTAGTTCCATCCAACCAGCTCAATTGTCTAAACTCATGGATGTTGTTGAGTGCCTCTCTGTCTAACCATCCCAAACCCTGTCCTAGTTGTATTCTTCTACTTTTCTTTTTTAACCATTTCTGAAATTTGCCTCTTAGAATACTTAGACATATTTATGTTTCATAAAAGTTATTTAAGATTCTCTATTTCAGTGGCATTTATTGGGGGTGCCCCTGCTGGACAAAACCCTCTCGGCCACAGTCCCTGCTGCATGGGTGGGGACAGAGACCTCGGCCTTCTCCTGGCCTGGGAGCACCTAAAGCCTCTCTCATGGGTGAGTACCTGCAGGAGGTGGCTGGGAAATGTGAGTAAATTCCTAGCTCTGGCCTGCCCCCGACAGCCAAAAGCTGGCGGCAGGGCAGGTAGAGTGGGTCTGTCTCAGGACAAGGGGTAGGCTTAACCCCCCCTCAAGGTGGCACTTGTCGGGGATGCACCTGCCACATGGAACCCCACCAGCGTCTCGGCCACAGTCCCCGCCGTTGCGTGGGGCCAGAGGCCTTGGCTCTGGGCAACCAGTGCACGAAGTGGTGCCAGGCTCTGACTACTGGCCACCAGCAGCGAGCTCTGGGGTTTATATGATATGAAATAGCTGCTTAGTTAAACCCATAAATAAGACCAGTGTTAGTGTCGTTGAGACACGAATTTCTGGTGATTTTCAGGAACCAGGACATGAAACCTTAATGCAAGTTTGGGACTGGGACCTGAAGGTTCAGTCTAAGCAAACCTTAGCCCACAATCATGATTGGAACGCAGCTTGGATCTCAGAACATGCCCAGCTAGGTTTTGGCTCCAACTGGCTAATATTAACCATAGAGTTAAGGCATGGTGTCTAAGGCAGGGGTTGCGACAGGTGGATGGGATTGCAGTTGGTCTGGATACAGTTGTCATCTCCCTCGGCACAAGTGTGGACTGGAATAAGACGTATGGGGCTGGGCCAGACTGCAACATCTTCTGGTGTTTTGGAGGACCTTGGTAGATGTGGGACAGACTAGGATAGGTTTCAACCCCAACTGAGCCATATATGAGCTATATGGGGATGTGGACGAGCCGTGGCTGGGCCGAAACATCCTACAGCAAGAACCAGAATGGGATGAAGGCCAGTCAGGAAAGGCCACTGTTCCTGCTAGGACAGGAGGCAAACTGGCACATGGACCCACTGGTATGCACAAAACCTGGCACTTGGAGGGGTTCTGATTGAGGAGCCCAAGCAAATCCTCTGGCAGCACACAGACCCTGCAGGTCAGCGCAAGAAACATGGAAGGTAACAGCCAAGACGTCATGGAAAGTGTCCCACTGGCATGCATTTGGCATGGGTTGGGGGCGGACCAGGCTGAATCTGTTCATGTCATCCACTGGTCAATCCGAACTTCAGAACAGAGTATGGGTCAAACCAGGTCCAGTCGCGAAAAAGCAACACACAATTTGGAATGCCAAGGTGAGGTAGCCTGAGCTGAATGCAGCTGCAGCACCCAACCAGCACACATAAGAACCGGAAAGGGAGGAGGCAGAGCTGTCAGGGGAATAAGAAGTGGTTTCCTAGCTGAACCGCTACTTCCACTGAGGAGCATGAGCTGGGTAGGGGGTAGACCAGACCAGGCAGGGACACAGCATCAGTGCACCTCATGTGGACCAGATTGGGTGAAAACCAGGCTGGGGTGACTATTCCCACTGGTGCAAGCTACAATCAGTGGGTGAGGGTTGTTTGGGCTTGGTCATACCATCAGCTGGCAGAAGCTGATACAGTTGGCTAGTCATTTTGAGGTGAACCACAGGGCCAACTGGAGAGGGCACAACTGGAGTGGGAGCAACCTGGGAAGGAAATAGTGGGCTCCTCCCTCTTGGGTCATCACCTTCCGTGGGATGGCATGGGAACTAGGACAGGGGCTGGGGTGGCTAGACAGACACCCAACAACATTCATTAGGGCTGGTTGGATGAGATGGTTAGATGGAATTAGGTTGCAACACCTGTTGGCAATTATATGAGCAGAAGGGTATTTGGGACAGACTGGACTAGTATGCCGTACACACTTGCAAGCAGTGTAGGTGGTGGGCCTGGTTGGGGTTACTGTGTGCCTCCCTGACTGGGCTGTAGCTTCTACTGGTATTTGCTAGGGCCAAGTGTGTGCAGGCCAGAACCAGGCCGGACCGTAACACCCATTGGTTACAGTGGAAGACATGGATGGAGACAGAACCGACCCAGCAACTGCAACCACCAACTGATCGGCGCGATGAAATGTGTTGGGCCTTATGCTTGCTAGGACACGCAGATTCCTGGACTGGGAATACCTCAAAATTTCTTTGAGGATCTTCACAGTCGAGATACCGGACTCAGAATTCTAACTAAGAAAAGACAGAACAAGTCAGTCAACAACCTCAGCTATCTGTTGGCAACAAAATACTGGGCAAATGGAGACTCTAGAAAGGACTGTGTCAATCAATGGACTCTTCAACGACCACATCTTTCTTGGAGTGACGAGACTGGTAGAGATCCATGAATGGTGAACTATTGGAACCACTTAATTGAATATCTCAGAGCATGCCCCACATCCAGGACTTTGGGTGGGTGGGAAGCTGGGTGGGGCTTCTTCCACTATAGCCCTCTTTACCTCGGATACATGAAGGAAAAGGTATGGAAGTGATGGTCTTGCCCACTTCCCTGTAGTCCTTGAACCTTTTTTACCCTAGTTAAATGTGTAAGGATTGTAAAAAAAAAAAAAAAAAAAAAGTAAATAAATAAAATTCTAACAACGCCACCAAAAAAAGATTCTCTATTTTAAAGGTGACTTTACTTACAAGTTATATCTCAGCATAATCCTATTAGCATAAACTAGAAACATGAGTTTTTATTCATTGAGTTGTTTTGCAATTAACCTTTGAAGTTCTCCTAGAGTGCCTGGAGTTTCTTGAATTGTTCTTTTTTTTTTTTTTCTATATATAGTGTCATGTCATTTGAGAACAGGTATGGATTTCTTTCCTCATGTCTGTCTTCAGTTTATTCGATGTTGTCGTTTCTTTTCTAATAGCTCTAGTATCAGGGATGTTGAACTATGATTCTGTTCATCTATTGTGTGCACCAGGTTTTGATATAAAAATGATGTTGCTTTACTATTAAGAGTGTAAAAGATTGCCTCCCTTTGAATGGTTTTGTCAAGCTTGTATCAGGTTGAGGTACCTCTGTGTTGCAACATATGTTAGAATTCAGAGAGAAGACATTTGGTCTAGGAACTTTGCTTGTTGGGAGTAATTTAAGCATTGATTACAAGCTCCAATCCAGTTATATGTTTGATGGTTACCATGGTTACATAAATGGGTGGACATCAGTAACCTTAGCCAGAGATATGGCATGTTCCAAAAACAGCCAAGGCCACATATGGGCCAATAATGGACAAAGGCCAACATTCCCTGTCCTATCAGAGCCCAAGCAGGGCTGAAGCCAACAGCCATGTCAGAGGGAGTATAAGGCCTTTGTTTCTGCTACTCAGCTTGTCTTTCCCACTTGAGGTCCTCTCCTCTCCTGTGCATTCCCACACCACATGGGAAAGGCCAGGAAGGGACTTTTCTTTGCCTTTATTTAAAGGTCTGTTTTTACTTAGCTGTTATTTTCTTTTTTGGGTGGTCAGCAGATCTACTAATGACTAGTTAAACTGTCGCTTGCCTTTGACTCAATAGCGGTAGAAAGTATTTGTTGAAAACTCTGCTTGTGTGCCTGCTGTTCAATTGCATATCTCCTCCCCTTTGGAAGAATTCTTTTGGATGCTTCAGCACACCAGAATTTAGACACTCTCAGCAGACTAAGATTGCTAATAGGAAACAGACATACTGCGTAGGTCTATGACTCCCACTCTAGAAAAGCATGGCTGTGGATTAGCAGTGCCTCCTCCCTGTGCCCCCTCCCTTACTAGTCTGTCATATACTTCTATCTGAATGGGTGGAATTCTTGTTTGTCTGCAGATTCAATGTATGATGTCTGAAATATTGCAGGCAATGGCTTTATTATTAAACAGATTTGCTGGAGATTATTTTGGGGCCTATAATGTGATCAGTCTTGGACTAGCCCATTTATTGTATTATGTGGATGAGCTCTATTATTGACTTGCCAATTTCTGTCCCATCAATCTGTGCATGGAAGTTCATTGGTTGTTGATGTTAATTATTTCTGTACTGGAATCTATTTTTCCCTTTGAATCTATTAATATTCTCTTCACCCTGCCAGTGTGCCATAGTATTTTGTACTTATGCATTTATTAAGGTGGCTTTCTTCTAGGTGAATCCATATTTGATCATTAAGTATTGCTCATATGTATCTCTTTCAATTCATTCTAGTCAAAGTCTCGAGTTACTGATAAAAGTATGGCTTTAGTGTAGTTTTTCCAATGAATCATCCTGCAGCAGACTTTGTGTATCTTTCCAGTTTCAGTTTCTGATTCTTTTTGGTGAGATGTATCTCCTATAAACATCAGATACATGGTTTTCATATTTCCATGCAGTCCACACATCTATCCCATTTGATTGCCTAGTCTAAACTACATATGTTCACACGAATATGACAAGAGCAAATTGGACCTGGCAATTTCATAATGTGTTTTTCATTCCTATAGCTTCTTTTTGTCATTTGATAGAGACATTCTCAAAATTTGGGGGGTTCTGGTTAGTACTCCTTTTCTCTCTCTATGAGCACATATTCAAGAAATATTAGGATGGAAGGAATAGGAGAAGTGAAAACATTTAACCTTTATTGATACTGGCAATCTTTCATTTTAAAAGACAAAGGTAATTTTGTCAGACAAGTTATTCTAGACTGATAATGTGTGTGTGTGTGTGTGCGCACGTGTGTGTGTGTGTGTGTGTATGTGTTTTTGCTAAGGAGTGGAACATGTCACATCATCCTCTTCTGTCCTATGTTGTTTCATCTATTGAAGAATATTTTACTTATTTTCTGCTGGATAGAGAGCAATTATGGTGTGTTGTTGCAGGAGTCATTTTTTTGAGTAATTCTGCTGATATTTTAATATCCCTTGTCAAGTTCAAGGGCTAAGGAAAGTGGGGGATTTATAATGATTGTGTAAAGAAAATTGTCATATCCAGATGTGAGGATAGAATGCAGTATGCACCTCTACTTCCAGACAAAAAAATGGACTCTCAATGAAATTTGACAATAGGAAGCCAGATTCTGCCATTGTCTATGCCCACAATGATGGACATATGACTCTTTATAAAGAACTATATTATAGTAATAATATAGGGGAACTTGAGAGAGTGGAAGGGGATTGGAGAGAATGTAAGAAATACCAGGGCCAGGGCCTGGAGCGGTGGTGCAAGTGGTTAAGGTCCTCACCTTTCATGCCAGGGATTCCATATGGGCGCCGGTTCTATCCTGGCAGCCCCACTTCCCTTCCAGCTCCATGCCTGTGGCCCAGGAAAGCAGTCGAGGATGGCCCAAAGCTTTGGGACCCTGCACCCACATGGGAGACCCGGAAGAGGCTCCTGGCTTCGGATCGGCATAGTATCAGTCATTGCGCTCACTTGTGGAGTGAATCATTGGACGGAAGATCTTCCTCTATGTCTCTCCTCTCTGTATATTCACCTTTCCAATAAAACAAAATAAATAAATAAAACTAAAAAAAAATACCAGGGCCTATGAAACTGTATCATAAAATGATAATAATATTAATGGCAATGAAGGCTATTAAATAAAAATGAAATAAAATTAATTAATATCCGTTATCTTTTCTAATTCTCCCAAGTAATTCTACATTTGGTTGTTTTCAGTTGCTTTATCTTTACTATCCGTAAAACCAGCTCTCTTTCTCTGTCTGGACTAGAATAACATCTCTTGTTTTGTTTTGCTATGTGTAAGTGTTTTTTTTGTTATTATGTTATGGTGGAATTCCATCATATGTAATATTTCCTTCTCTCCACTCATTGATGCATTTTCTCATTCATTATCCCTCTGATATTCCCTCATAATCATTTTTACACCCATCAAAGAGTATAGAGAGAAAGAAACTCCAAAATATTAAAGTTATGCTTTAAAAGCAGAAGGTGTGCTGCCACTATGAGTGCTTTAATTTGACCTTATTCATGTTGAATTTTCTTCAGATTTTGCCTCCTGTGAGCACCGGCTGTGAATTGCAATAGGCTGCTTGCAGTCCCAACACAAATGCCTCTGGTTCAATGGGGAGACACAGCCACCCCAAAGTGGAGAGGTCCTGAGCACTTGCGTACTACGGATGGAGGGTTTGCTTGTGTTTTGCCAGAAACTGCTCTGCAGCCAGTGTGGGTGCCAGCACATAATGCAAAGCCCTGGACACCATGCACTGGAGAAAGCCACTCCAGTAAGAAAGCTGTGTGACCTCATCCTGAAAGAGCCATCACCATCAAGGAGACAATGAAGGAGGAAGAGACCAGACCCTTCCCACCTCAACACTTGGTGACATGGGGGATTTTAAGAGATTCTTACATCAGCACAACTGTCCCTGACCTCATATTGTATTTTAGAAAATAACTGAATGATTGATATTTTGGAACACTCATAATCCATGGGAAAGATTGTGCTCTTGTTCCTAACATTTCCTCATGGATCCACGAAACTACAGGTTTCCCTAAGGCTCATCTGATTTCAGAAGTGCAGCAACTCCTTTGAATACAATGCTGCAGGATGTGGTTAAGAAACTGCATCTTTTAACATATTGGTCACTCAAGACCATGTTATTTAACTTCATGATGTTGTTAATTGTGATGTTTCTTCCTGTTGCTAAAGTTGTGTAGTCACATCTCTTTGGAGCAGATGATATTCTGCCAGCTCTACTTTCAGACCAAGGATCGTCTCCCAATGAAACTGTTGAATTTATCTGGGCAATAAAAAGCTGGGGTCTCCGCATGGCCCATGCACTCAATGAAGGAAATATGACAGGCTATGAACTATACTACTGTAGTAACAGGTAGGAATTCAATATGGGGTGGAGGGGAGTGTTTGGGAAGGGAAGTGGGAGAAATTCCATACCCTATGAAATGATGTCATAAAATTATATAAAAAATAATCTAACATAATAAAAATTAAAAATAAATTGCCACTGCTTACACAAAAAGTCAGAAACTTAACAAAAATAGCTAAAAGTAATATATATGGCAAAAAAAACACCTTTGCATTAGAAACTGGGCATAGAAACCAATCTTAAATACTGATGCATCCAATAAAATATGCAGAGCTGCAAAGCAAAACGTTAGCACATAAAACAGAAGGCAGACATTCCAACAGAGTAATGGTGGATGACTTTCATAATCTGTTTTCATCAAGTCAGATATTTAAGAAAGAATATCAGTTAAGATACTGGGATAAAGAGTTAGCAAATAGAATTCTGCCAGATTCTTTTATGAGAGTAGCAATACTATAATTCAAAGTGAATCATGTGACTGGTGACTGAAAGAAAAAAAAATAATTCTATACCATATCACTAATAAGCATGCAAAAAAAAAAGTGAGGCAGATACCACTGAATCAAGCCAAAACCTTAATAATCATAAATTAAGAGCAATACAAATTCATCTAACAAATACAGATACGTAGCACCTTATGTAAATCAATGAAGTTAAGAATAGTATTAACAGGATGAAGAAGAAATTGTACGGTTACCTGAACAAACATAGAACTAGCCTACACACTCAAAAGAAATAAACAAATTTCATGGTTACTCAATTCAGAATGTAACAGACTTTCCTTTATGTCATAACAAACTTAAAACCCTTTTGTTCTCAATTAAAAGCTTATTTACTACTCCCCTGGGGCCCTACACTGCACGGTCGGGTCTCCCAAGGGTTAACTCCACAGCACAGCTTGTTTCTCAAAGGTGTAACAGGAAGGGCAATCATGGCCTGATACATTTAGTCCATGACTTGACTGCAATTTCCCTCCTTCCTGCTTCCCCTTTTTGCATGTCCTTGGGGGAGCTTAGGTGTTGCTTAACCATTGGGAAGATCCTGGGAGGGGCCAAGCAGACTATATAAGAGAGTTCGACTTTGAATAAAGGCTTCACTTCACAAGAACAAGTCTCAGTGTGTTGCGTGTTGTCTGTCTTGTCTGTCTCATAACCCTAGTCCCTCCGCTCGACTCAGGGCTCGGGGTACGTGGCGATGCGGGCGTTGCCAACATCTGGAGGTCCCACCGAGATCGAGAAAGAGAGGATACACGACGAAGGGTCGTCCCGGGAAGCTGGCCAGCAGGTAAGTGGGACATATTGTAAGACTTTCCTAAACTGGTAGGAGAGGGAATTTTCTTTTGAAATACAGTTTTGTTAAAGATTTATTGGAAATATAGCAGGTTTTAGTCTTATTTTGAAACACAGTTTGGTTTAAGATTTGTTGTGAAATACAGTAAGGTTTTAGCTTTATTTTGAAGTATAGTTGGATCTTGGTGTTTCATTTACCTTGCGAAAAAGATGGGTTCTGCCTTCTCCAAGGATAAATTGGCTGCTGAGCTTGAAGAACTTTTACATCAACTGGGGAAGCCAGTTAAAACCAGGATGATTAGAAATTTTGTTAAAGCCGTTCAATCCAGTAGTCCTTGGTTTATTGTTTCAGGGAGCCTGAGTATCCCGGATTGGGAACAGGTTAAGGCTAATTTGCAATCCTGCTTGCAAAAGGACCCAGATAATTTCCCTATAGCCAACCTTTCTTTGTGGCGCTTACTTCATGATTCTTTATTTAGTGATAAGGTGGAAGTTAAAAAACAGTTAAAAGAAGTGCAGAATACCTTTGAAGAAATCCAGGAAAGGGAGGTTTTGTGGTCTGTGGAAGCCTCAACTGATGCCTCGAGTGAGGCCACCTAGAGTGAGGCCACCCTGAGTGAGGCCTCTTCTTTAGAGGAGAGTGAAGCCTGCTCTTTGGAGAACGAAGCCTCTTCTTCAGAAGAGAATGAGGCCTCTTCTTCAGTAATGAGTGAGAACAAAAGAGATGAGGAGAAGATTTTCTTAAAGCAAGAAATTAGGGAAATTAAAAGAAAATTAAAGAAGGCGGGAAAAGATAAACATTTCTTTGGCAAATTATCCAATTCATGGCAACCACCATATGCCCCTAATTTTGTGACCCCTACCACTCCTGAGCAGGAAGTTGTGGGCCATTCACCCAATAAGTATCCCATGCGGCCCTGGAGTGATAGCCCCACTGATCAGCCAGTAGGCAGGGTTCAATGTTTTCCAGTAATAGAGGTCCCAGTTCGAGGGGGTCCCCCTCACCAGGAGCATCAGCCCCTTCAATTTAAAGACCTCAAAAATATAAAGCAGGCTGTTAAAGATTATGGTGCCCAGGCACCCTTTACTCTGGCACTGGTAGAATCCTTTTCAAGCTTTACTCTTACTCCTAATGATCGGATGCAATTGTGTCGTTCCGCTTTGGATGGTGGTGACTTTCTCCTATGGAAAGCGGACTTTCAGGATAGGTGCAGAATTTTTGCTGAGCAGAACGGAGTTGTGGGTCATGCAGATCGAAGTCTTGAAATGCTTACTGGCACTGGACCTTTTGAGGGCATCCAACAATAGGTTAATTATGATCTAGGAGTTTATGCACAGATAACAAATGCAGCCCTTGGAGCCTGGAAGGCTTTACCTAATGCTAATACAGGAGACCAGTTTTCTAAGGTCTTGCAAGGCCCTGCAGAACCTTTTCAAGAATTTGTGGACCGTATTATGCAGGTTGGTACTAAGATCTTTGGTAACCTAGAACCAGCTATGCCAGTAATTAAACATATAGCTTTTGAGAATGCTAATAAATATTGCCAGGATGCTCTTCGGTCCCATAGAGATAAGTCTCTGCATGATTACCTTAAAATTTGCAGACATATTGATTCCACCCATGCCCTTGGGCAAGTGATAGCAGCTGCTGTTCAACGCCCTCAGCCTCAACCTAGGGCATATCCTAAAGCCTGTTTTGCATGTGGACAGCCCGGACATTTTAAAAAACAGTATCCTAATGTTTCCCAACAAGGAAGGCGACCCCCACAATCCTTCCTGGCCCCAGATCTCTGTCGGAGATGCCATAAAGGCTATCATTGGGACAGCAATTGTAGGTCCAGGTATGATGCCCAAGGCAATCCCCTGTCAGGAAATGTGGTCAGGGGCCCGCTCCGGGCCCCCCCAACCTCACGTGTATGGAGCCCAGCAGACACCTGTAGCTTCTGGAACAGCACCAACATTCAGAGTCCCGCTCCCACGGCAAGGAATGCAGACATCTCAACTCTCCTCAGAGCAACACCAGGTAGTGCAGGACTGGACCTCTGTGCCGCCTCCAGAGAGGTATTGACCCCACTCCTGGGGCCCCAGCGGATAAATACAGGAGTCAGGGGCCCCTTGCCTAAGAATACCTTGGGCCTGATCCTAGGATGAAGCAGTGCTACCATGCATGGAATCAGAGTACTCCCAGGAGTGATAGATGAGGATACCCCCGCAGAAATAGAAGTCATGGTAGAATCAGCCAAAGGCACTATCATCATTCCACCAGGAGCGAGATTTGCCCAGCTGATCTTGATCCCTAAGGTTCCAACAGACAACCCTATTCATAAAAGAGATAGACAGGGAGGCTTTGGCGATTCCGGCCCCTTGGCATGTTGGGTCTCCGACATGCAAACCCGACCTACCTTGCAGTTAGAGATAGAAGGGAGAAAATTCACAGGATTACTTGATACTGGGGCAGATATTACAGTTATATCCCAGGCAATGTGGCCAAGCTCCTGGCCGTTAGAGGACACCCCAACCGTTCTCCAAGGGATAGGAACTTCTCAACCACAGAAAAGTGCTAGGTTGTTAAGGTGGAAGGATCAAGAGTGTCATTCAGGAATTTTCCAGCCATATGTTTTACCACATATTCCTATCAACCTGTGGGGACGAGATTTGCTGAGTGTCATGAATGTTGTGTTGACCTCTCAGCCTGTGCCAAATATGCTTAATAGACAAGGATACTTTCCTGGAAAGGGCTTGGGCAGACATCTTCAAGGTTACCCCCAACCAGTCTGTGATAAAGAGATTGAAGTTCGTAGCCCAGGGGATAGAACAGGGTTAGGACATTTTTTGCAGGGGCCATTGTAGAGCAGCCTCGTCAGTTAGAGGAGCCCATTAAATTAACATGGAAAACAGATGAACCTATTTGGGTTGAACAATGGCCCCTTTCAAGCAAAAAATTAGAGGCTGCAATTGAATTGGTAAAGGAGCAGCTTGAGGCTGGACATATTGTTCCATCCACCTCTCCTTGGAACACCCCAATCTCCGTTATTAAAAAGAAAAATGGCAACTGGAGGCTTTTGCAAGATTTACGTGCAGTAAATGCTGTCATGGCCCCTATGGGGGCCACACAACCTGGTTTGCCATCTCCTGTGGGAATACCAAAAGATTGGCATATGCTTGTGTTAGATTTAAAAGACTGCTTTTTCTCCATTCCCTTGCACCTGGAAGAGGCTCCGCGTTTTGCCTTTACCTTACCGTCCATCAATCTAAAAGCCCCTTCCCAGCGTTTCCATTGGGTTGTCCTCCCTCAGGGGATGATGAACAGTTCTACTATTTGTCAGATCTATGTGGATAAGGCCTTAAAAAGAATTAGATTACAATTTCCAAATATCTATTTGATTCATTATATGGATGATCTTTTGATCGCGGCTGAAACCCGTTCCATCCTATCCTCAGCAGCACAATGTATTTATCAGGCTTTAGCCACAGCCGGATTGATTGTTGCCCCGGATAAAATTCAGACAGGTTTTCCTTATCAGTATTTATGCCATCAACTTTTGCCAACTGGTGTCACCCCTCAGAATTTGACCATCAGATTAAGTGATGTGAAACCTTGAATGATTTGCAGAGTTTATTAGGTGATATTAATTGGATCCGATCAATTTTGCACATTTCTACTGGGCAACTTAAGCCCCTTTTTGATATTCTTAAAGGTGATCCAGATCCTTCCTCACCCAGACAACTGTCCAAAGAAGGCAGGGAATGTCTGCAGCTAGTCCAGCATGCCATTCAGAATGCTCATGTTAGTTATGTGGATTATGAGGCGCCAATGCGGTTGTTGGATTTTCCTTCCAATCATGCGCCTACAGCAGTGTTTTGGCAGACTGGACCTATATATTGGGTCCACTCCCCAGCATCCACTGGACAAATCATGCAATCCTATCCCACTGCTGTTATATCTTTGTTGTATAAGGCATGCAAGATCAGCCTGCAGATTTTTGGGAAATATCCTGATTTCATCTCCATTCCCTATGATTCCCAACAGGTGATTGGCTACAAAATAATATTGATGATTGGTCTGTCTTTTGTGCCACGGTTTCTTCTCAGTTAATTAATCATCATCCTTCCCATCCCTTAGTACAGTTTTTCAAAAGACATCCGGTTGTTTTTCCCAAAATAATTACACAACAACCCATATTAGGAGCCCTTGTGGTTTTTACTGATGGGTCAGCTAAAGGCAAGGCTGCTATAGTTTCTGGACATGAAGAACGGGCTGTTTCCATCTCCCACAAATCAGCTCAAGCCACTGAAATAGCAGCTGTTCTCTTTGCCCTTCAAATTTACCATAATGAGCCCCTGAATGTATACACAGACAGCTGCTATGTAGCTCATGTTATTTTACCTTTAGAAACCACAGCCTATATAGCCCCGACCTCCTCAGTTTATTTTCTTCTTTTACAATTACAGCAGCAGATTTGGCAGCACAATCATCCCTTATTTGTTGGGCATATAAGAGCGCACACCTCCTTGCCTGGCCCCCTGAGTGAGGGTAATGCGCGGGCAGACGCACTGACTCAGGTGTTGCACATATCTCTGACTATGGACCCTTATGAACGGGCAGTGCACCTTCATAAAAGGTTCCATCTCACTTGCGTAAGATGTCATTGGTCTTTTTGTCAAAGATTAATTGGCTGTATTTGTGTGGGTTCCCTTTTGGTGCTTCTATTCTATTCCATTGATCTTCCTTTCTGTCTAAATGTTGTTGGGACAACTGGCTGATAGCCTGCACACACAAAAAGATAGACCCACATCTATCACCATACACCAAGATCCAATCTACATGGATAAAAGACCTAAACCTACATCCAGAAACCTTCAAATTCTTGGAAGAAAATGTAGGAAATACCCTGCAAGACCTAGGAGTAGGTTCCGACTTTCTAAGAAGGACACCAAAAGTAATACCAGTTGAGAACAGAATAAACAAATGGGACCTCATCAAACTAAGAAGCTTCTGTACAGCAAGGGAAACAATCAACAAAGTAAAAAAGCAACCCACAGAGTGGGAGAAGATCTTTGCACATGATATAGGCGATAGGGGGCTAATTTCCAGGATATACAAAGAACTTCAAAACAACCAAAAAAACAAAACAAACAAGCCACTCAAGAAATGGGCACGGGAAATGGGCAAACATTTCACAAAGGAACCAGTCCAAATGGCAAACATACATATGAAAAAATGTTCCAGCTCCCTAGCAATAAGGGAAATCCAAATTAAAACATCGATGAGGTACCACCTAACACCAGCAAGATTGGCCCACATAAACAAGAACACCAACGACGCTTGCTGCCGAGGATGCGGGGAAAAGGGAACCCTACTCCACTGCTGGTGGAGCTGCAAATTGGTACAGCCTTTATGGAAATCAGTCTGAAGAACACTCAAACAAATCAAAATCTGCATACCATATGACCCAGCAATAGCACTCCTAGGAATATATCCAAAACACCTGTTTTACGACAAACCAACATGCATCCCTATGTTCATTGCAGCACAATCAGTAATTGCAAAAACATGGAAGCAACCGAAAATGCCCATCAGCAGAAGATTGGATAAGAAAGCTTTGGTTCATCTACTCCATGGAATACTACTCAGCTATTAAAAAAAAAAACAAAATGCAGTTCTTTGTGGCTAAATGAGCCCAAATGGAAACTATAATGCTAAGGGAAATGAGCGGATCCCAAAAGATAAGATACCACATGTTTGCCTTGATTTAACCTGTAATTTTTTGTTTGGTTGTTTGTTATTTTTTGAACCTGTCATTGATACTGTCTCAACCCAGATGTTTCAAAGAATGGAACTTGCATTATTTTTAACACATTGTTTACCCAATACTATGTCAATTAATTCCATAATGTTGTATATTGATACTGAGGTTTTGTTGGGGCTTTTAACTGACCGGATCTTTACTCTGTTAGACCTATCTTCAGACCATAGAAGGTCTCCCCAAGAGGCCACTGAACTTATCTGGACAATAAGACGCTGAACTTTATGCTAGGCATGTGTTTGCAAGCAATGAATCTCAACTGAACTTGAACTATGGTTATGCAACAAGGTGGAGGAATCCACCATGGGGCAAGGGGTATGGGAGTGGGTGGGGGGAATCCCCAGCGCCTATAAAACTGTACTATATAATACAATGTAAGCAACAATAAAAAAAAAAAAAGGTTCCATCTCAATGCAGCTACTCTAAGACTACATGCTAAGGAGACTAGAGGACAAGCCACCCAGATTGTCACCAATTGTGAAGTCTGTGCTCAATATTGCTCTGTCCCATCCCTAGGGGTTAATCCCAGAGGGTTATTGCCCAATCATGTGTGGCAAATGGACGTTACCCACGTCCGTTACTTTGGAAAACTTCAATATGTGCATGTTTCTGTTGACACCTATTCCCATATAATATATGCCTCTGCTCATTCAGGAGAGAAATTAAAAGATGTTAAATCCCATTGCTTACAGGCCTTTGTCTATATGGGGATCCCCAAACAAATTAAGACCGATAATGGACCGGCCTATGTTAGCCATGGCTTGGAAAAATTCTGCTAAGATTTTAATATAACTCACAAAACAGGCATCCCTTACAATCCTCAGGGTCAAGCCATTGTTGAACGTGCCAATCACACCCTTAAAGTTTATTGAGAAAAAATAAAGAAAGGGGATATGGCCAAACATTGCAGCTCTCCCCATTCCCTACTGGAATTCCGCCATCTATATGTTAAATTTTTTAACTGTCACCAATGATGTAGCTCCTGCAGAGCGCCATTGGCTACCCTCTGCTAATGAGAATAAAGGCCAAATAAAATGGAAAGATCTGGCCACAAATAAATGGTGGGGACCAGATCCAGTACTAACATGGGGGCGAGGCTCCATTTGTGTTTTTCCTCAGGATGAAGAAACGCCGAGATGGGTTCCCGAGAGACTTACACGACAAATCTCCTTGGCTCCAACTCAGCATGGTCCCACTCTGAATGATGTTCTTACAGGATAAAAGCCATTGGGAGGAGGACACCCTGACAGCAGTGGTGCAACTTCCTGGTATCCTGCCCATGGGAAATGCAGATCTCCAGCTACTACCTCAATTTAACATCATATATGTGCTACCCCCATGAAATGGCATTTAACTGAGAGCAGGGATGTTAAAGGAATGGAGCAGAGTCTTAGCCATGGGGCTGATGGCTACAGCCATGATTGCAGTGGTGTTTACTCCTCTTTGCCACCTATGCAGGCAACACGCCCCGGAGCAGGTCATCATTTGACAAACTACGATGACTTTAGCTGTGGAAAATCCTAGAGCTCAATTCTGGTTGAGCATGATGTGCAATGGGCAGCCAGAGACGGGTAAGATCTGGCACAGCTGATGACCAACCTAAGACAGGGATCCCACATGCCTCGGGTGGGGCTCCCCATGACGGGTAAGGCTTCAAATGACTGCTGGACAACCAAAGACAGGTGTCAATTAAAAACAAAAAAAGGGGGACATACACAGCCGGGTCTCCCAAGGGTTAACTCCACAGCACAGCTTGTTTCTCAAAGGTGTAACAGGAAGGGCAATCATGGCCTGATACATTTAGCCCATGACTTGACTACAATTTCCCTCCTTCCTGCCTCCCATTCTTGCACTTCCTGACTGCAATTTCCCTCCTTCCTGCTTCCCCTTTTTGCATGTCCTTGGGGGAGCTTAGGTGTTGCTTAACCATTGGGAAGATCCTGGGAGGGGCCAAGCAAACTATATAAGAGAGTTCGACTTTGAATAAAGGCTTCACTTCACAAGAACAAGTCTCAGTGTGTTGTGTGTTGTCTGTCTTGTCTGTCTCATAACCCTAGTCCTTCCGCTCGACTCGGGACTCGGGGTACGTGGTGATGCAGGCCTTACCAACACTACACACTCACCTAATACTGCAGCTTGATTAAGGAAATATTATTTGCCTATAAAGACGATATCATCTTTTCTTTACATTTATAGTTTCACAATGGACTCCCCAATCCATTGCAGTCTATATTTCTCCCACAATTGTCCAATGAAACTGGCTCTCACAATGCTTGGCAATGTCCTACAGCTTTTCATTTATGAAGGAGCCATTCCACTTTGATTATTACTTTTTCTCACTACAGCATTTGTGATTATTGAGCATCCCCTTCTTTTTGAAATTCTCTTCTGTTTGAAGCTGTAAAATGTTCCTCGTGGCACAATGGCTTCTTTTTGAGTCTTCCTGTCTCTCTGAACCAGCAACTTAAAATTGATATTTGTCAAGATCTTACTTTCAGAGATTCACTTATCTCATTTCTCAAACTCTCCCTTGAGTAATCTCATCCAACACAGGCTTCCAGCAGCATATACAGACAGTGACATCTGACTGCTAGGCTCACATCTCTGCTTGCACACGTTATAAGCTTAGAACTGCCAATGGACACAAAGTCATTTCACATTTCTTTGTCCTCAACTCCTCAGAAAATCCTGGAGGAAACAAGTCCTTTTCTATACTTAAATTTTTCAGATTTTCTTTTTGTATCTCACTTTTCTACTTGAAATTGATTCTGAGATGAAGTATTGGCATATTAACCATATGCATGACAACGGTGGTCTAGAAATTCTGTCCATGATAATGAAAGAAACTTGGATAAGTGTTTCTTTAAATTGCTACCATTAAAAAAGAAATAAAATTAGAAAGGTTGCATTATCATGTGCAAATATTGATCTACTATTGTACTTTTTCATTCAGCAAAGCACAGAGTCTGCATTGGACAGATATGCCCAAGTCCAGGAATGAAGACATTCTATTTAGAAAGGGGTTTTATGAACCCCTTTTGCTCTCTGAATTTGTCTAAATCCTTCCTTCTCTACTGGCAAACTGCATCATAAAACAACACAAGCTGCTATGTTTCAAGAAGAGAAAAGTTGCTAAATTGTCCTGGTGCTTTTCCTGTAAACACCGGTGAATTCGTTACTTGAGGTATCCTTCTTCTTCTCATGAGTGAGGCTACCATCTTCATTGACAAGATCATAGGCTTTTCTCTGCTGTGAATCCTCAGACACAGGGTGCCACCATGAAAATGAAGTAATGAAACAAAAATACCAAACCAAGACCACATAAGCCAAACTATTATGTGTCCCAGCATATATACCAAGCACAAGCTTATTATCGCACACCTGGTGCAATGCCAGGGGAGGTTCTAAAAATACAGAATTTTTTTTTTTTAACAAGGCAGTGCTTTTAGTTGGCATATGCTTGAAATTCTAACAACTACCTTGTATAAAATACTCATAAACCTAACAGTTTTACTTTAGGTTAAGAAAAATCTTATCATAGCAAATCTATAATTATATTCTCTATTTTCACTTTTTCTGCTAACAGTGTTGGCTTCAACTGTATAAGAACTACAGTGCATCTATCTCCATTAACATTGTCACACGGGTTTTATAAAATCATATTACAAAATGTGGGTCAGTGATCACTGAGTTATGTAATTAATCAAGACAATACCCAGATGTACTGTTTGACATTCATTTTGCAGGGATGGAATCTACTGGTATAAACAACTGTACAGGGCTTCAGTAACAAAGACCATTTATGCTAGGGGAAGAATCAATATCTAGTGTTCCACTATCAAATATTTAATGTGCTAATGTTTTCAAAGATAATATATCATTGAAAACTGACAGGATGCCTCCATCCAATAGTACATCATTTCTTCAGCTTAACTTCTAGTTGGGGCTCCTGACTCAGATGTTTAGAAACAAACAAACAAAAAAAATCACTTTGCTTCTAAACCCAGACCTTGAGTTTGTTTGGACACTGAAGGACACAGTTCAAGTACAACACACAAATTACAAGAAATTTTCCCAGCATTTGGTGATAGACCTAACATCTCCGTGACCACAGATTTATTACAAACTGAATTTAGTTCTTTTCAAATTTAACATAACCTCTTTTCTCTAACTTCTTTATCATACTATTTAGAAAAGGTTAACGTCCTAATGTCTATATTGGCATTCATTAAACCACAAGTGTTGTTAACCTACTTACACTGGACACTGAAATAGGCTCTGGAAATAACAGAGGTGCTTCTCCCCCATATGTCTCCAAAGCAGGAGTGCCAAGGTGTTAGGAAATATGATATGCGCCAAGGTGTTAGGAAATATGATATGACACAGTCTTCTCAGCCTGAGTCACTAGCAACTCATTTTCTGGTGCCTTTTATAATGTATTACTCTGCTGGCAGTTTTTCTCTGATATCATGAGACATAATGTAACAGATTCTTTCATTAATGTCCTATTTGCCATTTGGAGTCCCTACCTATGCTCCACACACACACACACACACACACACAAACCCTTGGGGGGAGGTCCTACATCCCTTAATTAATGTACCTAACCTCCTCACTCACTAATTACCTTGGCCCTAGTAGACAAATATTTGGTGAATGAATACCAAAAAGCATTGTCTATGTGTTACCAAAACCAAAATGCCAAGTTGTCTATGAACAAATATTCTGTATCAAGTTACCAAGTAAAACTTACACATTTTGCTCTCTTTTTAAAAAGATTTATTCTTATTTATTTAAAAGAGTAATGTCAAGATATATTGAATAGTCCCATGAAGCTATTAAATATATATTGACATTAGAATGCTGGACTTTATACTATTGTTTATATCTACATTGTTAAGACAAATGTAAATATCAAAATAGTCTGCTGTTGAGGAACTAAATGATTGTCAAAACGTAGGGGAAAACAGTGGGTGGAGGGTAGAAGGGAAAATCTACGAGTCTAAAGAATTGTATAATGAAAAATAAAGAAGTTTGGACCTGGCACAATAGCTCAAAGGTTAAATCCTTGCTTTGCATATGCCAGGCTCACACATGGGCACTGATTCATGTGCCAGCTCCTCCACTTCCCTTTCAACTCCCTGCTTGTATTCCAAGAAAGCAGAGGGAGATGCCCCAAAGTCTTTGGAACCTGCAGTCATGTGAGGAACCAGGAAGAAGCTCCTGGATCTTGGGTTCAGATTGGTTCAGCTCCAGTCACTGTGGCCACTTGGGGAATAAACGAGTAGACAGACAATATTTTCTCTGTCTCCCTTTCTTTCTCTAAATGTGCTTTTCCAATAAAAAGAAAAGAAATAAGTCTTGAAAAGAAACAAATAATAAATAAAGCAATAGAAGGGAAGAAAGAAAGAAAGAAAGAAAGAAAGAGAGAGAGAGAGAGAAAGAGTAATGGAGGTGCCACAACTATGGCTAGTAGGCTAAGCTTCCACCTGTTTTATTAATATCTCATATGGGCAAATGATTCAAGTCCAAGCTACTTCACCTCTTTCTTCTCCTAATTTATAATATTTAAAAATTGTTTTACGATACATTTCGATTGCTCTGGGCTTTCCCCTCCCCCTCTCCCAAATCTTTCTACCTCACCAATTCCCTCAAACTATTGTAATAATATAGTCCTTCATAAACACTCATAAGTCTAATAGTCTGATATATAAGGATATCATGCCATTGTCATAATACACTTAACAGTTTTACTGGGAATCCATCTTAGAGTTGGAAATAGAGATGCTTACTGTATTTTATCTTCACATCTCAATGATAGTCACAATTATAATTACTATACATTCCCTTAGGGAAAAAGGCATAAAACAAAATCAACCACAGGAAAAACACATAAAATTTACAACAACATGAAGTTAAATATCATGGTACAAAGTGATCAATGTATCATTGAGGAAAAAAGAAATGTAAAAAAAAAACCTTCTTGAAGAAAATGACACTACTGAATTGGGAAGATGACTGACCTCAAAGAACTGGTATAAGGTGGAACACAGAGAGAGGGGTACCAATCCAGCAGAGGAACAAAGCATGAGACATAGAATTTCAGGGAGAGGAGTGGGAAGGTCACCAGACTTCACTGAAGTAAGAAGATCAACACAGTTTGGAGGGATAGCCAGAAAAAAAAAAATGTAAGGCAGCATGTCACACAAAACCTGATGAGTTGCAGTCCCAGACAAGGGGAATGCCAGCGCAGTCTCAGCTGATCCAGGGAAGACAAAGGCAGCTACAAAAACAAGTTCCCACACGAGCAGGAGCCACGGACCACTAAAGTCCTGGAGAACTAGAGATGGCTACAGGTTTGAAGACAGGGGCCACTAACGCCTGTAGAAGTTGAGAACAAAAACGAAGGTCCCAGCAGCACACCTTCCAACTGGTCAACTTCATTGAGAATGTGCAGAGGAAGCTGGAGGCTTGCTCTGGGGCAAGGTCACAGAAACTCAGATCCAAACTGTTACTAACTGTGGAATTTCCTGCTGTACTCGGCCTGAGTCCCAAAGGTGGGCACCACACTGCAGAGTCTGCCAACTCTGACAGAGGTGCAGGCTAGCATGGGCACAGCTGCGCACCTTCAAACAGAGGAGCATCTTTGAGAGAGTGCAACAGGAAGATAAGCCACAGCAGGCCAGCAAGGTTTCTTGACCCAGCTGGGGCTGAGGATTCCAAACAGCAGGCGCTGGAGGTTTGGGCGGAACCCCCGCAATGCTCACCTCCAACTACAGAGGTAGGGCAGCTCTGCTCCACACAGTCAGCTGGTCTGGACAGAGGAACAAGCAAGCAGGCTTGCAGGGACACGACAGTGTGTCTCATAGTGGGACAGCGCCTTTGAGAGTGCAGCAGGGAGACTCACTAGGCCAGGGCACGCTGAGCTTTCCTAGCCCAGCTTGGGGCTGCAAATTCTGAGTAGCAGGCAGCTGGAAGCTCGGGTGGAACCCCAAGCTGTGCTCACCTCCAGCTCGACAGATGGGGTGGTGCAGCAAAACATTCAGCCAACCCGGACAGAGACACAGGCTTAGAAGGACACGACACTGTGTTTCACAGTGGGACAGAGACTTTGAGAGAGTGCAACAGGGAGAGGAGCCTTGCACTAGGTCAGGGTACAACAAGATTTCCAGACCCAGCTCAGGACTGCAGATTCCAAGAGGCACACATCTGGAGGCTCGTGCAGAATCCTCTGCTGTGCTCAGCTCTTACCCCAGAGTTTAGGCATTGCTCAACAGAGTCTGTTAACCTGGGTGGAAGCACAGGCAAGCTGGCCACAGCAACATATTTCCCAGCAGGGGAACACAATTGTGAGAGTGTAGTGGGGTGTGGAACCACACACTTTATATCTACCAAGAGCAAAGACAAGAAGCCGAAGGTTGCAAAGTCTCTAACTCACACTCTATCCCCATTGGCACACTTAAGAAGATACCTAACCAGCTAACTTCAACAGAACCAGGTAGGAGAGATATAAACCAGGGGGCGAATGAAACAACACAACACCCACCCCACCACGGTCTATTGTCCCCAATACAGCAAGAAGAATTATGCTTCCAACAACATATCATTCAGCAGTAGCTGGATCACAGCACCTCTAGGCTAGAGCACTGAGGACAATGACCTGGGACAAGTAAGTTAAAGGCTAAAATCCAAAATCAACAAGAAACAACAACACACTGAGAAGTATCAGAAAAAGCAATGACACAGAAAAATGATCAAGCACTTCCCCCCGCCAAAAAAACCAAAAAACTAATCTCAATCTCTGAGATGTGAGATGAAGACATAGAGGATTTACCAGTTAAGGAATTTAAGAAAATAGTGAAGAAATTCATCAGAGACAGTGAGAAGCACTGGGAAGAGTCCAAGAAAATTAAAAACCATGTCATTGCAGAAATTAACCAAGTCAAAAGGGGAATCCTCGATCTTGAACACAAACTTGAGAGCCTAACAGAATGAACACAGAAGAGGACAGAATATCAGAAATGGAAGACAATCAGAATGAAAGTCAGCAGCTCATCAAACAGTTGGAGACAAATCTGAATAAAGCCAACAGGACCATACAGGAAATGAAGAACAACCTAAAAAAGTCAAATATTAGAATAATGGACCTTCCCGAAGGATTTGAAAAAGAAATAGGTTTACAAAGGGTGTTCAATGAAATAATACAAGAGAACCTCCAGAACACTGGAAATATAAATCCAGCTTAAATCCAGGAAGATCAGAGAATTCCCAATACATTTGACCCAAAATGCCCTCACCCAGATATGTGGTCCTCATGCTCCCCTCAAGCGAATACAAGGGAACAATTCTAAGAGAAGTAAGAAGAAACGATAAAACTACTTTCAGAGGAAGACAAATCAGAATCACAGCAAATCTCTCAGAAGAAACCCTCCAAGCATGGAGAGAATGGAGTAACACCTTTCAAATACTGAAACAAAACAATTGCCAACCAAGAATAATGCACCCAGTGAAGCTTTCATTTGCATTTGAGAATGAAATTAAATTCTTCCACACTAAAGGGAAACTCGAACAATACACCAGAAAGAAACCAGCTCTAGAAAATCTCCATAGGAAGGTGCTAAACACAGAAAAAAAAAAAAAAAAGAAAACAAAAATCGAAAATGGCAAATAGGAAGACCTCCCCACTAAAACCCATATGAGGAAAGTTAACTAATCAGAGGTCCCAATAGACGCAAATACACACTAGCATGCTTACACATGCGCATGGCAGCTCAAAATCACAACCTCTCAATTTTATCACTAAACACAAATGACCTAAATTCATCAATCAAAAGACACAGATTAACCTAATGGATGAAGAAACAGAATGCAACCATATGTTGCCTTCAAGAGACACATCTAACCACAAAAGATGCAAAATAACTGAAAGTGAAGGGATGGAAAAAATATTTCATGCCAATAGAAGAGGAAAAAAAAAAAGCTAGAGTAGCTGTTTTAATCTCAGATGACTTAAACTTCAGTGTGACAAACATCAAAAGAGACAGAAATGGAAACTTCATATTGCTGAAGGGAACCTTCCAACAGGAAATGATTACCATTATAAACATCTGTACGCCAAACACAGGTGCACCCAGCTACGTGAAGCAATTGCTGATAGACTTAAGAGGGAACATAGATGAACACACAATGATCTTGTGAGAGTTCAACACCCCGTTAACACCAATAGACAGATCAACGAAACAGAAACTTAAGCGAGAAAAAGTAGAACTCAGACACATCATAGAACTAATGTATCTGGTAGATATTTACAGAACCCTCCACCCCACAGACACAGAATACACATTTTTTTCAGCAGTGCATGTCACCTTCTCCAGAATTGACCACGTGATGGGCACAAAGCAAGCCTCACAAACGTCAAACAAATTGGATGCATACCAAGCACCTTCTCAGACCACAATGGAGTGAAACTGGAAATCAACAAATCAAAATGCCACAGGAAGTACGTAAACACGTGGAGGCTGAACAGCAGGCAAGTAAATGAACAGTGGAACAGAGAAGAAATAAAAGATGAGATTAAAAAAATTATAAAAAGCAATGAAAACTCAAATACCACATTCCAGAACTTGTGGGACATAGCGAAAGCAGTGTCGAGTGGTATGTTCATAGCAATTGGTGTCTAAGTCAAAGCCAAAGAAAGCTACCAATTACAAAAATTAAACACCCACCTCCAAAAATTAGAGAAGCAGCAACAAAATGACCCTTGAAACAAAAGGAGATAAGAAATCATCAAAACAAGGGAAGAGATAAACCAAATAGAAATAAAAAAATTATACACAAAATTAATATTGCAAAAGCTGGTTCTTTGAGAAGATAAACAAAATAGACACCCTATTGGACCAACTGACAAATAAAAAAACAAGAAAAAAATTAGAATTAACAGCATCAAGGATGAAGGAGGCAACATAACAAATAACACTGCAACCAAATGAAAATAGTCAGAAACTATTATGAACAACTATATTCAAACAAACCAGAAGACTACCAGCAAATGGGAAAGATTCTTGGACGCCTACTACTTACCAAAACTTAACCCAGAGGCAACAGAAGACTTTAACAAACCCATAACTGAGGCAGAGATCGAATCAGCAATCAAAATTCTCCCAACGAAGAAAAGTCCAGTTCCAGACTCTTTCACTCCAGAATTCTACAAAAAATTCGAAGCAGAGTTCACCCCAATCCTCCACAAACTCTTCAAAACAGTAGAAAAGGAAGCAACCCTTCCAAACTCATTCTATTAACCCAACATCACTTTAATCCCAAATCCACATTGAGAACTAACAGAGTAGGAAAACTATAGACTGATCTCCCTGATGAACATTGATGCTAAGATTCTCAGCAAAATCCTACCCAATACAATTCAAAAAAACATCAGACCTATCATTCATTTGGACCAAGTAGGATTTATGCCTGGCATGTAGGGTTGGTTCAACACTCAGAAATCCATAAAAGTGATACAGCATAACCCAGAATTGAAGAACAAAAATCATATTGCAGTATCAATAGATGCAGAAAAAGCTGTTCACAAAATCCAGCCCCATTTCATGCTAAAAACCTTAACCAGGTTAAGCATAGAAGGAACAATCCATCACATAATCAAAGCAATATATGAAAACAGAACGCCAACATCATAATGAATGGAGCAAAACTGGAACCCTTCCCACTGAGATCTGCAACAAGAAAAGGATGACCACTATTACCACTACTATTCAACATAGTTCTGGAGATACTCACAAAGCCATAAGACAAGACAGAGAAATCAAAGGAATTCAAATAGGAAATGAAGAAGTCAAGCTCTCACTGTTCTCAGATGACATGATCATTTGCATAGAGGAACCAAGAGACTCAAACAGAGCCTGCTAGAATTTATATGAGAGTTTGGTAGAGTGGCAGGGTACAAAATAAATTAACAAAAAAAACAGCAGACATGTTATATGTAAACAGCCTGGAAATGGAAAAAGATTTTACCCACATCATAACATTCAAAATAACATAGAAGAGTGTGAGGTTCCTAGGAATTAACCTCACCAAAAATGTAGGAAACCGCTTTGAAGCAAACTACAGTAAGGTTAAAAAACAAATTGAACAAGATCTCAAAAGATGGAGAAACATCCCAAGGTCCTGGATACGCAAAATCAACTTCGTCAAGATGTGCACACTACCAAAAGCAATATAAACAGTCAACGCAATCCTAGTCAAAGTATCCAAACATCCTTCATAGACTTCAAAAAAAAGATACAAAGTTTCATCGGGAAACACACACACACACACACACACACACACACACACAAAAAAAAAAAAAAACATGAATAGCCAGAAACATCCTAAAGAACAGTCAGGTAACAGGGGGAATCACAGTTCCAGAGCTATGGACATACTGCAGAGTGGTGGTCATCAAAACAACTTGGTACTGGCACAGAGATAGAGAGTAGGAACAATGGAACAGAATAGAAACAACAGAAAGAAACCCACGTATATACAATTAAACAATCTTAAAAAAAAAAAAAGAGAGAGACAACAACCCATACAAATGGGGACGTCTCTTCAATAAATGCTGTTGGGACAACTGGCTGATAGCCTGCAAACTTCTGGAAGAAAATCTCAGAAACATTGTGCAAGAGCCAGGTGTAGACCCTGAGTTTCTAAATAGATCACCAAAGCAATAGAAATCAAGAGCAAAATAAACAATGCGGAACATGTCAAACTAAAAAGCTTCTGCACAGCAAGGGAATCAATCAACAAAGTAAAAACAACAAGTCACAGAATGGGAGAAGATCTTTGCACACTACATAGGTGATAAGGGGCTAATCTCCAGAATACACAAAGATCTCCAGAGAAACCAAAACACCAAATCAAACAAACTAATTTAAAAATGGGCATGGGAAATGGGCAGAAGTTTCATAAAAGAACAAACCCAAATGGCAAACAAACACATGAAAAAAATGCTCAAGTTCTCTCGCAGTAAGGGAAATTGAAATTAAGTTCTCAGTGTGGTACCACCTAACACCAATAAGAATGGCCCATATACAAAAAACTGCCAACAATACTTGATGGTGACGTTGTCAGGAAAAAGGGAACCTTACTCCACTGCTGGTGGGGCTGCAGCACCTATGGAAATCAGTATGGAGAACACTCAAACAACTGAAAATCTGCATGCCATATGATCCAACAACAGCACTCCGAGGAATATATCCCAAACATCTGTTACATGAGAAACCTACATGCACCTGTGTTCAGAGCAGCACAATCAATAATTGCAAAAACTTGGAAGCAGGGCCCTTCACGGTGGCGCAGTGGTTAAGGCCCTCGCCTTGCACACCCAGGATCCCATATGGGTCCCAGTTCTAATCCTGGCAGCCCGCTTCCCTTCCAGCTCCCTGCCCATGGCCCGGGAAAGCAGTCAAGGACAGCCCAAAGCTTTTGGACTTTGCACCTCTGTGGGAGACCCGGAATAGGCTCCTGGCTTCAGATTAGCATAGCATCAGCTGTTGCGCTCAGTTGGAGCAAATCATCGGACGGAAGATCTTCCTCTCTGTCTCTCCTCTCTGTATAGCCGCCTTTCCAATAGAAATTAAAAAAAAAAAAAAAAAAAAAAAAAAAAAACTTGGAAGCAACCAAAATAACCATTATCAGATGACTGCATAAGAAAGCTATGTTTTTTTTTTTTACTCCACGGAATACTACTCAGCTATTAAAAAACACAAAATGCAGTTCTTTGTGGCCAAATGGGCCCAACTGGAAACCATCATGCTAAGAGAAATGAGTCAATTGCAAAAGGTCAGATACCACATGTTTGCCTTAATTTAAGTTGTAATGCTGTCAATTTGTAAAAGGGTATCTGTGAAATGTAGTATTATATTGTTAACACCATAATGTTGGAAATGGTTGTTGATGTTATGTTATGGCATTTAATTAGTTGGAATGACTATCTGCCAGCTATGTCGCCTGACCAAATTTAGTCTCCTCAAGAAACTGTTGAATTCAGCTGGGCCATAAGATCCTGGACACAATGCAAGACACATGCTTGCATTGAAGGAAACAAGACTAGGATTGAACTGTAATACTGCAATAAGATGGAGCAATCCACCAGTTCGGGAGGGCAAGGGGAACAGAAGGGGGGACATCAGAGACTATGAAACGTTGTTATAAAATTAAATGCAATAAACACAAAACATCAAAACAAAAATAAAAGACACCAAAAGTAAAGGCTGTCAAAGAAAAATGAACAAATGGGACTACATCAAACTAATAAGTTTCTGTACAGCAAAGGAAACAATGAACAAAGTGAAGAAGCAACCAACAGAATAGCAGAAAACGTTTGCACACTATATGAGTGATACGGGACTAATATCCAAGATCTACAGAGAGCTTCAGAAATGCAGGGACAGGAAAAAAAAAAAAAAAAAACAAGAAACAAAAAGTTTGCAACAACATGGGCAAAGGGAATGAACAGACATTTCTCAAAAGAACAGATTCAAATGGCTAATACAAATATGAAAAGATGCTCAGCTCTCTAGCCATCAGAGAGATACGAATTAAAATCATGTTGAGGTCCCACCTAATTCCAGTGAGACTAGCCTACATTCAGAACTCTACTAATAACACCTGCTGCATGGATGTGGGGAATAAAGGCACCCTGCTTCACTGCTGGTATCAGTGTAGACTAATAGAACCATTATAGAAATCAGTATGGAGAGTGCTTGGAGAATTGAAAATAAATCTTCCATATGACCCCGCTATCTTGCTGCTAGGAATATTGGCAATAGAAATGAAATCTGCATGTGAGAAGGACATATGTAATGCTCTATTTGCAGCAGCACAACCCACAAGAGCAAAGACATGGAATCAATGTAGATTTGGGTCCAAAGAAAAGTGGTTAAAGCAACTGTGGTACATCTTCCCCATGGAATGCTATTCAGCTATTAAGAAGAATGAAATTATACTATTTACAACTATGTTGTCCCAACTAGAGACCATTAAGCTCAGTGAAATCATACAATCACAAAAGAACAAATGACATATGATCTGTCTTACATAAGCAAACCCATATGGAAAATGTAACTTCAGATGAGATCAGGTGCATTCAGGGTGGCATGGCCGTAGATGAAAATAAAACTTCAATAATCCAATCCATATGATTTTTGTTTTGTTTTGGCTGCATCCTATGTATTTTGATGTTTTCTATTTTAGTTTTATTTATTCCAAATAGTCTCTTTTCTCTTGTTGAATTCACGGCTGGGTCATTGGTTATATGGTGGAATCATTTTTCCCAAGAGACTTTTTATATGTATTTGATAAAACAACTGAATGATTGAGATTCTGGCATACTAATAATCCATTGGAAAGTTTATGCTCTTGTCCTTAGAATTTCCTAATGGATCCTCAAGCTGTTGGTTTCCCTATGGCTCATCTGACCTCAGAGGCCAAAAACTACCCTGAATACAATGCTGTCCCTGGGAAAGATAAAACCTCCAATGGAACTGCCCTTAAGAACTGAAAAACTCAATTTGTTTAATATTCCACTATAGGTCAGGAGTGCAGAGGAATTTTTCATCTTCCTAGAATGTTTGAGGAAGTCTTTAATTGTAACTTACTATTTATAGATAACAAATTCTTAGCAACCTTAGACATTAGAAAAGCCATAGAAATGTGTGGTGGGATCCAAGAACATCCCAGACACCCTCTTAAAAGCCGATTGTGTGTACAGAGCAGGAGAAAATCTCAGTGTGGTGCAGGAGGATGAGACGAAATTTTTATCCTAGTCCTGGGACCCCTGGAGGCCTCCCAAATGCATTTTTCACAGAAGCAATGGATACTTCATTAAGAACTGTCAGTATTGACACTGGAAACTGTATCCTCACTGCCTAGGAGATTACAGAGAATACAAACACCCTCAGAGGCTGAGAACTCTGAAGTCAGGCGTTTCCTATGGGATTTCCCACATGGTAGCAGCCCAAACCCTCTCATAGAGTCTGGTGACATGTGACATCAGCCAGGTGCCCTGGTGGAACCCAAACATAAAAGGATTGTGCATTTCCTTCTGGAACAGGAGAGGAGCTATCTCATGTCCTTATGTAGTTCCAGCTTTGGCTTCCAGCTCTCTCTTACACTGACCATCAGGGTTGTTTGTGAGCCCCAAACTAGTTCAGATAGACAGAGACTAATAAAGCTTAGCTAGTTGATAATAAGCAGCTGTGCCTTACCGACCAGGCTTCCCATTTGGCTTTTTAGATAGAGAAATAGATACAGGTATAGAAATTTGGAACATCCAGGGAAAAGGCCATCTAGTCAATAATTACTTAGTCTGTACTTACTGGTAATGTTCCCTATTTGATTCTCCTGGATTTTACTAGGATGCAGGGTTAAATTCTTCACTCACTGGGTTGTTGGGGATTTCCCAGCTCACCTGCCTAAAACTTTTCCATTCTTCCATTGTTAAATTGCAAAGTTCTGTAAAACCATGCTTAATCAATTATACTGAAAAGTTATATTGTGGCTTAATTTTCTCACAAAAATTATCAATTTAGGACTGCTAATGTTGAAAATATAATAATAATCTGTTTTCAAGGCATGCAGTGGTAAAACTTTCAAACACTAAAGACAAGAAGATAATATAAAGGCAGTAGGAGGGCAATGCTATATGCACATAAAGTAAAAAATGAAAAAGTAAAAATAAATCTTGATTAAGAGCAATCCTAAGAGGAAGGCTAACATGCCAATGCATAGTTGAGTGTACAATAAGGATCATAGAAGATAAAATATATCAAAAATGTTGTATCCACTGAAATTTTCCTTTAATTTTGAAGGGGGAGAGTATTTCCACAAAAACACCACTTTGAGAATTCACCACAAGTAAATTAAATTCAGGTGAGTGTTAAAAAGCTGCATAACCCTCCAAGATTCCAACACAAAAGTCTTCATAAAGGTACAAATAGACTGAAAAGCTACAAAAGAGCTAAACACAATATCCTATTTTGACAGGAAAAAGCAGCTTCGTTTAAAATTCAGCGATAGAGAATCTGAATATACACACACCTAAAATAATACCATCCTGAAGCACACAGCAACATATTTTCAGATCAAAAGGCAGAGGCATATCCTGGGGGAGTAACAATGGGTGACTTCCATGCTCTATTCAGTTTAAGGACAAATAAGTGAGAGAGAACATCAGTAAAGGTAGATAGGTAACTAGTCAGCAGAAGAGAACTCTGCCTGACTTCTTTTTTTTTTTTTCATTTATTTTTTTAAAGATTTTTTTTTTTTATTGGAAAGGTGGATATACAGAGAGGAGAGACAGAGAGGAAGATCTTCCGTCCGATGATTCACTCCCCAAGTGAGCGCAACGGGCCGATACTATGCCGATCCGAAACCAGGAGCCTCTTCCGGGTCTCCAACGCGGGTCCCAAAGCTTTGGGCCGTCCTCGACTGCTTTCCCAGGCCACAGGCAGGGAGCTGGAAGGGAAGCGGGGCTGCCGGGATTAGAACCGGCGCCCATATGGGATCCCGGGCGTGCAAGGCGAGGACCTTAACCACTTGCGCCACCGCGCCGGGGCCCATGCCTGACTTCTTTTCTGAGGCAGTACAACTTTGATTCCAACACCAAGTCTATGAAAAAGCAAAAGCTATACAGCCATACTTCCCATGACAGGCACATAAACTCCCTAAGAATGGATTATGGCATCAAATACAAAACCTTCAGGAATAATCACACATCATATTCAAATCAGCATCATCTAGCAATGGCAAAGCTGCTTCACCATTTCTAACTCAATACGTGTAAAGATAGATAGATAGATAGATAGATAGATAGATAGATAGATAGATAGATAGATAGATAAATAGATAGATAGAAGGAGAAAAAAAGACGAAAGGACAACTGAACAGTTTCAGACAAGGCAGCATGTAAGAATTAATACACCACAAAGAGAGAAAAAGATAAAAACACTTTCACAAAATAGTTATACAAGAAACTATTCAAAATATAAAGGATACATATCAAAACCAATTGCCATTCTTATTGCATTGTGGAAAGCTCTGTATCCTCTCAGACATGAAACAAACCAAGGATGATATCATTTGCCAAACTGACAGGGAGAAGAAACAAATACATGGCATAGTAAAGAAAAAGAGGAAGTCAAAGTAGGCATGAGTGCAGATGACATGATGCTCCCAATGGAACAACCCGGAGGCAAATTTCATCACTGCCCTCCCTCACATCTGCAAACCATGTGAACCATTACCACTTCCACGTGTTCCTCCATCTCTTACCCCATTCTCAGCCATCCCAACTGGTCAGCTTTTCCTTCCCCCACACACATTCAAGGAGGCAGCTCTCACAGTTCTAGAAACACCCAAACTGTCTTAACCAGGAAGGAAAAACAAACCAAACCACTGCTTTACCTGGCCTACAACTGAAAGGCCTGATGCTATTGAAGCACTTTTCTTATAAAGTTCTTAATGTCTGCTTTCCTTTAAAGAGCTGGTTGGCTTCTATGTCCTCAAGAACATAAGGCATCACCTGCAACTCATTAAGAACTTCTGCTTCTGGGGTTTTTAAGATGGCCGACGAAGGAGGAAGGCTGTGAGGGAGCGTCCAGTGAGAGAGGGATAGAACTCTACAGAAGCAGCAAAGAGGAACAGCAGGGAACTGCAGGGAGAGGTGCGTGAAGTTCCCTGGACAGGGTGGAGCCAAATGATCCACACAACTCAAAAGAACAACGAGAACGAAACAAAACAAAGGTAGAGAAGCTGACATCAAACTCCAGACCTGATGAGTCACTTTTGAAAATGGCCCGAGAGGAGACGCAGCCGACCCAGAGACAAGGAAATCGGGAAGGATCGTCGCCGGCAAAGACCTTCAATAGCAGCAGAGGCAGACTGCAGCAGCCGGAGGTTCGGTGAGCCAGGGAAGGGTTAACAGCCTCTGCATTCCTGCCCCACAGCAGAGGCTCCAGCCTCTGAGAACACAGGGCAAGCACCTTGAAACTACCAAGTCTGTGCCTTGGGAGCGGCGCACACTGGTCCTGGGTGCTGAGAAGGCATTGGGAAAGTGCCCCAGATATTCCTGCTCTGAGTGGGCCAGTGCATCTCAGTGCGCAGAGGCTGCCGGCAAGGGTTTGGAATCCCCCACACCCTGATAGCCTGTGGGTGGGTGACAACACCAGGAAGACTCTGAATGCAGTGCCAGGAGGGCTGGGTGGTCCCTCCTGCAGCAACCGCCTCTGCAGAGCAGGAGTCAGGAGGGCTCTGAGCGGTGGGAAGTGTAGCGCTGTGTGTCCCTGACACGCAGGTGCCATTCTCATAGTGTGACTTCCCACTCCTCGCCTCCCACCCCACAGTTCTGAGAGTGGGCGACCCACCAGGAGAACTCTGGAAACTCCTGCGCCACACTGACACTGTGCGAACACGCCGCAAATTCATTTTAACAGGGCGCCTGGGTCACTCCTCCACTGCAGTCCTGTGTGGGGGAGCCACACCGGGGGGGGGTCTGAACACCCACACACCATGAGTGGTGGAATCACTGCGCAAGAGCCACACCCAGAAAGTGCCTCACACACAGTCCCGTGTGTGGGAGACATACCAGGTGTGCTCTGAAAAACCCTGCAGTCCCTGAAATGGAGGATGCAGGGAGAAAGCACATAGAACTTCTACGCCCTGGGGATTCCCATGCAGGGGGCACACCCAGAGAACACCTCCATCCCTCCACGCCCTGGGGTGTCACATCTGCAGAAGAGGTGCCCAGAGTGTGCCTGGAATCCACGGGGCCCCCAAGGTGGTGCTCTACAGTCCTGGGACCTGAGAACACACCAACGGTGCATTGAAAATTACCACGCCCTGCAACACAACGCCTGCAGGCTCCAATCTCTACAGGAAAGCGCCTGACGACCCCTCAACACACGGGTCCATTGGCCTCACCAAAATACACCAACGCAATGGGAAAAACCACCAGAAAAAGTTGTGCTCCAGATGGAAGAGCCAGCACCCCACTGAACAAGGGCCAAAAGCCATTATCAATATCGGAGATGTGAGATGAAGACATGGAAGAGTTACCAGACAAGGAATTTAAAAAACTAGTGCAAAAATTTTTCAGAGACGAGGACATGAAGAGGGAAGACTTCCAGAACAGCATAATCGCTGAAATACAACAAATCAAAACCAAACTGGATGCCCAGGATCGTAAAGTTGAAAGCCTGATAAACAGAATAAATGCGGCAGAGGAAAGGTTCTCTGAAACAGAAGACACACAAAATGAAGATGCCCTGCGAATTAAACAGCTGGAGACAAGCCTCAGCGAAACTAATACAGTGATGCAAGAGATGAAAGATTACCTTAGAAAATTGAATATTCGGATCATCGGCCTCCCCAAGGGAGTAGAAAAAGAATCAGGAATGCAAGCAGTGCTTGACGAAATTATACAGGAAAACTTCCAAAACACTTGGAACACGAATCCACAGGATGGATACAGGATGGACAGAGAACTCCCAACAGACATGATCCAAAGAGATCTTCACCCAGACACACGGTGCTCAAGTTCTACTCCAATGAAGACAAAAAAAGGAATCCTGAGACAAGTACAAAGAGAGAAAAGATCACATACAGGGGAAAAACCCATCAGAATCATGGCTGACTTCTCCGAAGAGACACTACAAGCAAGGAGAGAATGGACAAAGATCTTCCATGCCCTGAAACAAACTAACTGTCAACCAAGAATAATCTACCCAGGAAAGATCTCATTTGTATATGAGAATGAAATCAGATACTTCAATAGCAAGGAAAAACTAGAAGAACATGTTTACACAAAACTAGCCCTGCAAAGTCTCCTTAGAAATGCGCTAATCCCAGAAAAAGAGGAGGCAAACCACAAACAAAGATGGCAAATAAGAAGGTCTCCAAACTAAAGCCCGCACAAACAAGACAATTACACAGACAACAACACACACAAAATACAATCGCATGGCAGGGCAAAATTGCAACCTCTCAATTTTAACTCTCAACACAAATGGTCTAAATTCACCAATCAAAAGACAGAGATTAATAGAACGGATCATCAAACAAGACCCAACCCTCTGTTGCCTACAAGAAACACATCTAATCAGAAAGAATGCAAAGAAACTGAAAGTGAATGGATGGAAAAAGATATTTCACGCCAATAGATGAGAAAAAAAAAGCTGGGGTAGCTATCCATATTTCAGACAAGATAGATTTCATTCTAACTACCATCAAAAGAGACAGGGAAGGCCATTTTATACTGGTGAAAGGAATGATCCATCAAGAACCAATCACCATCATTAATGTTTATGCACTTAATCTTAATGCACCTAGTTACGTAAAGCAATTACTTACAGACTTAAGGGAAGACATAGATACCCGCACAATTCTTGTAGGCGATCTCAACACATCTCTAACATCAATGGACCGGTCCACGAAACAAAAACTCAACAAAGAAACAACAGAGCTCACACAAACAATAGAACAACTGGACTTAGTAGACATATATAGACGTTTTTATCCTAAGGCCACAGACTATACATTCTTCTCAGCGGTGCATGGCACCTTCTCCAGAATCGACCACATGATAGGACATAAAGCGAATCTAAACAACTTCCAAAACATTAGTATCATACCATGTACCCTCTCAGACCACCATGGGATGAAACTAGAAATTGACAACTCAAAACTCCCCAAGAAATATAGGCACTCTTGGAAATTGAACAATATGCTATTAAACAAAAAATGGGTCAGAGAAGAAATTAAAGATGTGATCAAAAAATTTATGGAAACCAATGAAAAGTGTGATACAACATTCCAAAACTTGTGGGACACCGCCAAAGCAGTGGTACGAGGTAGATTCTTTGCAATTGGAGCCAATGTCAAGGCCCAAGAAAGACGCCAAATACAGGAACTAACCTCACACCTCCAGGATCTGGAAAAACAGCGGCAGAAGAGTCCCATGCACAATAGGAAACAAGAAATCATCAAAACAAGGGAGGAGATAAACCAAATACAAATAATAAAAAAAACAAATCTATACATAAAATCAACAAATCAAAAATTTGGTTTTTTGATTAAATAAATAAAATAGACACTCCACTGGCCTGATTGACCAAAAAACAAGAGAAAGTGAGAGTCAATAGCATTAAAGATGACAAGGCAACATAGCAACAGACACTGCAATCATTAAGAAAATCATTAGAAATTACTACAAAGAACTGTACTCTCACAAATTTGAGGATCACCAAGAAATAGAAAAGTTCTTGGACTCTCACCACTTACCAAAACTCAGTCCAGGGACAACTAAAGAATTAAATAAACCCATAACCCAGGCAGATATTGAAACAGTCATCAAGGATCTCCCAACGAAAAAAGCCCAGGCCCAGACAGCTTCACTACAGAATTCTACAAAACATTCCGAACAGAACTAACCCCAATCCTCTACAAGCTCTTCAAAACAATAGAGAAGGAAGCAACCCTTCCAAACTCATTCTATGAAGCCAACATCACCTTAATCCCAAAACCTGGACAGAGAACCGTCAGAGAAGGAAAACTACAGACCTATTTCTCTGATGAACATTGATGCTAAAATTCTCAACAAAATCCTAGCCAATAGAATTCAAAAAATCATCAGACAGATCATTCATCCGGATCAAGTAGGATTCATCCCTGGAATGCAGGGATGGTTCAACATTCAGAAATCCATGAATGTTATAAACCACATCCAAAAACTGCAAATCAAGAACCACATAATAGTTTTAATAGATGCAGAAAAAGCTTTCGACAAATCCAACACCTCTTCATGCTAAACACTCTAGCCAAAGTAGGCATAGATGGGAAAATCCACAACATAATCAAAGCAATTTATGAAAAACCCAACGCCAGTATCATACTGAATGGAGAAAAGCTAGAACCCTTCCCACTGAGATCTGGAAAAAGACAAGGATGCCCGCTATCACCACTGCTATTCAACATAGTCCTAGAGGTTCTTGCAGAGGCCATAAGACAAGAAAAAGAAATCAAAGGCATACGTATAGAAAAGGAAGAAGTCAAGCTTTCAATATATGCAGATGACATAATCCTAAACACAGAAAGCCAGGAGACTCAATACAGAAACTACTAGAACTTATACGAGAGTTTGGCAGAGTGGCAGGGTACAAATTAATGAACGAAAATCAACTGCCATAGTATACGCAAATAACACCAAGATGGAAGAAGATCTAACCAACAGGATACCATTCAAAACAGCAGAGAAATGTATGAAGTATTTGGGAATAAATCTAACCAAAAGAGTAGGAGACCTATTCGAAGAAAATTCAAACTATTTAAAAAGGAAATTGAACAAGACCTCAAAAGATGGAATAACATCCCATGCTCCTGGATAGGCAAAATCAATATCATTAAAATGTCTATACTACCAAAAGCAATATACATTTTCAACGCAATTCCAATCAAATTGCCCAAAACATTCTTCACAGAACTGGATACAACGATTCAAAAGTTCATCTGGAAACACAAAAAACCACGAATAGCTAGAACCATCCTGAAGAATAAAAGGTTAGCAGGGGGAATCACAATCCCGGACCTCTGGACATACTATAGAGAAGTGGTTATCAAAACAGCCTGGTACTGGCACAAAGACAGAAAGGAAGATCAATGGAATAGAATAGAAGCACCAAAAAGGAACCCACACAGATACAGCCAATTAATCTTTGACAAAAAGACCAATGACAGTCCAAGCAAGTGGGAAGGCCTCTTTAGTAAATGTTGTTGGGACAACTGGCTGATAGCCTGTAGAAACAAAAAGATAGACCCACATCTATCACCATACACTAAGATCCAATCTACATGGATAAAAGACCTAAACCTACATCCAGAAACCTTCAAACTCTTGCAAGAAAATGTAGGAAATACCCTGCAAGACCTAGGAGTAGGTCCGACTTTCTAAGAAGGACACCAAAAGCAATAGCAGTTGAGAACAGAATAAACAAATGGGAACTCATCAAACTAAGAAGCTTCTGTACAGCAAGGAAAACAATCAACAAAGTAAAAAAGCAACCCACAGAGTGGGAGAAGATCTTTGCACATGATATAGGCGATAGGGGGCTAATTTCCAGGATATACAAAGAACTTCAAAACAACAAAAAAACCAAAACCAACAAGCCACTCAAGAAATGGGCACAGGAAATGGGCAAACATTTCACAAAGGAACAAGTCCAAATGGCAAACAAACATATGAAAAAATGTTCCAGCTCCCTGGCAATAAGGGAAATCCAAATTAAGACATCCATGAGGTACCACCTAACACCAGTAAGATTGGCCCACATAAACAAGAACGCTTGCCAACGACGCTGGCTGGCGAGGATGCGGGGAAAAGGAAACCCTACTCCACTGCTGGTGGAGCTGCAAATTGGTACAGCCTTTATGGAAATCAGTCTGAAGAACACTCAAACAACTCAAAATCTGCATACCATATGACCCAGCAATAGCACTCCTAGGAATATATCCAAAACACCTGTTTTACGACAAACCAACATGCATCCCTATGTTCATAGCAGCACAATCAGTAATTGCAAAAACATGGAAGCAACCGAAATGCCCATCAGCAGAAGATTGGATAAGAAAGCTTTGGTTCATCTACTCCATGGAATACTACTCAGCTACTAAAAAAAAAAAAAAAAAAAAACAAAAAACAAAATGCAGTTCTTTATGGCTAAGTGGGCACAACTGGAAACTATAATGCTAAGAGAAATGAGTGAATCCCAAAAGGTTAGATACCACATGTTTGCCTTGATTTAACCTGTAATTTTTTGTTTGGTTGTTTGTTATTTTTTGAACCTGTCATTGATACTGTCTCAACCCAGATGTATCAAAGAATGGAACTTGCATTATTTTTAACATATTGTTTACTCAATACTATGTCAATTAATTCCATAATGTTGTATATTGATACTGAGGCCTTGTTGTGGCTTTTAACTGCCCGGATCTTTACTCTGTTAGACCTATCTTCAGACCATAGAAGGTCTCCCCAAGAGGCCACTGAACTAATCTGGACAATAAGACGCTGGAATTTATGCTAGGTATGTGTTTGCAAGGAAGTAATCTCAACTGAACTTCAAATGTGGTTATGCAACAAGGTGGAGGAATCCACCATGGTGGGAGGGTTATTGGAGGGGTGGGGGGACTCCCCAGTGCCTATATATTGTATCACATATTACAATGTTAACAATAAAAAAAAGGGCATCAAAAATTATGAAGGAAGCTAAAACAGCTACATGTTATAAGTTTTAAATACTTGTAAGGACTGGCTAACCTTTAAGGTCACCGTAACTATATATATATATAGTTATATAAATATATATATTTTTTTTCTTTTCACATAGCAGAGTAATCTTAAGGTTAAGGTTAATAACCTTAATCTTAAGGTTATAGTAACAAGATGGCCTTAAGGGTCCTAGTAAGAGGATAGCAGGATAGCATTTAGGATCCCAGGAGGTATAATTTTGTTATAACAGGATAACCTTTAGGGTTATAGTACCATGATTACCTTACTGGCCACAGTAACAGGATAATATTTTGGATTATAGTAACAAGATGGCCTTTAGGATCCCAGTAACAGGATAGCATTTAGGGTCACAGTAACAGGATAGCCTTTAGGCTCCCAGTAATAAGATGGCCTTTAGGATCCCAGTAACAGGATAGCATTTATGGTCCCAGTAACAGTATGACATTTAGGGTCCTAGTAACAGTATTGCCTTTGGGTTACACTAGCTGTATTTTTTGTCATAGAAGTTTTAGCCCATACTCCCATCACTTTCATTAGTTTTTAAAATTCTTATCAAGCCATTTCCCAGAAGGATGCTATATGTCTGGGCCAGATTTCAGGGCAATAGGTAGGCACACAATAAGGTGTCCAGAAACAACCCATTCACCAAGACATTATCAATATATTAACTCCCAAGCTCATGTTGGTTGCAAAAGCCTTCACGTAGAGGCAAACAATGCCTCAATACGTTGGAACATTCTTAGTGGGGTGGTTGAGTGTTGATGCAAAAAGTGGTGAAACTTCAAGGTGGTCAGAGAGAAATCCGCTGGGCCATGCCAAACAGCTGGTAGCTGCCCCAGGCCATGCCAAGCAAAGGAGCTCTTCTCTACACAACTCTATTATTCACATCTACTGCAGAGACCACAGCAGAGAAGCATTTACATAAAAATGGCAGTGGTTTATTTTCACTAGTTATGCCTTCATCTGAGGCCAGAGTCAGCAGCTGATCCACACTCCATCCATTCTCAGGGTTTGTGGAAGGGTCTTGAGATCCAGAGGAATCTGAACAGATTATTTGCTATGGGAGCAGAGAATAGGGATAGGCAAGGGGACAACAGATGTACAAGTACCTAAGACCAGCTAAACCTCCCATTGTCTTTATCAAAAAAGTACCTAAATCCACCTATCCATTCCATCTAATCACAAATCTGTCCATCAACCCAACAGCCCACTTATCACCTGCTTAGATCCATATATCTGTTGATGCATGCACCATTGCACTCACCCATCCATCCATCCATTTTTCTATCCTTCTATTTATCCATACATTCACCAACCCATCTATTCCTACATTCACCCATCCCTCCCTCGCTCCATCATTACCTCCTTTCCTTCCTCCATACAATTGATCATCCATCCATCCAATATTTATTTGGTACATGCAATTCAGTCTCCACTCTGCATGCATTTATAATTCTGAATGGAAAGAATTGCTGGTGAAGGAAGGAGCAAGACATCCCAAGGCCTGTTCTTACAGGTGCATATAGATGCTTAACTCATCTAAAAATATTCATCAGAATGAGTATGTCCAGAGGGGCTTTGTGGTGATAATTATCCAACTCATTAACAAATGCAGTTAATAAAGAGGCAGAAATCCATGTGTTCACCTGAATTTAATCCATGAGTTCACTTGAATAGGGCCAAGGATGGTAGTCTAGTGACTAAAGACCTCACCCTGTATACATATGATCCCAAATGGGCAGTAGGTTATATTCCAGCTCCAATACTTCACACCAATTTCTGCTTATGCCATAGGACAGCAGTCAAAGATACCCCAAGTCCTTGGGACCACTTACCTGTGTGGAGACATGGAAGAACCTTCTGGCTCTTGACTTTAGATCAGCTAAACTTGAGCCATTGTGGCCACTTTGGAAGTAAGACAGCAAGTAAAAGATCTTTGTCTCCTCTGTCACTGTAATTTTGACTTTCTAATAAGAACAACTACATAATTTTTTAAATAAAAATAAATAGTTGAGTAAGTGAATGGGAGAGACTAATCAGTATTTCCTTATGGCTGAAAGCGAATAAATGCATGTAGAAGGAGTAAGCAAAATATAAAAATCACAGTTGAAGTATTTTTTCTACAGTAATAATTTTTGCCAACAAAAGCATGAATGGATCCTCAAATTAGTGGACAAATATTAGAGAATAAATAGGTTATCTACCTCATCTTCATGCATTTTAATTACAGAGGACAAAACAGTGATTTAGCAATAAAACGTCTGAAGTTTTGGGTCCAAGTTAACACCATAAGGAACGAGGCAACCTAATTTCTTAGGACAATTGATATAAATTATTGAGAAAGACATAGCATCACTTTGGTAATATTCCTGCCCCCAAAATATAACTTCAGTGTAACCATGAGAAAACATCAAACTCCAACCAAGAGACATTTCACAGAACAACCAATGGACTCTAATCACAAGTTCCTTGCATGGGTCACAAGTTTAGAGCAATATAAGGGAATGCAATGTAAGGTGATGGATTAGAGCTTCATGTAACATTTTTTTCTTCAACAGAAGCAATGGTAGAAATAAAATAATCCATGTAATTTGGTTCATAGTTTGTACTGTCTTAATTGTTTGTTTTGGTCATTGTGTCATAGTTAGGAAAAATGTCAACATAAGAGGAAACTGAGTAACGAGTGTTCACAAACTCTGTCCTTGTGGATTCCCAGAATCTGTTGTCTCAGAGGGCTTTATCATCTTTCCTACAGGTAGCCTAGATGACACAGGTAATTACAAAGACATGGATTTTATTTTTCTTCACTTTTCTTCCCCTGACCTCCAGTATATGGTCCTTAACTCTATAACTTTTCTCCTTGTTGAATCAAGGTAAACTACTCCACCCCAACTCCACTCTGATGAGTGAAACATTTTACGACTTGTGCCTTAGTTTCCACTGTGGTTCTCAGCTAATTCATTCTTTACTCAAGGACAGGTTGATTGTTAACACACACACACACACATTTGAGCATTGTTTTCTCCTTTGAATAACGTCCAAAGTCCTTGGTATAGTACACAAAACCCTGCATATCTTCTACCCTCTTGTATCTCACAGTCCCTCTGTCCACCATGTTCTCACACTCTCTGTGCCTTCCTCTCCAGGACTTTGCCAGGCACAGCTCTCAGTTTCAGCAGACACCCCATACTGAGTCATGGATACTGTCCAGCTCCTACTCCTCATCAAGGCCTCACCTAAAATTTTGCTAGTGAGACCTCTGAATCCCCATATCAGAAAATGATCATTTGATTAACAGAATAATCCCATGCAAATGTGACTGTGCTACTCATCACAGCATATTCCTGATGCTGAGCACATAGGACAAAAAAGGATTGCAAATAGAAAGAGGAACTCTTTTAAGACAACCCTGGAGCACCCTACCCAGTGTACAATTTGGAATATTTGCATGGCAAGGTCTGTAGTGTCACTGGAACTCTCCAATGTAGATAAAAATGTATTCCTGGCTATCGTTAGCCCTAAGAGTCAGAATCTTTCATGACTCCCATTGTCCAGGTAAAAACAGTGGGATTGACAAAGGCAGTGTCCCTCCTACTGTCACAGAAGACGCAATGCTGGTGAATGCCAATCTGAAACCCAGGACAGGCATTTGGACAACCTAACATATCCAGCAAGTGTGATGAGAATGGCTAACTGTAGTTAAGAAGGGGCTGAAATCACTAAGACCCTTTGGGAACCCAGCCTCAGACACCTCTCCATCCTAAGGAGAAGGAAAAGGAGAAGGCATAGAGGGAAGTGGAAACACTTTCTTTCCAAGGGATGCAGGCATTTGATAATCCAAGTATCACCAGGATCACCAAGGACATGTGCAGCACTGGGTCAGGTTGGCACATCGTGAGGTCAGGAATTCAGTTGTACCTTCTCCTTTCAGGATAAACAGGACTCCAGTAACCTACACTCTTCCAGACTGCAAGAGCAACACTAAATGTACACATACAATTTTAGTTTGTCTGGAGGCAGGCTGATGCCCAAATGGCCAGTCAAACAACAGCTCCCTCCCATAGGAACCTGCTTCTCCACCTGAAAATAGACTTCAGATCAATCACATGCTGTGCCTGGTGCTTGTCATCCTGCAACCTGCAGGCAGAGAACTACCCCTCGCGTGTTGGTACAGGACCATACAGTATGTGGTATTTCCACATTTGTTAAATGAGTGGGGAGTGGGAAGAATATTTAATGATGTGTGAAATGTCTATAGGATGTGAATTCCAATGTTCACACATGAAGTGTTAGTACACAGCTATGCCTGGGTGTTGTATGTGTTTTTTCAAGCCTTTTGCATGCTACAACAGCAGAGTTGAGTGGTTGTGACAAAGACGGGCTCACAGACAGAGCCTGAAGTAGTCACTGGCCCTTCCCAGAAAAATGTGTGGGTTTCTGTCCTAGAGAAGTAGTAAAACTGAGATCAAGGTCAAAACAAGCTGTGCTGACATATCTCAGAGAGTGTTATTTCTATGGACGTTAAGAGGAAGGAAGTTGTTCCTTGAAAGAGAAAACTCAGCATCTGGGAGGCTTAACACAAACTACATTGCCAACATCCAGGAGGAGGCCACAGAGAGCATTCCCCAGAATTACTTTGATTGCAAAACGATGTCAGACTAGAAGTAGTTCTAGCAGCCTAATGTATTCTATCTCAAGAGCTGACATTCCTGAAACAATCAAACTGTGAAATCCGGACAAGATCTGTGACTTACCCTACAAAATCCTCCTTCATCTTCCCTCAGCATGTCTCATAATCATGATCTCTTACTCGCACTTCATGCATTGTTCTCTACTCAGGCTCACTCTGGTTACTAGGGGACATTCAGTTCCAAATGGCTGTGGAACCCAGGTGCCCATTTTCTCTCTAGAACCCAGATTCTGTGTGCTGTTGTGTGCTCTTCTCAGCACTTTGTGACAGCCACATAAGCCTTGGCTGATTGCTCCTGCCTGCCTTCAAACCCACATATGCCCGGTGGGGTCCTTCTCAGGCCTGAATTCTCAGGTTACTTCTGCTATCTTCCTCTTTCACTATTTAGCATATGTTGCTTACCCTGGGCTCACTTGATTCATTAAGAATACTCTGCCTCTTGTAAAGTCAGTTGATTAGAGGTTGACACAGTAACACAGGGGGTTAAGTCTTCACCTGCTGCACCAGCACACCAAGTGCATCAGTTCAAGTCTAAGCTCTTGGATGTTCCACTTCTCATTCAACTTCCTACGTCTGGCCTGGGAAAGCAGTAGAGTAGGATGACCAAAAGCCTTGGAACCCTCCACCCCCATGAAAGACCTGGAAGAAGCACCTAGCTCCTGGTTTCTGATTGGTTCAGCTCTAGCCATTTCAAACACTTGGAAAGTGAACCAGCAGAAGGAAAATCTTTCTACAATTCTTTGTAACTAAAAATCAGCCTTTCAAATAAAAGTTTAAAGCCTACAAAAATCTGCTCACTGCAATTAGGATACTGATGAGCTTTTAGTACTTATTTTATTTTATTATCTTTTACAGTCATATAAAATAGTTCTATAGATTATATCTTCTAGTGATATTGTACCATTTTGTTTATGCCAAAATTGTTTAAGGATATATTTCTCAAAACATAACTCTATGACAAAGTGACAAATGACCATACCTAATGTCAACTTCATGTAGTTTCTTATAAATTTTCAAAAAAAAAAAAGATCCTGCTTGAGTTATATTATTTTTTGTGTGCCTTGGAGTTTGTTGAAGTTGCGGGTGTCTGGTACGGTGGCAAAGCTTTCTGTATCAGAGCTCCTTATTCTGGCTTCCTGCTCTGTACAGCCTGGGAGGCAGCAGGTAGTGACAGCAGCCATGCAGCTGACCCACACTGGGTTCTGGAAGCTGTAGGAATATGATGCATGAGTCACTTGATGGAAGGCCTCCTTTCCCCACTCATCTTTCTCCTTATCAAGTAAAGTAGAAATCAAGTACATGGAGATTAAAACTTTTTATTAACTTTCTGTGGTATATCGTTCTTCCACATCTTGCTTTTCTGTTCTTTTTTTTTTTTTTTACTCAACATTATGTTTGTAGGTTTCACTCATAGCTGAGGAGAGCTGAGGATTGTGTTGGGGTCTGCAGGAGATAGAGAGGACACCCTGAGATTGGAAGAGCAAAGCCAAGAGCAATGACAGCTCAAGTAGGCCAGGCTCTCAAATGGGTAAGAGACATACTTCAGAGCATTGAATTATTGAAGCAGGAGAGACACAGTAACCACACCAAAGGTAACACAATGCAGACTTGGAAATGATAATATAATTACATGAATTGGATTTCAATGTGAATTGTTTCAGGTGTTGTACACTTAAATGCACTGAGAAGAATGACACTATTTTTTAAACAAAGGACAGAACCGTAGCTTAAGCTGACCAAAGGTAGACATTAAGGCCAGAGGGGAGTGACATCCAACGCACAACCCCTGGGGTCATCACAGGGCTGATCCTAGTGGGAGGGATGCATTCTGTCTTTGTTCAGGAGCCACCACCCTTGCAGCAGCTGGGAAGTCTGGCTCCCAACCTTGTACTCTTGATCTGGGTGGCCATTTTGTATGCTCTTTCAACCAACTCACCTGGAGGGATCTCAGCAGCTTTTGACTGTTCTGAGCTGATGAATGTCAACATCAGAGTTGCAGGTGTTTGCCCAGAGGGGTGCTGCTAAGCATCATGGCAATGAGCCTAGCTGTGCAGTCAGAAAGCAGCCAGGCACTATTAGCCTGATGTCTCCTCATGCCTTGCCTCTGTGGATGTGAGCAGATGCATTTTCTGGTCAGATCACACTTTCCCATGTTAGAGTCTGAGCTTTAGCGTGCGAACTAGTCAACCCCCACAGAATGACAAAGTCTTCCTGGTAATGCAAATAGCAAACAGAGTTTACTTCACTAGCATGCTTGGGTCAGACCATACTTTGGCCATACAGGCCAACCAAGATGGGCGGTTGGACCCCGAATGAGCCCAAGAAAGATTATATAGGGACCTTTTGGGCTGGAAAATACATTAAAATAATAATCTTAGACACGTTTATTTTTATGGTCTTCAGGTTCAGGCAGCCTGTTCCTATCCCATGCCCAATGTATCTTTATGGCTCATCCCATTCTCACACCATTATCTTCCTCCTGTCCCTAGGACCAGAGAAGAATTGCACCCTTGCCAGCCTGCACCTGGGTTCGCAAAGCTGCAAGGCAGCAAAGAACAAATTTATCACTAAACCAGAATCCTCTGAAAATCCAGGCATCTCCTGGCCTAGCAAACTAGCAGTTATTTCAGCACAAAGGAATCTCATACTGCCCAACAAAAAATTCCATTCTAGCAAACTAATATACAATCATTACTACATGGCATTCTAATGTTTATCTACACTCTACCTCTCTTCCCTTTTCTTTTTTATACTGAGGAATCTTTCTCAGTTTGGGGCTGCTGCTGGAACTGCTGTCTGAGGACCAGCAACTGGACTGTACTGATATGGTCCTTTACAAATTTAATTAGTCTCTTCCTGAAGGGCCCAATTGTAACCAATAGGATTAGGATGACTATAGGCCCTTCCAGATGGAGGACAATAGTGTAGTTAGTCATGGGCTCCTGTTGAATCATAATTCAAACCACCCTTGTTGGAATTCTCCTTCCTTATTTCTCTGGGCCAGACCTTCCTTGAGCTAAGCCATGGAGTCTCTCACTACCCCAGTGTGGTCTGCATAAAAGCAACACTCTTCTCCCAGGGCAAAACAAAGACCACCTTGCTTTAGAAACAACAGATCCAACCCCCTATCATTCTAGCTCAGATATGGAGGTGAGAGAATTCTCTAAAAGGGTAATGGATCATACTATATACACCAGATCTTCATCAATTGCTGCTCCTAAGCAGTTGATCTCTCTGGTCTGGGTGTTAAGGATGCAACCCCTGTTCCCATGCCCGCCATTGCCAGAAATAACAGGGCAGCTATGATCAGGACAGTTATAAGCTTTCTCTCTCTCTATTATATATATATTTTTATTTCTTTTCATTTTATAACATTTCATAGGCTCTGATGTTCCCCCATCCCTGACTCGTGCCCTCCCCAAATGGTGGATTGCTCCACCTTATTGCAGGATTACAGTTCGAATCCAGTCTTGCTTCTTTCATTGCAAGCATGTGCCGTACATAAAGTCCAGTATCTTATTGCCCAGCTGAATTCAACAGTTTCTTGGGGAGACCAAGCCTGGTCTTGAGACATAGATGGCAGTATATCGTTCCGTCCAATTAAAACCCATAACATAACATCAGCAACAGTTTCCAACATTATGGTGTTGATTAACATTGTATTGAGTGACTGATGTGTTAGACAATGCAAGTTTTACCCACATCCTGTGACTACTTCATTCACATTTCAATTATAGTTTGTATACAACTGGCTTCTAAAGTTGGCTGTAGGATACTATTCAGCTGTCTCTATTTTGTTTTAGTATTTAGCAGTTTATTGTGTTGAAGCATATTTTTTTACTGTACTTGGCAGATTTTAGGATAGTCTAAACTAGCTTATACCTTTAGCAAGGCATGTGACACCACTTGAGGCATAGAACAGTGTTGGGAGGGGTGTGCAGATAAATCTTCCATACCCTAGTTAGGAGTAGTTTATTTTTGTGTCCTACGTAGTAATGTATGTGTGAATCCCCACTGAGCATTTCTTGGCTAGTTCTAAGCTTTCCTTTTTGTTCTCTGTCCATTCTAATTTGTTGTTGTTCTTTGTTTGTTTTGTTTTATTGGGAGGTGAGAGCTCCAGGGCGATCCTGAAGGTCATTGCAAGAGAGGGTGGGAGTCCATTATTGGAGCTAAGTAAGGACCAGAGTAAGCTCTTCTCCCTGGTGTTGGAGGGAGTTTATTGTTCTTCTGCTTCTGTAGACCGCTCAGGGCTCCTTGCTGTTGTTCCCATGACATTGGGCTCTGCGAGGAGGGATTTGCACTTCATGTATTCCATGTGGGAGTTTCAAATGTGAGTGGATGACCTCAGAGTACTTACCTTTCGAACATACCCTAATCCCTGTGGTCTCCTTGGCGGTTGGGATGTAGTCTTTGGTGCTCATACTGATAGTCCATGGTGAGGATCCAGGGGTTTTGAGGGTTGGGATACAAGTCTCCTCTTGTCCACCTGTTCCATTCTGGGATCCCCCTGCTCTGTGCATATGATGTCTTGTTAAAAGGTTGTCAGGATCTCTTTTGATATGCCCTTCCACCCCTGTGATATGCCTTTCTGGTTTTACTATTGTCTAATGCTGATTTGAGTCTGGTGTCTATAAGCTATCTGTTATGTTCTTGATAGGTTATGCTTTACATCTGCCTCTCATATTCTAGGGAGATGGAAGATTTCTCTGCTCTCCCTCCCCGCTACTGAGAAGCATAGGGTCTAAAAAGTACATTAGGTTGGTGGATCTCAGGATGGGGCGTCTCATGCCTAGATACCAGAACAGCCACATGTACACGTGGTGAGCTGTCCCTGGGCCTGCCTGGGCTATGGAGGCTGCCCCCTTCGGAGTGAGTACACTGAAGGGGGAGGTCTCTGTGACTGCGCAGGTCCGCGACCTGCCCTCTGCCTTCATTGGGTGGTGAATGGGATTGGGGAGGAGCACAACCTTGGGCCTAGGAATTTAAACTTCTAACCACCTCCTGGCTGCTGGTGGGTCTCAGGATGGGGCGTCTCATGCCTGGATACCAGACAACAGCTACCATGTGCACATACATGGTGAGCTGTCCTCGGGCAGGCAGTATGGCATTTGGTTGCAGGCTCCGCTTGCTGGCCGCCCAGCAGGAAATCTCTGGGGTTTTGGTTCTTTGAGTTGCTGCTTTGTTAGCTCCAGGTTGAACAAATTGTTCTAGGAAATGAAGCATTGGTAAAGATTCCCAATGACACTAACTCTTCCTTTGTAAAACTTGTAATCACTGAACAATGCTGACCACCATATACCAGTCCATGCCAAAGCTATGGTTTGGGGCTTGTCCTACAGAATGTTATCATGTTACTTGATGATGATGGATCAGGAGAAGGGTCACATTAAACAAGCCATTACATTAATTAGTACTCAAGAACAATAACTGGGGGTAGATTTTGTGAGGGATGTGCGGGCCAAACCTTGTGGAACTTCTAGCCCCACTAGTTAGCTCAAGAGTTGGGGTGGTGATGGACTAAGCTAGGTGAGACCACAGGTCAATTAAGGGTAAAGCAACCCCCAAGAGTCTGGACTGGTCAGGGCAGCAGCACTCAAATGTGCATCCTGATTAGGGTGTGGGGTGGGCCAGGCTGCTATCGGGGGTCCTCCCGTCCCGCGGAAGAAATCACCCGACACTTGAGAGAGTCTTCAAGGTGCCTTTATTCTGATCTTCCGTTTTTCTCCGTTAACTCCGTTGTGACCGTTATAACAGTTATCACCATTACGCTCCAGCCCCTCCCCCGCCAAGCCCCCCGCTTAACTGTCAAACTTGACCAATCAACTTAAAGAGAACCAAGGCACACCAATCAGGGCAAAGGGCCAATCACAGGGCAGGAAATGGTCAGTGCCCCCAACAGCTCCCCCTTCTTGTTTTATTAAGCAAGGGACCGTGCCTGTCTTAGGTGTTCCGAGTTCAGGCTCCCCTTACCCATCATGGGCTAACCACGTGGCTAGGAACATGGCACCTGTCTTAGGTTGGTGAAGCCATATCGGATACTTACCCGTCTCTGGCTACCGGTCCAGCATGCCTAGCCAGACTTTTAGGGATTATCTGTTGTGAAGGGCAAGCACAGCTTGCACTAGCAGCTGCTGTTACTGCTGCTGACGCTGTGCTCAAGGATGAAGCATCCACAGACCCCAAAGAATGATATAAGGCCCAGGGCTACTATACCAGCCCATTGGTGTGCAAAGGAAAGATCCTTTAGTATGCAATTTGTCCATTGCTTTATTGTGGCAATCTCTACTTTTATGCTATTTATGGCTATAATTTGGGATCTTAGTTCCTATGTCAAATTATCGAATCGTATGGACCAGCTTCCACTAGGGGATAGCATAGCGGATAATTCTCTGGACAAATTCAGTGCTCGGGAACCATTGGTGACAATAGAGGGAGTGACACACATTCCAGGTAGACTAAGCACACAAGAGGTCCCCATATGATGGAAATAAGTTGTGGAATGCATACCAGCACCACAGTGCCAGAACCATTCCAACACTGGTTAAGGGCTCACTTAACTACAGAGCATTTCAAAAGGGTAACATTAGCACTCATGGAAACAATAAACATAAATAGAGCTTGCACACATACATAAATAGCATTATAGATAACATCACAACTACAATTAACTTTAACATTTTCTTCCCATATTCTAGAACTATTACTACTATAATTACAATTTCTTATCACTACCTTATCAATAAATGCAAAAGCTGATATATCTGAACACCCACCCCTATTAGTGCAAAGTACCCAGACATTCCAAGACTGAGCAGAAACAGATTGAACAGGTTACCATGTGTATAGTTATACCCCACAAAGGCAGAATTTGAACAGGTAGGAAATAAATTGGTCACAGCAAGATCAGGTGCTACTGTTCTAGGAGTCACAGTACTTTGACAGCAGTCCATTCTGGGGGCCATCTCCAAGGCCCTAGACAGCGAGTCAATATTTGCTGCACACCTTTTATGGTGCAGTTTTAGCTGGAGATTCTGGCTGTCTCGTCTCGGTATCTGAATGAACATCAGGCTGGTCAGCATCCACCACGTCCACAGGTTCATCTTGCTCCGGCTTTCTTATCACTCGCGTCAAACGTTCTGGCACCCACACCGGTCCATCAGAATCCTGTGGAAAAACACAAACCGCTCCTCGCGTCCGTCGTAAGACAGGATGCGGGCCCATCCATTGTTTTGTTAAAACATCCTTCCACATCACCCAATCTTTGCAGGGGCCTGCGCCAACAGTGTGGCGTTCGGCAGCAGAATGGCCATCCAAATCCAGAATCAAAAAGTTAAAAATATAAGTAACTAAAGCCAATTGATGTTTAGGACTTTTGGGATATAGGGTGGCTCCTACTCCCCCTTTTTGTTTTATTAATAATGCTTTGAGAGTTGCATGGGCACGCTCTACCACAGCCTGGCCTGTGGGATTATATGGGATGCCAGTAGAGTGTTTAATTGCAAATTCAGAACAAAACTTATCAAATGCTTTGGCTGCATAGGCAGGTCCATTATCAGTCTTATAACACTGGGGGACTCCCCAGGCTGCACAAGCCTGAAGGCAGTGAGATATAACATCTTGAACCTTTTCCCCTGTATGAGCTGAGGCATAAAGAACCCCAGAGCAGGTATCAATAGAGACATGAACAAAAGAAAGGCGACCAAAACTGGGAACATGGGTAACATCCATCTGCCATATATGATTAGGCATAAGACCACGGGGATTAACCCCAAAGCAAGGCTGGGATAAAAACGGGACACAATTTTGGCATTGTCTAATAATAGTGCGGGCAGCATCCCGAGAGATTGGGAAGCGCTTTACCAAGGTTTGTGCGCTAACATGCCACCGTTGGTGAAAGCGCTTTGCCTCTTCCGCCACGGAGAATGCTAAGAGGAATCTAGAAGCAGAGTCAGCCTTGTCATTGCCTTGGGCTAAAGATCCAGGCAAGTTGGAATGTGCCTGAATAAAGCCCACATAAAGAGGATTGGTTCGGGATAATAATAATTGTCGGACTTGAAACAGGGCCTCATGCACCGTAGAGCGAGGTAAAATATATTCTACCATCTCAAGGCGTTTAACAGCATTCACCACATAGAAGCTGTCAGAAAGAATATTCAGGGGCTCAGGCACTAACTGCAAGGCCAAAGCAACGGCGGCCAATTCTGCAGTTTGTGGAGAAGAGGAAGCAACCGCAATTGGGAAAATTTGGGTATCCAAGACAACTGCCCCTGTACCACCTTTAGCCCCATCTGTAAAAGCAAGCCGTGCTCCACTAATGGGACGCTCCTTAACCACCTTGGGAAAGCACAATGGGACTTCTTTGCAAAACTGCACCCATGGATGGGATGGATAATGCGTATCAAATTGCAAAGAAAAGCAGGATAGCAAAATGGCCCAAATATCTACCGTTTGGCATAGACTGGCAACTATTTCTCTAGAATAAGGGGTAACACATAAGCTAGGATAAACACCAAAGGCTTCTCGGGCTCTCTCCACTGCTTTAAGAATCACTTGGCCCATAAGTTCAGGGAAGGTGGCAAGCACTTTGGAAGGTTGCATGAGTAAATACATCCAGATGAAACCACCCCTGCCCCCCGCCATAGCAGCGCAGCAGGAATTCTTTTCAGGTATAATCAGAACAGACAATGGTTGTGAAGGATCACAACGCTCAACCTGAGCTTCTTGGAGTCTACTCTGGACCAATTCAAGGGCCTTGCGTCCCTCCAAAGTAAGCTCTCGGGGTGAATCTAATGCGGGGTTTCCATGAAGTATAGAAAACAGGGGCTCTAAATCTTTGGTGGTAATACGAAGATATGGTTGGATCCAATTAATATGTCCCAATACCTGCTGGAAATCATTAAGGGTCTTTAAACCATCCATTCTGATTTTAACCTGTAATGGGGCAACCTGACGGGCTGTCATCTGTAGTCCCAGATATTTTACATTGGGGCCCTCTTGAATCTTCTCAGGGGCAATGTGCAATTTCCACCGTGCCAGTTCTTGCTTCAAGCACACTAAGGCGGCCTGCACTTCTTCTTTCTGCTTTCCTGCCACAAGAATGTCATCCATATAATGATATATGCAAAGCCGAGAAAACTTTCGTCTTACATGGCACAGTGCTTGAGCTACATATAGTTGACACATAGTAGGACTATTCATCATACCTTGTGGGAGTGCAACCCATTGGTATCTCTGATCTGGGCCTTGATGATTAATAGAAGGCAAAGTAAAGGCAAAACGCTCTGAATCTTGTGGATGTAGAGGTATAGAAAAAAAGCAATCCTTAATATCAATCACAATAAGATACCATTCTCTAGGCACTATGGTGGCTAAAGGCATACCAGGTTGTACTGCACCTATAGGTTGCATAATGGCATTTATAGCCCGAAGATCATGCAAAAGCCGCCACTTCCCTGATTTCTTTTTAATAACAAAGATAGGTGTGTTCCATGGAGATACTGAAGGCATTATACATCCCAATGATAATTGTTCTAACACTAACTCCTGGGCAGCCATTAACTTTTCAGAGGTTAGGGGCCACTGCGACACCCATATGGGCTCATTCAATATCCACGTAATCTTCAATGGCTGTTGTTTCGCAGTGGCCCCAGCTGAAAACCCAACCCTGCCCTTCCTGGGTGTTGTCTAACCACGATTGGTTCTATTCTTCCTTGTTCTTCTTTACCTAGACCCTTTCCTGAATAACCCATATTCTCTATGATATTCCATGCTTGTTGGCTTCCTGTTTGGTAGGACTCATTGCTAAGGCGAAGTCCCATAGCACTTAAGACTTCCCGGCCCCAGAGGGTCACAGGGATGGCACAAACATAAGGCTGAAAGGACCCTTTGTGACCTTCGTGGTCCACCCAGGAAATAACACATGCACTCTGTTGTGGTTGGCTAGCCACTCCTAAGCCTCGTAAGGTTTGATTAGATTGCTTTAGGGGCCATTTTTTGGGCCAATCTGATTGCCTAATAATGCTGACATCTGCCCCAGTGTCCAAAAGGCCTTCGAATGGGGTGCCACGTAGCATAAGGGTGGCCAATGGTAGGTCCTTGAGGGAGACAGATAGATTAACTAAGGCGTCTCCAGAGGATCCAAAGCCTTTGTCCCCACGGGTGGCATGGCGACTCCGCCAACTCTCATGACAGCTAGGAAGGACTAACAGTTGGGCAATACGCTCTCCTGGAATTATAACAGTTATTCCCTTTGGTGAAGAAACCATAACTTTGACAATGCCAGTATAATCAGAATCAATTACTCCCGGGTGAACAATCAGGCCCTGCATGGTCTTAGAACTCCATCCAAACACCAATCCCACTGTGCCATTAGGAAGTGGTCCATGAAAATCAGTACCAAGTGCCTGTGGGCCCATCTCAGGGGTTAATACCATGTGGGAGGTGGCACAGAGGTCCAATCCTGCGCTTCCAGGCGTGGCTCGGCGTATTGCCTGGTTGTCTGTTCTATCTGCTCCTGGTGCACCCCGTATGCTCTGTGGGGGCCCCGGGATGCTGGGCCCCTCTGCCCATTTTTTGGCTTAAAGTTCCCTTCCAGGGGGTGGCCAGAAATATCTCGCACTGAGCGACACTCATTAGCCCACTGATTCCCTTTCCTACATCTCGGGCATAGCCGAGGCTGAGGAGGAAGATGAGTGGGCTCTCTTTGGCGGCAGTCTCTTTTAAAGTGCCCCGGTTTACCGCCTCTGAAGCATATCTGATCAAGCCCTTTAAACCTCTTCCCCTGTTTCATAGCATTCATTATCACTTTAGCCTGTTCCCTTGCCTGTATAACTCCAGCTGTAACTTGATCATGCACATCTCTACAGATTTTAATCCATGTATCCAAGCCCTTATGCTTCCAAGGGCGTATGGCTTCACGACACCATTTATTAGCATTTTCATAGGCCAATTGCTTCACTAATGGCATAGCTTGTTCTACATCAGAAAACAATTTTGATGCAACCTCCATGAGGCGGCTCACAAAGTCCGCATAGGGCTCATTAGGCCCTTGGGTCACTTTAGATTTGGAAAAGCGCAGATCGCCTTTGCTATGAAGGGCCCTCCAAGCATTGCGCCCTATAGTGGCTATCTGGGCATAAACAGGCTCGGGGTAATCTATTTGGTTTTCCTGTCCCACTCGAGCACCTTCCCCAAGGAGTACGTCTACGTCCCATGCAGGATTGCCTGCTTGGGCATTATGGCGTGCAGTGTCTAATGCTAACTCGCGGCAGGCTGACCGCCAGACCAAATACTGTCCAGGGGACAGGGTGGCTTTAGCTAAATTTTTCCAATCATCAGGAGTCAATGCTGAGCTTGCTATCTGTTCCAGCACCGCGAGGGTGAAGGGGGCATGAATACCATAGGAATCAACAGCGGTCTTCAAATCTTTAATTAACTTGAAATCAATTGAGACCCAGGAACGAACTGGGGGATTTTGTGTTCTATCCTCTGTAACTGGAAACACTTGGCCTGCCTCGGCAAAATCGCGCCATGAACTTGTACCCCGAGGGGAGGGGGCACATACTCGATCTCCCTTTCGCTCCTGGCATTGCCAGGGCGGCGCAGTTGGCGTGAGTGGGGGGTCTCCCGGAGGGGGAGCCGGCTGCCAGATAGACCTTTTTGATTGCATTGAAGCAGTCTCTAGTTTCTGCGCGAGTTCATCAATATCCTCGCCAGAGGCCCCGGCCTGACTGCCTGAGTCTGAGTATTCTTCACTGCTATCTCCACCTTTTAAGGAAGCTTCTTCCTGCGTTGAAGAAATTAAATTGCCCATGTTTCTAACACCGCTGATCTTCGCTAACCTGCAAACTTGACCGATTGTCAAATGGAGAAATTGATCGTTAACCGCGAACTTGAATGGGCGCTAGATCGCGATCCTGTATGGCGGTAAACTGCGATTGTGAATGGCGGCAAACTGCGATCGTGAATGGCGGTAAACCACGATCGCTCCAGCCTCTCCCCTGCCAAGCCCCCCGCTTAACTGTCAAACTTGACCAATCAACTTAAAGAGAACCAAGGCACACCAATCAGGGCAAAGGGCCAATCACAGGGCAGGAAATGGTCAGTGCCCCCAACAGGCTGCAACATTCATCAGTTCATACAAGGACAAATAGAAAGCCAGACTGTGCCAGGCACTGGCCTAAACCCAATGGCATGTAGAAGAACTGGGTCTGGGAAGGGATTACATGGAGGAAGTTGGGAAACTCCCTTGGCGAATCTTAGCTCCCACTGGTGAACATGTCAACCAGATCTGGGGGTCGGACAGCTGGTCCAAGTAGCTCCAACATCTGGCTAATGTGTCAGTTGGCAATGGGAGAGGGTAGATCAGGCAGGACTGAGCAATCCTTGGCCCAGAAGCAAAACTAAAGACCAAGAGGGAGCACATGCCATGTCGAGCTAGGCTCTTGCACCTACTGGTCTGCGTAAGGCAGGGACGCTAAGCCACAGTGTATAAGGCAGAGGTCAGAACAGGTGAAGGGCTGTGCCAAGCTGAGTCAGAGTAAGCACTGGCATGCATGTGATCTATGGCCGGGAACAGACCCAAATGGGGAGTTAAGGGGGCAACCCAGTTGCGTTGAGGTTTCCACCAAGGTGTGTGTGACCTGGAATGGGGGCTCCGTTCTGAATGGGAAACAGTTGTAGTCTCCCTTGACACAAATGTGGACCGGGATGCATCAAGCCTGGCCAGACCCTAACGCTCTCTGGTGTCCTGGAGGACCAGAGTAGATGTGCGATGGACTAGGCAAGGTCCAAACCCCTACTAAGCCATATGTGAGCCATATGTGGGTATGGACAAAACATAGCTGGGCTGAAACATCCAACAACAAGAACCAGCTTGGATTGAAGGCCAGTGAGGAAAAGCCACTGTTCCTGCTATGACAGTAGGTGGACTGAATAGGGCTGGCTCAAGGACCCCAGTATGTGCAAAATCTGGCATTGGGAGAGGTTCTGATGGAGGAACCTGGGTAATTCCTCTGGCAAGACACAGACTAGGCAGTTAAGCAGAAGAAACTTGATATGAAACAACCCAGAGCAGGCCATGGAAAGTTTCCCACTCTCATATCTTTGGCAAGTGTCGGGGGCAGACCAGGCTGATTCTGTCCATGTCATCCACTGGCAAATTCAAGCACCAGAAAAGTGTGGGTCGAGCCAGGTTCGGTCTCAACAAAGACTAGTACACAATATGGATTGCCAAGGAAATGTTGCCTGTAGTGGAAGTGACCGCAACGCCCAACCAGCAAGCATGAGAACAAGGGGGGGGGGCAGTGCTGGCAGGGGAGTAAGGGAGGATTCCATTGCTGAACAGCTACTCCCGCTGGTAAACGTGGGCTGGGATGGGGGCAGTCCAGACTAGGCAGGGCTACAACACCTGTATAGCTCATGTGGGCTAGATAAGGTAAAAGCCAGGTTAGGCTGATTATTCCTACTGGTGCAAACAAAATTAGAGTGTGTGAGGATTGTTTGGACTTAGCCACAGCATCAGCAGCAAGAAGCTGGCATTCGGGGCTAGTTCTGTCAAGTCAAAATACAAAACTACCTGGAGAGTGCATAATCTGGGATTGGGATAGGCCTGGGAGGGAAATAGTGGGCTCCTCCCTGTTGGGATACCACTCCCACGGGAGGGCATAAATCTAGGACAGTGGCTGGGGTGGAATGGGGTGTGGGACAGACTGGCCTACTGCTACACTTACTGGCAAACAAGGACAGGGGGCACGCCTGGTGGGGGTTATTCTGGGTCGCTCCAACTAGGCTGCAGCTCCCACTGCTTTATGCGAGGGCTGATAGGTGCTGGGCAAAAACAGGTTGGACTGCAACACCCATTGGTACCAGTGGAGGTTCAGAGTCAAAACAGAACCAATCAAGCAATTGCATTTGCTGATTGGGGTGATGGGCCCTGTACTTGCTAGCACATGTAAGAATCTAGTTTGAGAACACCTCAGACAAAGTTTCTTTTAAGATCTCCTCAATCAAAATGCTGGACTCAGAACCCTAACCAAGAAACACAGAAGACAGAACAGGTCAACCAACCATCTCTGCTATATCTTGGCAGTGAAAAATGGGTCAGACAGAGACTTTATGATGGACTATGCCAACAAGTGGATTCTTCAAAGACCTCATAGTGCTTGGAGTGGCAAGATTGGCTGCGATTCACAACTGTTGAAATATCAGACCACCTGAGCAAGAACCTCAGAGCATACCCTGCATCCGGGACCTGGGGAAGGTGGAAAATTGGGTTTGCCTTCTCCCTTAATACCCCTCTTTAAACATGAAGGAAACTGTATGAAAAATTAATAGACTTACCCATTTACCTGTAGCCCTTGAACGTCTTTTTACCCTAATTAACTTTGTAAAGATTGTCAAAATATAATAAAAAATACGAAAAAAAATGTACATTAAGTATTAAGTTGTTTGATGAAGATCATGAGCAGTCTGCCTCAGATTGGTTGTAGGTTCATTGATTACATAACATTATGTTGCTACATGACATACAGGATGTTAGAGGATGAAATAATATTACGTCTCATGTCTGGATAGCATGCAGCCGCCACCATGCATGCATCCTGAGCTGGTATCTGGCTTGCTGGAGCGCCGTAGATTACCCATGGAGCTTTTTGAAGCAGCTCCAACTGCTTCACTGCTCACCTGCGAGCTTGCGCTGGCGGCAGTACCATGAGGGGGTGGAGCTTAAACCTGAGGAATTAATCTTCCAGCCTCTGCATGGGGCTGGAAGGCCCCGGGACAAGTAGTGTCCCATGCCTGGATTGCACGCGGCTGCCACTATGTGCGTGTCTGCAGCAGGTATTGGGCAGCCAGTGCACCATTTGGCGTTAGCCTCCACCTGTTGGCCACCCAGCTAGGGAGCTCTTGAATTTGGTTTCTATAATTGCAGCTTAGAAAGCTCCATGATGAACCCTCAGGGATTGGGGTACATGAATCAACCCTAAAGATTCTCAATGATGTAAATCTCTCCATTTGGACCTCTACCTAATATGATCTCAACCCATGTATTTTTAAACATTGTATAACCAAATATATTTTCAAAATCTTTTACTACTCATAAACTGAGTGGGAGAGCAAAGAAACCTTCCATCTCCAGTGAACGTGTGAGGAAGTCGTGTAGTGTAGCCTCTCAGGCACATAACAGGTAACTTGTAGAGACAATAGATTCAAGACAGCATTAGACAACAGTAAAACTACATATAGGAGAAATCAAGAGCGACCCTGACAACCTATTAACAGGAGGTCATGTGCACAGAGCAGTGGGGCACCACAGAGTGGAGCAGGTGGACAGGAGGAGGCTTGTATCCCAAACCTGGAGTCCCCCCGACTCCCACCAAGGGCTATCATTATGGGTACCAAAGACCACATCCCAACGGCCAAAGAGACCACGGGGGACAGGAATGCCTTCGGAGGCCTAGAAGTCAGGGGACATCCTCCCCGCCTCTTTGGACCTACCCCAGAGGATGGAAGAAGATGAATCCTTCATCATAGGATCCAAGGCCATCGGAGCATCAACCAGGAAACCTGAGCGTTCTTCAGAAACAGTAGAACAGTAAACTGCCTTCAGGGCTAGGGAGAGGAGCTATCTCTGGTTCTTACTTAGCTCCAACTTTAGGTCCCCACCCTCTCTGCAATGACCATGAGGGACACTCCAGAGCCCCCCCCCCCCCACACACACACACATACACACAACTTGAAATGGATAGGCAGAGAGCAACAAGGAAGGCTTGGTCAGCATGGACTCACACATACCTTACTTGGTAGGACACAGAGAGTAAGTACTCCTCACCAAGGTATGGAAGATTTCTCTGCACACCCTTCCTAAGACTGTTTCGCACCTCAATTGTTGAAATGTCATTGAAATAGTCACAGGAAGTTGTTAAGACCATGCATCCAATTTTGACAAATTGGTTGCTCAATACTTTGTGAATCTATCCCTTAATGTTATATATTGTCGCTGATGTTATGTCAGGGCTTTTAATTGACTGGGATTCTACTCTGTTGGCTCTGCCTTGGGACTGGGAGGGTCTCCCCAAGAAGCCGCTGAAATTGACCAGACAATGAGATGCTGGAATCTATCCTTGGTGTATGCTTGCAATGAAGGAATCTCAAATAAACCTTAACTGTGGTTGCACAACAAGGGGGAGGAGCCCACCATAGGGGATGGGGGTTGGGATATGGGTGGGGGGAAATCCAGTGCCTATATAGAACTGTGTCACATAATACAATGTAATTAAAAATATATATATGTATATAAAAAAATTCCAAAAAAATGAAATAATCTTACAATTTGAAGTTACCATTTCTGAGTTGACTGTGATAGCTTAAATTAAGGCAAACATGTGGGGTATCTAACCTTTTGTGATTGATTCATTTCCCTTAGCATGATGGTTTCCAGTTGGGCCTTTTGCTCACAATGAACTGCATCTCTCTCTCTCTCTCTTTTCTTTTTTTTAATTTCTGAGTGGTATTCCATGGAGTAAATAAACCACAGCTTTCTTATTCAGTCTTATGTTGATGTGCATTTTGGTTGCTTCCAAGTTTTTGCAATTATTGATTGTGCTGCTATGAATATCTGGGTCTATGTAAGTTTCTCATGTAGCAGGTGTTTTGGATATATTCCTACATGTGCTATTGCTGGATCATATGCTATGCAGATTTTCAGTTGTTTGAGTGTTCTCCACACTGATAGCCACAGAGGCTGCACCAACCTGCATTCTCACAGGCAGTGGAGAAGTGTTCCCTTTTCCCAACAACCTCGCCAGCAAGTGTTGTTGGTGGTTTTTGTGTGTGCCATCCTTATTGTCTTTAGGTGAACCCCGTTGCTGTCTTAATTTGGATTTCCCTTTATTTCCAGGGAACTTGAGCATTTTTTCATGTGTTTGTTTGCCATTTGGGTTTGTTCCTTTGTGAAATGTCTGCCCATTTTCCATGCCCATTTTTTCTGTGGTTTGTTTGTTTTGGTGTTTTGATTTCTCCGGAGATCTTTGTATTTTCTGGAGTTAAGCCTCCTATCACCTATGTAGTATGCAAAGATCTCCCATTCTGTGAGTCGCTTTTTTTTCTTTGTTGATTTTTTTCCTGGCTATGCACAAGCTTCTTAGTTTGATGTAGTGTCATTTGTTAATTTTGGTTATTTGATTGCTATTGTTTTTGGTGTTCTATTTAGAAAGTCAGTGGCTACACCTGACTCTTGTAGGATGCGTCCATCATTTTCTTCCAAACATTTGAAGATTTCTGGGTGTAGGTTTTGGTCTTTTATCCATTTAGCTTTGATCTTAGTGTATGGTGAAAGATGCAGGTCTGTGTTGTGGTTTCTGAAGGCTATTAGCCAGTTGTCCCAACAGTAGTTATTGAAGAGACCTTCCCATTTGCATGCATTGTCGTCTGTTTTTTTTTGTCAAACATTATTTGGTTGTATCTATGTGGGTTCGCTTGATTTTTTTTTTTACTCCATTGGTCCTCATCCCTATCTCTTGCCAGTATCAGGCTGTTTTAATAATCACCGCCCTATAGTATGTGCAAAGATCCGGAACTGTGATTCCCTCGTTAACTTCATATTCTTTAAGATAGTTCTGGCTCCTTGTGGTTGTGTGTGTGTGTGTGTGTGTATGTATGTATGTGTGTGTGTGTGTGTTTCCACACGGAACTTTGTATCATTTTTTTTCAAATTCTATGAAGAATATATTGGATACTTGGATTTGGATTGCATTGAATGTGTATATTACTTTTGGTAGTATAGACATTTTAACGATATTGATTTTACCTATTCAGGAGCATGGGATGTTTCTCCTTCGTTTGATATCTTCCTCAATTTCTTTATTAAGCTTACTGTAGTTTCCTTCAAAGAGATCTCGTACATTTTTCGTGAAGCTTATTTCTAGAGACTTCATGCTCTTCTCTATTATTTTGAATGGTATTATGTGGGTAAGATCTTTTTCCATCTTAGGGCACTGTTTGCATACACTATGGCTGTTGTGTTTTGTTCATGTGTTTGTACCCTACCCCTCTGCCAACTCTTGTATAAGTTCTCGCAATCTCTGTAGATTCTCTTGGTTCTTCTGTGTAAAGGATCATGTCATCTGCAAATAGTAAAAGCTTGACTTCTTCCTTTCTCATTTGGATTCCTTTAATTTCTTCTTCTTGTCTTATGGCCTCTTCAAGTACCTCTAAGACTATGTTGAATACCAATGGTGATAGTGAACATCCTTGTCTTGTTGCAGAACTCAGCGGAAAGGGTTCCAGATTTTCTCCATCCAGTATAATGCTAGTGTTGGGTTTTTTGTATATTGCCTTGATTATGTTGTGGATCGCTCCTTCTACACCTACCGTGGATTGGGTTTTTAGCACGAAGTGGTGTTGGATTTTGTCGAAAGGTTTTTTTTGTGTGTCAATTGATACCATTATATGATTTCTATTCTTCAGTTGTGGAATAGTGAATCATGCCTGCATGCAAGGTTGAATCCTACTTGATCTGGATTAATGATCTGTCTGATTTTTTTTTTATTCCATTGGCTAGGATTTCATTAAGAATCTTAGCATCATTATTCATCAGGGAGTTTGGACTGGAGCTTTCCTTCTATGTTAATTCTATACCAGGTTTTTGGATTAATGTGATGTTGGCTTCATAGAATGAGTTTGGAAGCATTGCTTCCTTTGCTATTGTTTTAAAGAGTTTGTGGAGGATTGGGGTTAGCTTTGCTTGGAATTCTTTGTAGAATTCTGTAGTGAAACATCTTGACCTGGACTTTTCTGTGTTGGGAGATCTTTAATCACTGATTCAATCAATATCAGTTACAGGTTTGTTCAGGTCTTCTGTTGCTTCTGAGGTTGTGGTGTCAGTTGTTATGTTGCCTTTTTTATCCTTGATGCTACTAATTTCCATTTTCTCTCATTTTTTTCTTTGTCAAACGAATCAGTGGGCTGAAAATTTTGTTTATCTTCTCAAAGAATCAGCTTTTTGATACATTGATTTTGTGTATAGTGTTTTGTTTTTTTAAATTTCAATTTAGTTTATCTCCTCCCTTGTTTTGAAGATTTCTTATTTTCTTTTGTTTGAAGGGTCATTTTGTTGCTGTTTCTCTAATTTCTGTAGGTGTGTATTTAATTCCTGCAATTGGTATGTTCTTGGGGTTTGATATTGGCACCGATTGCTATGAACCTACCATGCAACACTGCTTTGGTGGTGTCCCATAAGTTTTGTACCATTGTATCTGAGTTTTTGTTGGTTTCCATAAATTTTTTGATCTTGTCCCTTATTTCTTCTCTGACTCATTGTTCATTTAGTAGCAGATTGTCCAGCCTCCAGGTGTTTACGTAATTCTTGGGGCATTTTGATTTATTGATTTCTAGTTTCAGTCCTTTGTGGTCTGAGAAGGTGCTTGGTATGATTCCTATTTTTTTGAAGTTACTGAGTCTTCCTTTGTGCCCTATCATGTGGTCAATTCTGGGAAGGTACCATGCACTGCTGAAAAAAAATGTATATTCTGCATCTATGGGGTAGAGGATTCTGAAAATATCTACCAAGTTTATTAGTTCTATGATCTATGTGAGTTCTACTATTTCTCTGTTATGTTTCTGATTCATTGGTCTATCAGTATTAATGAGATGTTGAGCTCTCCCACGATTATTGTATGTGCATCTATGTCCCCTCTTAAGTCTATCAGCAATTGCTTCATGCAGCTGCATGCACCTCTGTTTGCTGTGTAGAAGTTTACAGTGGTAATCATTTCCTGCTTAAGGTTCCGTTCAGCAATATGAAGTTTCCATCTCTGTCTCTTTTGATGTTTGTCACATTGAAGTCTATGTCATCTGAGATTTGAATAGCTACTCCAGATCAATGGGGACAGTCAAGACAGTATGAATAATAAAAGGCCCTTTTAAAGATGTTATTATTGACATTAACCTCCAAGCTCACATTGAGTAACAAAGCAAACTCCATAGTAGTAAACAATGCCTGAATGGATTAGAATTCTTCCACAAAATGGTCCAGAGTCCATGCAAAGTAAGGTGGAGCTGCATTTAGATGGTTATACAGATATCCGCCGGGCCCTGCCACACAGTGTGAAATTCCTCATGGACTTGCCTGCAATGGAGCAATACTCTTCACACCTTCATGATCCCCACGTCCCCTGCATGGACCCTAAAATGTATGCATCATATAACATGACACCCAGGTCAATCTGGATATCCACCTCCTATCTTTCTTCTGTAGCTCAGTGAATCTAACTTTGACTAAGTCACACAGCACTTGCCACAAGAATTCTTAACCCAAGAAGGAGAACGCCACATTTCCCATGTCAATGGGTGAATAAAAGAGAGTTGGATTAAATCTGACTTAGTAATTGCCCAATTTACAAGGCTGATGAGGATTGTCAGCAGTGGTCTCAACAACTACCATTGCGAGTACTATGAAGATGAGTCAGAGGGGCATGTAGACTGTGTGCATAGATTGTGCATAGACTGTGCACATAGATCGTGTGCATGAATTAGAGATTTTCAATGGCTTGAAACTTAGTGGGTTGCTGGTATGCTGTTGTGCTTTCCACGAGGTACTGGTTTCTAGCTCAGGGATGGGAGAGTGGAGCAACGGCCTTTCAGACATGTGAGTGATGCACCCATGGTCAAATTCCATCAAACTTTAGTGTGGATAGGATAGTAAAAATCACAACATAAGGGCCATTCCAATGTGGCATGAGAGTTTTGGCTCAGAATCATTGTGCCCAGACCCAGTCTCCTGGACAATGCCACGCTCCAGGCTCGAATATTCATTGCTTTCATAATAAGCCTGCACTATGGGCCAAATCTCTTGCTGCACTGTAAGCAATGCCTGCATGCTGACCAAGTAATTTGGAACCACCTTGGCCTTGCCCATAGAGAGAGCTCATTGGACAATCAGGAGCAGAGCCCTGTACATAATTTTGAATGGGGTCAACCCATGCACATAAGGAGAATTCCAAGCTCAGAAAATGGTGAAGGGAAGTAGAATCAGGCAGTGTTTGCCAGTCTCGAAGGTTAATTTAGATAAGGTCTCCTTAATGGTTTCTGTTCATCCTTTCTACGTGCTCTGAGATCTGTGGGTTTTATTCACAATGGAGCTTCCAATCATCTGCCCCCATGGTTGTGCCAGCCCTTGCAGGACCTTATTAATAAAAGTTGGGCCTTTGTCCAATCCTAGCATTACTGGAACCCCATATCGTGCTATAAGTTCCTCAAACAATGTTTTAGCCACTACCTGACTGGTTTCCTTCTTAGTAGGGAATGCTTCTACTCACTCTGAAAATGTGTCTACAAAGACTGGAAGATACTGGTACCTGAACTTTCCCAGCCTTACCTCTGCAAAGTCTACTCCCCAAGTATGTCATGGTGTCCACCCCAAACCTGAGTACCAGTATGTGTGAATTCTCTTGCCAGGTTTCATCACTTGGCATCCTGCACTCCACACCAATAGTAATCTGGCCTCAAATTTCTGATGTGGGAACTAGAGGGAGGCAGTGTTGAAAAGACCCAGCAGTTTTCTCAACCCCAGGGGGGTGGTTTCGTGTAAGTTGGTTTGAAAAAATTTCCCCAGTTCTGCAGACAAAAGCAGTCTTCCCTCCAAGTCATTATACCAATTGTGTGACTTGGTCTCCTGAAGGCATTTACATTGGATTCACTCCAAATCTTCTGAGCTATAGCTAGGCTGGGGCAATGTGGGGAGTTCTGCCAACTCTATTGCTGCTACCTGGACCACTTCCTCCTCCTTGATTCTGGGGTTTCCAACAGCAATGGCAAACCTTTTTGCTTCTTTATCTAAACAGTTGTTCCCCACAGCCTCAGCAGTGTTTACAGACTGGTGAGTAGGAATCTGCACCATGGCAGCAGCCCTGAGTTTCTCTATTGCTGTAAGTTGGTGTAGTACTTCTGTCATGTTCTGCAGCTCCCTTCCAACTGTTGTCATGAAGCCTAATTCAAGGTAGAAGGCTCAGTGAACATCTGTAGTACTGAAAGCATTATGGCTATCTGTGTAAAGAGTCACATATCTCAATTCCACTTGTACGAGAGCTTCAGACAGTCAATCAGCTCTGCCTTCCGCATTGAGGATCACAGGGGAAGGACATGGCTCCAGACCACTTCCCTATTGTGATTAACCACTGTTGCCACTGCCATTTGTATTCCAGTCTTCACAAAGCTGCTACCATCCATGAACCAGGTTAATTCACTGTTCAGCAAGGGCATGTCCAAGAGATCGTGGCAAGCTTGAGTGACTTATTATAAGGTCTCATGGCAGTCATGAAAGAAGGTCTCCATGTGCAGATTAGGCAGTGTTCAAAATGACTGGTTTGAGGAATCCCGTTCCAGGAGAATCTACAAAGAGCCCCTGATAGTGCATGAGCCTCGCGTTGCACATCCACTTATCATGGGGTTGTCTCAAGACTTCCTCCACAGCATGAGGAGCTACAATCTTCAAGTTCTGGCCAAAAGTCAGTGTGTCTGTGTTCAGCACCATGAGTGCAATAGCAGCTATGACATGGAGACACAGCTAGCAGCAACATGATAAAGTTTCTTTGATAGATACCCTACTGGTCATTTCCATGGGCACAGCTGTTGTGTTAGGACTCCTTTTGCAATCCCCTTTCTTTCATTCCTGAAGAGGATAAAAGTATTTAATGGTTTCGAGTGTCAGTGCTGCAACTTTAAGGAGGGAAGCCCTCAGTTCTTCAAAGGCTTGCTCATGTCTGTCTAGCCAGCTCTAGTCCTTTTGTTTTTTAGTGGCCTCATACAGGAGCCTAGCCAACTCTGCATAACTCAGTATTCAGAGTCTGCAATAATCCATTGACCCTAAGAATACTCAAACCTCTCATGGGGAGGTGGCATGGAAATTCTGAGAAGTTTCTTTCATAATTGCTGTTAGGCATTGAGCCCCTTCCTTGAGTTTCTATGCTAGGTAGATTACCAAATGTTTGCAGATCTGGGCCTTGTTTGAACTGGCCCAATAACCCAACCTTCCTAGCTCTTCATGCAAGTTTCTACTAGCTCTCAGCAATCTCCCACAGACAGGCTGGTGAGGAGTAAATCATCCACAAATGGCAGCAAAATCAATGTGTGGTACACCTGCTTGCCAATATGGTTCTAGGTCTTGGCTAAGTGCCTCATCAAACAAGGTGGGCAAGCCTCTGAACACTTGTGAGATCCAAGTCCTTGTCAGCTACCCAGTCTAGCCTGCTTTGCACCACTCAAAAGCCAATATCGGCTGGCTTACTGGGGCTAAGGCTATTTTGAAGAAGGCTCCCTTTAAATCAAAGGTTGTATACCAAATATGTGAAAGAGGGAAGCAGCTGAGGAGAGTGTATAGATTTGGCACCATGGGTTGGATGTTTTCCACTCTTTCATTTACTCTTCTCAAATCTTGGACTGGGCAATAGGACTGCCCATTTGGCTTTTGCACCAGGATCAGTGGCAAGTTCCACAGAGAGTGTCATGGCTTCAGAATGCGAGTCCCTATCAACTGGTGAGTGTGGGGTACATTGCCTTGGGGAAAATCTTCTGGCATGGGGTACTGCTTTACACATACAGGTCGTACATTGGCCTTAAATTCTACCACCACCAGGGGCAGATGTTTTGCCAGTCCTACCCCTGCAATCTCGGCCCAGGCCTGGGGGCAGGCCTTATCCCAGTAGTCCATGTCCTTACCTCAGGTTCCTGGGGGATTTGGAAAAGAGATGGTGTTCATCAGCCATGGACACAGTGAGTACCTATAGTAGCTGCCCCTGATTGTTAGATATTTCTACTCCACTTGGCTCAAAGTGAATGTGAGCCCCAATCTTGGTGATTAGGTCTCTGCCCAGTATTAGTGCCAGGGTCTCTGGGACTACCAGAAATGACTGGGTGACACTGCTCTTTCCTATGTCTACCTTTCTATTACTTGTCCATTAACAAACTTTCATCCCTGTTGCCTCTTGTAATATACTAATCTAATCAGTGAGGGAGCCATGGGCTTGGTTAAGCATAGAGCACTGGACTCCCACATCTACCATAAACCCTGTTGGTTTCCCCTCCACATAAAAAGTTACCAGATTCGGAGATTGGAGCCAAGCCCACACTGACTTCCCTAATCTTCCCCCTCCAGTATTACTCGGCTGTGTTCACTGCCTCTGCCTTCTCCCTCTTTCTCTGATTCCTTCTCAGTAGTGGGCATTCACTACTCCAATGTTCTAACCTGTGTGAGTGGAAGCATTGTTCTCTGTTTAAAATTGACCTCTTCCAGTAGTAGAAAGTAGTTCCTTTCTCCTGGCACCGTTGGAGATCTTGGAGGTCTGGGTCCATCTCTTACCCCTCTGCTGCTTTCTCTTTTCTCTCCTTTGGAACTCACGATCTTCCTTTCTGATTCTTCCTGCCTTCTCTTCCAGGCTTTCTCTGCTATTGAAGACTGTCTCCGCTACCTTCATTACATCCCTAATACTCATCCCTCCCAGTTATTCTTGCTTGTAAGGTTTTCTTCTGACATCTGGGGCTGCCTGGTGTATTAAGGTCATAATTACCTCCAATTGCTTTTCTTCAGCCATTGGATCTAACGGAGGGCACTGCCTGTTAGCGTCATTATAGATATTAGAGGAACGTGGACATGCATTCATTTTCCTCCCTGTCTGATACTTTTACCTTGGCCAAATTCATGGGTCAGCACACCAGTGGCTGAGACCTGTCACTAGAGTCTGGCGGTAAACTCAGCGACTCTTCCTACCTTCCGAAGTCACAAAGTCTTAATTCAGCAATTGCAAGGGGAAGGCATTGTCAATGAGGGCTGTGGGTCTGCCATTCTCTCCGGTAGCCTTTTTTTTTGGGGGGGGGCTATTTTCAGAATGGATATGCTTTCACTCTTCAGTGGTGAACAGTGTCTTGAGCAGCTTCTGGCAATCATCCATTATTGGGTAGTGGGTGTCCATAATAGATTCCACAAGGTCAGTTAACACTCTGAGGTCTTTGGAAAATGGGGGGTGGGTGTTTCTGAGTTTTCTATTTTTAGAAGTCACTGGAGTAAAAGAGCCAGTACTAATAAGTTTGCCCCTATCTCTGGCCTGCGTGCTTGCCCAATGGTGCACAGGAGCAACAGTGGAATGAAATTATCCAAACAATCGGGTCACTCGCAGTCTTCCCCTATCTGAAGTTGAGGTCTCAAACTCCTGTCCTCTACCAGTGGTGCCAGAGTTGGTGCAGCCTCTTCTGGAGTCATCTGCATCAGGAGGAGTTCTTGGTTGTCCTCTGCAGCAGCCAGCCCCAGGAGCAAGGGTTTGCAAAGGGCCCAGGCTGAGGAAGAGTTGCCCTCCTGGGCAAGCAGTGGGACAGCATATGGGAGGGGATTCTCTCCCGCCCCCAATGGCCCCCATGGGCTGACACTAAAATCTAAATCTATTAGGGAAAGATAGAATCCAGGGTCTTTGGGCAGCAATCTCTTCCTACTCCTGCCTCTTGGCCTGAGAGTCCTGCACAATTAAGGCTGTGAGCTGAGGTAGGCATGACATTCAGGGAACTTAAAGGGGGATATCTAAGCCAATTAGGAGTTTCCCCTACTAAATCCTGTCATTGGAGAATATATGCAATCTATCCCAGTTGTTCTTATCTCCCCAATCTGGTTATGACTGGTCTTGGGAATATGACTCCTTGGGGTGGGGGGCAGCTGACCACAAACTTAGGTCATTCTATGGAGCAGAGAGTGGTCCGCTTATCATTCTTGATTTCCAAACCCATGTTTCAAGCCCTCTTCTGTATCTGAAACTTGGCTCATGAACAGAGATTTGGAGTTGATTAAACTCTGCCCCATATTTTTCCTTAATATAATTAATCAAGATAGGTAGAAAAATGTAGAAAACTAGAACCAGCATTACAGCAAGCCCACAAAGTTTCACAACAATCCAACTCTCACTCGGACTGTGCCTCCACACACTCACCACCCTTCAGATCTGGATCCTCAATCTGGAGTGCTTCAAATGGTGTCCACGTGGACTGTGGATGATCAATGAGCTTAATGACTTCCTCCAGGGTGAAATCCTTCTCCTGCCCTGCTGGTCATTCTTATGTATCTTACTTGGGATGGCCAAGTCCCAACACAGTCACTGGACCTCCCTTGAAACCTCATCACTGAAGCCTCAGTTGCTCCCCTGAAGCCTATTTGCTGTATCTTCGCTCATTCCCCCAAAGTCTCAAAAACTTCCCTGGAGCACCACTCACTCCGCTCCAGGGTGATCAAGTCCTATTGTGGTCCTTGGAACTTCTCGCTCCCCTCCAGGGTAATCAAGTCCTGTAGTGGTACCTGAGGCCTCACTAGTTTCCCTGGAGATTCTTGCTCCCCCTTGAGTCTAACCTGAGCCCTCAAAGAATACTTAACTCTGATAGCAGTCAACTGTTTGGTCAATCTAAAAGGGGTGGAGAGTCTCCATGGACCTCCAAATGTTAGAGAGTGGGCTAAAGGCCCCAGACGTCACGGTGCAAGCTAGTCAACCCCTAAAGAATGACAAAGGTCTCCCTGGTAATGCAAACATCAAAGAGAGTTTATTGCACTAGTATGAATGTGTCAGATAACCCTTGGGCCACACAGGCCAACCAAGTGTGCAGGACAGACCATGAATGAGCTCAAGACAGAAAGTTATATAGGCCTTTTTGGGCTGGAAAATTGATCAAAAGTACTAACCTTAAACATGCTAATTTTCATGGCCTTCAAGAGCAGGCAGCCTGTTCTGTTCCCATACCCATTACCTGTATGGCTCATCCCATTCTCACACCCTTATCTTCCTCTTGTTCTTGGGACCAGACAAGAATTACACCCTTGCCCACCTGCAGTTGGGTTCACAAAGTTGCAATGTATAAAATACAGGTTTATTGCTAAACTGGAATCCTCCAAAAGCCCAGGGGACTCCTGACCTAGCAAATTAACAGTTATTTCAGCACAAAGCAATTTCACACTGCCCAACAGAAACATTGTATTCTAGCATTCTAATATATTATCATGCTAACGGAGCATTTCACTGTTCTAATATTTACCTACACTCTAACACCCAAAGGACAAATGGGGGAAGTCACAACAATGACTGATACTACCTAGATTACCCACTGGTTAGAGGGACTGTCATTCCAGAGATGTGTAACTTGCTGATTCACTTCTCAGACACTTGAACAGTCAGAGCTGGGCCAGGTCCAAAGTAAAAGCCAGGCTTCATCTAGGTTTCCCACATGGGTTGCAGGGGCTCACCGACTTGTACCAGTCACCTGATGCTGCCCATGCTCTGCATTAGCAGGAAGCTGGGATCAGTATGTCAGAAATTAAAGACCTGTACCCTGTTTTATTTTAGTGCTAATTAAGTTGGATTTTTTAGGCAATATATCAATTCACACTGAAAATAATATCTAATATGTTCACCATGGGTGTAGGTCCATAGCAGAGTTGTCTAGTTGATGATGGTGATTCAGGATTGGAAGTCGGGACCTGGCACACTAGCCAAGAGGTTGAAGGCCTCACCTTGTATAGGCCAGGATTTCATAAAGCTTCTGGTTCAAATGCTGATGGTCCTTTTCCCCATCTAGCCCCATGCTTGTGGCCTGGGAAAGCCATCTAGGACAGCCCAAACTCTTGAGAGGCAGCACACACATGAGAGACCCAGGAGATTTGGAATCGTAGCTCAGATTGGCTTAGCTATAGCCACTGAGGCCACCTTGGGAAGTGAATCAAAAAAAAAAAATGAAGATATTTCTCTCTTCCTCTGTATAACTGACTTTGCATATAAAACTAAATAAATATTACGGCAAAATGAAAGACTGGATGTTGAAAGTGGTGTTGATATTTCACGTGTTTAGTGTTAAGGTGAGGATATGGGAAGATTCACATTTGCAGTGTAATCACCCAAAAGGTCTAGAACACATGGAGCATGCCAAATTGAAGCTGAGAGTCAGGCACTTGATCAAGGACTCACCCTGGCTCTCTGGATCCCAGTCATCTGAACTATGGCATCCCCTTACAGGGGCTTCAGTTGCAAGGGTTGGAATTAGAATCCAGAGCAGGGAGTCAGACCAGCTGTTTCAGCACCAGACATGAATCTCTTCTTTATGTAGCTTACATTGGCTCCCATTGCTATATTCATTTTCCTGTTTCTTCTTCTTCTTCTTCTTCTTCTTCTTCTTCTTCTTCTTCTTCTTCTTCTTCTTCTTCTTCTTCTTCTTCTTCTTCTTCTTCTTCTTCTTCTTCTTTACTTGCATTCATATCAAGTGCCTAGCTTAACACACATCCTTCTCATGAAAATATATTCAAGGAATGACACTATAATACAAGGGGTTAATCCACCATTTGCAAAACTTGCCTCCTATATGAGTGCCAATTCATAGCTGCTCCATTTGCAGTACAACTTCCTGCCTGTGGTCTGCAAAAGCAGCAGAAGATGGCCCAAGCCATGGAAACCCTGCTTTTATGTGTGAGACTTGGAAGAAACTCCTGGCTCCTGGTTTCAGTTTGACTCAATTCCAGTCATCTCAAACAGTTGGAGAGTGAGCCAGTAGGCAGAAATCTTTTTCTTTGTTTCTAATCTCTCTGTAAATCAGACTCACCCTAAAGATAAATCTCAATAAATAAGGTAGAAGCATCAGTGCATTAGTCTAGGGAATAAAGTCCTCTTCTTATGCACACTGAGATCTCTATGGGTTTTGCTTTGTGTCTAAGCAGCGCTGCTTTCCATCCAGCTCTCATTTGGTGGCTTGGGAAGGTAGTTGACCATGATCCAAAGCCTTGGAATCTGTATCCACTTGAGAGATTAAGAAGAAGTTCCACAATCCTGACTTTGAATCAACTGAGATCCAGCCATTGCCGCTACTTGAGGAATAAATCAATGGATGGGGGATCTTTGTCTCTGGCATTCCTCTTTTCTGTGTATCTGGATTTCCAATAAATATAAATAAATGTGTAAAAAGTTTAAAAATAAAATAATAAAGTAATACATGTTTACTATTTAGTTGATGAAAAGGCTGATTTATATTTAAAAGGTGAGATAGAGAGAAACTTGTTCCATCAGTTATTTACCTATATGGCTACAACAGCCAGAATTGGGCTGGTCTGATGCTGAAGCCAGGAGCCAGGGGTTTCTTCCTCATCTACCACATGAGTGCAGTGCTCCATTGCTTTGTGGCATCCTTCACTGCTTTGCCAGGCTCTAAACAGGGAGCTGGCTGACAACTGCAGCAGCTGAAACACAAATCAGCACCCATATGGGATCCTGGCATTTTCAGGTAGATAGTTAGTGAATTGCACTATTGTGCTGGACACATAAATAAATCATCAGCAGAAAAAAGAAAACAAGTTCTTTCAGAGCCATTGATGAAAATATTGCCAGGTGTCAGGAAGGAGTTGACAGAGGGGAGGGTTTATGGCACTGTTACATAAGTAAAAGGCAGTTGACAACAACGTACTGGACACCTGGGCTTGCTGTCTCAGAGTCCCTGGGGCTGGATCAGCAGGTTACGCTGCAGTCAAGCAAGAGATGGGTATAGGAGAAATGTGCTCACAGGTGAGGACAGTGGCACCCAGTGCTGTGTCACTGTGGTCTTGGTCGCACAGAAGAGATAATGCAGAATGTGTCTTTCCTCAGGTCCCCAGGTCTTCAGGGCCAATCCATCAAGCTCCAACGAGTCATTGGTGTTCACCAGCATACACACACATCCCTTGCTGCTCACCATCCCATATTGCTGAGGCTGATGCCAGCACCCAAATCTTCCAGCTGCTCTCAAATCATCTATCCTCCTATTCCCCATATAGGAGCTATTTTCCCTCCTCTAGGGTTCTTCCCGTGGTAGTCATCAGACTACACGCTCCTCTCAGGGCTATTACAACACTATTTAAGCTTCTCTATGCATCCACCTACTGTCCTGCCCATCCTGTCATCATCATCAAACATCTGGTAAATGTCCAACATGGCCTTCCCTCAGGTCACTGCTCCAGGAGAACCCACAGATACCTGCACACTGGTGACCAGGCTGATCACTTCTAACTTGCTTTCATCCACACATAAGGAGGCAGCATTGAAAGGATGGAAATGTCTGATGCATATGCAGGATGTCATGGTCAGAGTAGGTTAGGTGCTCTATCCATCAACTCCAATGTTTGTCTTCTTAAGAGAAAGTGGGATCTCTTTCGTGTCCTCCCAGCACTTCTGAATTTTGGAATGTGTATATTTGTATATTTATGATACAAAGCTGATATTAATGCTGTACATATACATTCACACTGTGTATAAATACACTTATATATTTGTGTACCCTCTCATAAAGCTGATTGGAAATGCATAATCAGAGACATTATATTCATGCGTTCACTGAACAAATGACTTTGATAGGCAGGGCTATGCCAAACTGAAACCCATAGCCTGGAGCTTCTGGTCTCCCATGTGAGTGCAGGAGCCCAAGTACTTAGGCCATTTGATACCCCTTTTTTAGGTGCATTGGAACAGCCAGGATTCAAACCAGCACCCATACGTTATGGCAGAGCCACAGGTAGGAATTACATTGCTAAGCAACCACTATCAGTAGGCGTAGTAAATAAGGGGAACGCGTTGTTTGTGTTTGCTTTTTTTTTTTTTTTTTTTTACAAAACCAAATTATCTTTTTTTTTTTTTTTAAAGATTTATTTTTATTATTTTTTTATTGGAAAGGCGGATATACAGAGAGGAGAGACAGAGAGGAAGATCTTCCGTCCGATGATTCACTCCCCAAGTGAGCGCAACGGCCGATACTATGCCGATCCGAAGCCAGGAGACTCTTCCGGGTCTCCCATGCGGGTGCAGGGTCCCAAAGCCTTGGGCCGTCCTCTACTGCTTTCCCGGGCCACAGGCAGGGAGCTGGAAGGGAAGAGGGGCTGCCGGGATTAGAACCGGCGCCCATATGGGATCCCGGGCGTGCAAGGCGAGGACCTTAACCACTGCGCCACCGCGCCGGGCCCAAAACCAAATTATCTTTTAAAGAAATATGTATAGGAGTTTCAGTGAGTGTGAAAGTTCACATGGAAAAGAAAGTGCAAATGCAAAATACAGAAAAATAACAAGAATAACGACCACCACAACGACTGGCCCAAGGTCCAACAAAATAGCTCAGTGGCTAAATCCTAGCCTTACAAATTCTTGGATCCCCTTTGGAGCCAGATAAAATTGCGGATGCTCAACTTCCCATCCAGATCCCTGCTTGTGGCCTGCAATTGCAGGTGAGGATGGTGCAAAGCCATGAGAGCCTGAACCCACTTGGAGACCTGAAAGAAGCTCCTGGCTCCTGGTTTTGGATCAGCGTAGCTCTGACCATTGTGAACATCAGGGAAGTGAGACAGCTAATGGAAGACATATCCATCTGCTTCTCCTTCTCTCTGTAATTCTACTTTATCAAGAAAAATATTCATCTTAAAACAAAAATCTCTTAGTGTCTGGTGTGGTAGCCTGGTGTGATTAAGTCCTCAGCTTGCACGCGACCAGATCCCATAATGATGCAGCTTCTATCCTGGACGTCTGCTTTCCATTCAACTCTCTGCTTGTGCCCTGGGAAAGCATTCAGGAAAACCCAAAGCGTTGGAATCCTGAAAACACATGGGAAAACTGGAAGAACTTTTAGCTCCTGGCTTCAGATCAGTTCTGCATCATCTGCTGCAGTAGCTTGTGGGGGGAGGAGGTCAATCAACGAAGAGAAGATCTAACTCTCTATCCCTCCATAAATCTGTGTATTTGATTTCCAATAAAAAGGAAATAAATGTTAAAGCAAATATATATTTTTAAAATATGGCTTATACCAACAGAGCAGGATGGGACATCAGAATGCACTCTGTTCCTGCCCGCAACCCATAGAGGAAGGCCTTTTTCACAACTGCCACATCTCACTGAAAGAACATTCCCTCAGAGTAGGAAGTCCTCTGTGAATCCAGTGAAATGAGAACCTCATGGATAAACCCAAGAGTAAGGGTACACACCCAGGGAGGACTGACAGACCAGGTGACACACCACTGAATTCCACTCCTCTAAAATGCCAAGGAGTTGAGAGCACAGGCAGTCAAGTAGTGGCCTCCTGGGCATGGGCATGGCAGAGGGCAAGTTTCATGCCAGGAGTGTCCTGCAGTATCAGCACAAGCCAGTAACCAGAGGTCCTGTGCAAGAAATCGTCCCTTAGTGCTTCCTGGGAAGCATCCATAGGAAATCCTGGAAGTCTTCCTTCAGAATCACCTGCTGTCTCTCTTCCTGTTACCTCCAGAAGCCAGGCCTCACACAGATTTCTTTAATTTATATAATTGAAATTATTAATAGACTGTTTTCAAAATATAATACATAATTGATAAATTTATTATTAACCTGTACTCCTGTCCCATTTATAATAAGCAGTAGGCCTTTGGGATAAATGTTTTGTAAAGCTATTATTTGACAGTTTTCATTTTATAATGTCCCTATAAGAGTAAGCAACCTGGTAGCTCAAATCTAAGGCCCCTCTGCTTAATATCCTTAAGGACAAGGTATTATGGAACTTGGCAACCATATTACCAAGGATTACCCTCCTAAAACAAAAAAGCAGGAGTATAGCACTCCCTGCAATTATTTGAACCACGTATTATTTATTTTAAATTTTCTTTTTTTTTTTTTAAGATTTATTTTTATTATTTTTTCATTGGAAAGACGGATATACAGAGAGGAGAGACAGAGAGGAAGATCTTCCGTCCGATGATTCACTCCCCAAGTGAGCGCAACGGGCCGATACTATGCCGATCCGAAGCCAGGAGCCTCTTCCGGGTCTCCCACGCGGGTGCAGGTTCCCAAAGCTTTGGGCCGTCCTCTACTGCTTTCCCAGGCCACAGGCAGGGAGCTGGAAGGGAAGCGGGGCTGCCGGGATTAGAACCGGCGCCCATATGGGATCCCGGGCTTGCAAGGCGAGGACCTTTAACCACTTGCGTCACCGCGCCGGGCCCTATTTTAAATTTTCTAACATTGGATGGTGAAGGGCAGTCTGTTGCTGATCGTCACTGGAATCCATCTCAGAATCAGAAGAGTTATCTGCTCTGCAAGTTTCCTTTGACTGGTCAGTGGCAAGGCCCAGATCCTGTCCTCATATGGGGGTGAGGATCAGTTTGTGTTTTCCCAGAAAATGAAAATAGTCCACGTTGGATTCCTGAGAGACTTGTCCAGCAAGCTCCTGCTTCAGAGTCTTGCAAAAGCTTGGATACTGGCCACGCTGGTGGCATTTGAGTCAGAAAATTGACTCAATAAGCAACTATATTAGGCTTTTATATATTATATAAGTATGTTAGTATTTGTTAAGCAACCCTCCCTTTCACTTTACATTCTCCTATGAGCACCTAGGACCTGATACTTCTTGCCAGTTTCTTCTTAAACCAGATGATCAGACTGTCTAGTGAGCGTCACTAGCTCTTGGGGGTCTAGCCCTCCCTTTATAAATAGCTCAATCTCTGCTTGTGCTTTTTCTTATCATTCAAGTGTAATGCCACAGGGAAAATACCAACCTTTTCTATGTGGCAGCATTGTGGGTCATGGACATGCACTGGCATGTGCCCCATTGTTCCTTCTTCAGGAATGCAATTATTCCTATGGAATGTATAAGTTTCATCCCTCCTCTGGACTTTGGGACTCACTCACGTGGGTGAATGAACCTCAGCTCCTTGATCTTTAAGCTTGTGTCTGCCTGTGTTATACCCATGTTTCTCTCTTACATACAGGAAACACCTCTGAATTGAATGACACAGAGTTCCAATGCACCTTGACAGAGTGTTGGATGCCAATGATGATACAAGACGAGTTATATTGGGTAGCAGGCAGTTAGGGTATTCTGGGTCTCCAAGTCCTCATTTTTCCTCAAATGTAAAGGAGCATTTTCCCCATCATGTCTTGGATTTACCAGAACAGATCTCTTCCAAGGACAATGGTGATATTAGCATATTAATTCCCCACATGAAGCATTAGCCATTATCTCCAGCCATTGTGTGAGAGAACCTCAGGCTAATTTTCTTATCATTGAAGGACTGGAGGATGTGGTACTCATATTCCCAAGGCCAGGAATATCCAATGTCTGACACCTGTCTGGTCTTTTGCCCCAAAGCCAGACACCTGGAAGACCAGAAACTTCCTTTTGTCTTTGGAGAGCCTCTTTGAAGCAAATCTTTAAAAGGTGCTCTCCTCACCATTAATTCAGGTTTGTCTCCCTTGGTTTTACTCCTGCCATGATGGCAGAAGATCTCAGAGCCCCCTCCTGAGAAATTCTTCTTTCCTGTGAGACAAAAATTGAGATTGCTGCCATCTTTGGGGTCAAAAACCCTACAACACACAGGCAGGCTACACCTCAGCTTGCACCCACAAATTGGTAATAGTCATAATACTAATATTGTTGTTATGCAGCTGCCCATAATCTTGCATGTGACTGAAGGGGCTAATGGAGAGTCCTCTGTTGGCCTGAAAAGCTTAAAAGAGACTTTGGCATAATGGTGGACATCATAGCCAGTATGTCATCAGCCAAAAACCACCAGCTACTGTGGTGACAATGAACAAGCTTGCAGAACTGACTGCCTGAGCTATGGAACAGCCAAACACATGTGGGTGGACATGCTTGCTTTGTACCCCTGGGTTGATTTCTTGGCAGAGGAACAGCAGATGCTGTGCGATATATGGTCTCTTGTCATATATTATGCCTTTATATATGTTTCATTTGTGCAGTGCTTTGTTTCTCAAGCCTGTGAAATGCTGTCAGCTCATTGCTACCACATTAAACACATTCCTAGCCATGGAATTGGGTCCTCAGTAACCCCCCCCCCCAACCCCAAGTATGTTTTCTGCAGCTGCAGCAGACAACACATTAGATGGTTGCCAGTTATGGGTAAGATGGCCTTGACACTGACCAAACTAAGACAAGGGTTGTGTCATGCTATGGAGATTCCTGATATGGGTAAGGCAGATAACATGAGAGTTCACAAATGATGACAGGCATGTTCAAGTCTGCCTTGGAACAAAAAAAAAGGGGGGGGGCTGTTGTGTGCTAGGTAGTTTTAGCACTTGTTAAGCTGAGCACTACAGGGAGTGGGCTTGTGGCTGAAAGCACCTGTTGTAATAGGATTGATAGTCATCATATTTAAAGAGAATATAAGAAGTAATAAACTTTGGGCAGACTTCCACCATCAATGACTGTCAGTGCTTCATCCCCAGATCCTATCCATGTCCTCATTACTGCGTCAGCTGGTCAAAGCACACCTCAGACCCGTGGAGGTACAAGAAGTACCTGGAATTCACTGAGCAGGATGCTTACTTCATACAAGGGTAAATCACAACCCTGTGGCAAACCAATCTCGTAGGTCCCTGTTCTACCTAGAAGAATGTGGTCCCCATGGTGGCTCAATGACTCCCAATTTTGGCACAGGGCTATGGCCATCCTCTGCCTACATGACTCTAAAGAGAATGACAATGAGACAATCACCCAGGAGAAATGCTTTCCTAGTATTTGTGTTGTAAATGCCCTTGGCTTCAGTCTGTTTTCAGCATATTGGAACACACCCACACGGTAGACACACAAGATTGATACACTCAGAAACTGCTCACTTCCACGGAGGCTAGACATCCTCCCTGATAGGGCATATGGGGAGTTCTGTGTGTGTGTGTGTGTGTGTGTGTGTGTGTGTGTGTGTGTGTATTCAGGGTGGTGAGCAGAAGGTCATTGCTCAGAACACCACAAAAAGGAGAGCATGAGCCACCTGCCCACTTTCTGCATTGGGGCAAAAGGGTGCTGTCTCTCACCATGGCTTTTGAAGAATGAGGAGGCCATAGCATTCCAGGCCGGTAAGGACCAGGTGGCTGCTGAATGGACAGCTGGTATGGCCATAGAGCCGTATGAGGTCACATAATTACAGCCAATTGGGATGCTCTCTTTACTGGACAGCCGCAGGGGCTTAAGTGAGTGAAGCAAGAGTGAGGGCTGAGGTCACAGTCCACCAAAGTTGCTGAGCTGTCACCTGCAAGTTGGCACAACTCATCCACCCACATGCCTGCAAGCTTCCTGACATCTGGAGCTCCGCACCACCTGTGGCAAATGGCTTACAATCCTATGGGCGTCAAATTGCTACAACAGCCAAACTGCCCACACACAGTCACACAGGCACCCCAACATGCACATTTGGTAACTGCTTGCTAATCCAGGAATCCGAGATACATGACAATTTCTGGCATGTATCATTCCACCATAGTAGGACTTCTTTGAGCAGGGCACCCTCCTCAAACAAATGACAGCCGCAACATGGTGTCAAACCATTTTTGTGGGTCCCTGTTCTACCTTGAAGAATGTGGTCTCCATAGTGGCCCAAGAACTCCAGTTTTGGCACAGGGCTATGGTCATCTTCTGCCTACGTGTGTCTAAAGAAAATGACAATGAGACCACAACCCTAGGAAATTGCTTTCCTAGTATTTGTGTTGCAAAATCCCTGGGCTTCACACCATTTTCACCATATTGGCACACACGCACTTGGTAGACACCCAAGCCCCATACAATCATGGACAGCTGGCTCTACAGGGCTCAACCTTCTCCCTGGTCGGGTATGCAGATTTGTATGCTTGTGTGTGTGTGTGTGTGTGTGTGTGTGTGTGTGTGTGTGTCTGTTTGTGTGTGTGTGTGCAAACAGAAAGTAGCGCTTGAGCCACCTCCCGGCTTTCTGCATCAGGACAAAAGGGTCTTGTCAGTCGCCCTGGCTTTTATAGAAATCTGAGACAGTAACATTCTGGGCCATTAATACCAGGATGCTGAATGGATGATTAATATGGCTACACAGTCCTGTGAGGTCAAGACGGCCAGTCAATGAGGATGCTCACTGTACCTGGACAGCCGCATGGGCACAGGTGAGGGAAGCCAGAGTGAGGGCTGAGGTCACAGTCCACCAAAGTTGCTATGCTGTCACCTGTCTAGTAGCTAAACCCATCCACCCCATCCCTGTGAGCTTCCTGTCATATGGAGCTCCACATAAACTGTGACAACTGGCTTACATGCCTATGTGCGTCAAACTGCTACAACTCCCAACCACCCACACACACTCACACAGGCTCTTCAACACGCACATTTGGCAACTGCTTGCTACTCCAGAACTCCGATGCATGACCATTTCTAGTAGGTATTTGTCCCCCATATTTGGACCTCACTGAGCAGGGCGCCCTCTTTATACAAGGGTTAGCCTCAACGTGATGTCAAACTGTTCTTGTGGGTCTGTGTTCTACCTGTACAAATGTGGTCTCCATAGTGTCTCAACCACTCCCCATTGTGGCACAGGGCTATGGCCATCCTCCACCTTTGTGAATTGAAAGAGAATGACAATAAAACCACAAACGGGGAGAAACACTTTCCTAGCAATAGTGTTGCACAATCCCTGGGCCTCATTCCGTGCTCAGCATATTGGCACACTACCACACAGTAGAAAACAAAACCCCAAACACTCACAGAGGACTGGATTCCTGGAAGGCTAGATATCCTTCATGGTACAGCCTATGGAGATGTGTGTGTGTGTGTGTGTGTGTGTGTGTGTGTGTGTGTGTGTGTGTGTGTGTGTGTGTGTGTGTGTTGAGGAGGATGAGCAGAGGAACAGTGAGGGGAAGAACAGATAAAGCAGAGCTTGAGCCACCTGCCCACTTTCTCCACTAGAACAAAAGATATCTGTCTCCATGGCTTTTCTGACGCCATAGGATTCCAGGCCACTTATGACCATGTGGCTGCTGAGTGGATGGCTGGTACAGCCTCAGACCCCTGCGAGATCACAGAGTGGCAGCCAATCAAGATGCTTCCTGTACCTGGACAACCACATTGACTTAGGTAAGTGAAGGGAGAGTGAAATCTAAGGTCACGCTCAACCAAAATTGCTGTGCTGTCACTTGCCTGTTTGCCGAACTCATCCACTCCATACGTGTGAGCATCCTGTCATCTGGAGCTCCACACCACCTGTGGCAACTGCTTACAATTCTATTGGTGTCAAACTGCTACAACGGCACAACAACGCCTCCCCCCCGCCACAGGACCCCAATATGTCCCTTTGGCACCTTCTTGCTATTCCAGGAATTTGAGATGCATGAGAGCTTCTTTCATGTATCTGTCCCCCTTAATTTGACTTCTCTGCTGGTGCACACTTCATACAAGGGACATTCCCAACATGGTGTCAAACTATTCTCATGGGGCCCTGTTTTACCTAGACAAAAGTGGTATCCAAAGTGGCTCTAGGTCTCTCCGTTGAGGCACAGGACTATGGCCATCCTCTGACTATGTGACTCTAAAGAGAATGACAATGAAACAACAACTAGGGAGAAACGCTTTCCTAGTAACAGTGTTGCAAAATCCTTGGGCTTCACTCCATTTTCAGCATATTGGCACACTCCCAATGGGAGACATCCAAGCCCCATACCCTCACGGAGAGCTTGCTTCCATGAACCTTGGACATCCTCCTTGGTAGGGCCTGTGGCGATGTGTGTGTTTGTGTCCATTTTGATGGGGATGAGCAGAGAGTCGATGAGGGCAAGAACACAGAAAGCAGAGCTTGAGTCGTTTGCATGCTTTCTGCACCAGATCAAAAAGGGGCCTGTCTGACTCCTTGGATTTTGTAGAATGCTGAGTCCATAGCATTACAGGCTGGTAATGACCAGGCAGCTGCTGAGTAGACAGCTGGTAATGTTTGAATGGGGGACAAAGACACAAGTCGTCAAGGTGCGAGCTAGTCAACCACCAGAGAATAACAGAGTCTAGCTGGTAATGCAAACAGAAAACAGAGTTCATCATGCCAGCATGATTGGGCCAGACAGGCCTTTATCACACAGGCTAGCCCATCAGGGTGGTCAGACAGCAAACAGCCCAAGACAGAAGCTTATATAGGCTCTTTAGAGCTGGGAAATACATCCAAAGTAGCAAATTTAGATGTTATATTTATGGCCTTCAGGCACAGGCAGCCTGTTCTGTTCCATATCCATTATCTGTATGACTCATCTCATTCTCACACCCTTATCTTCCTCCTGTTCCTGGGACCAGAGAAGAATTGTGCCCTTGCCCTCCTGCACCTGGGTTCAAAAAGTTGCAGGACAACAAAGAACAGATTTATCACAAAAGTGGATTCTTCCCGAATTCCAGGTGACTCCTGGCCTAGCAAAGTAGCAGTTTTATCTACACAAAGGAACCTCACACTGCCCAACAATAGCATTTTACCCACACTCTAACATTCCCCTCCTTTTCTTTATTTTATACTGAGGAATCTTTCTTAGTGCAGGTTAGCTGTTGAAACTGCTATTATATTAGAGAATTAGCAATTGGATGGTACGGTCCTTTACAAGTTTTATACAAGACAGTTTTACTAGGAACTGGAAACATTATTTGGCTCCTATATTTCCAAACAGAGAACTAGTTCCCAATTGCTTTTAAGGAAAGGGATGTCCTCCACTACTATTCTCTACTTCCTGCTGAAAGCAGGTGCTCTGTTGAGTAGCAGTAGCAGTAGGGGTTCGGTCTAGCAGTTCTTGAGAGAAGGTAGAAGTCATCAAGTGTTTGATGTACAGTCTGGCATTTGAAAGGCTTGTCTTTGTTGAACTCTGGAATGGATGGCACAACTCTGATGGGGCCTCCTAGGTGGTGAACTCAATGTTGCACCAATGAGGAGCACAAACATATATCATTCTACCAAATAAGGGCTGAGGTGAACTCCATTTCAGTTTCCATGTTAAGGAGAGCTTGCACATCAATGGGCTCAAGCTCTGCTTTCTGTGGTCTTCTCCCCAATGCCTCTCAGACCCCACTGAGACCCACACACAATCTCACATCCCTAACAGGGATGATGTTCAGCCCGTTGGAAGAGAGCTCTCCGTGATTATATGGGGCTTGGGTGTCTAGAGAGTGGAAGTATGCCAATGTGCTGAAAACCAAGTGAAGCTCAGGGCTTTTTAAATACGGTTAGAGGAGAGCCTTAGCTGGGTGGTGGTTTCGTTGTCATTCTCTTTAGAGTCACTTACACAGAATATGGACATAGCCCTGTGCTAGAGTGGGTAGTCCTTGAGCCACTATGGAGACGACATATTGTACATGTGCAGGTACAGCCACAGAGCCTTGTGAGGTAAGAGTGGGCAGCCAATCAGAATGCTCCCTGTACCTGGAAAGCCACATAGGCTTAGGGGAGTTAAGTAAGAGTAAGGGCTGAGGTCATGGTCCAACAAAGTTGTTGTGCTGTCACATGCCTTTTGGCCCAACTCATCCACCACCATCCCTAGAGCTTCCTGTCATCTGGAGAACCACACTGCGTGTGGCAGCTGGCTTACAATCCTATGGGTGTTAAACTGCTATTACACCCAAGCACCCCACACACACACTGACACAGGCATGCCAACCTGTGCCTTTGGAAATTGTTTGCTAATCCAGGAATCCAAGATGCACCACAGTTTGTTCCATGTGTCTGCCCCCCATAGTTGGACCTCACTGAGCAGGGTGCGCACTTCATCCAAGGGACAGCCCAAAACTGGTGTCAAACCATTCTCATGGGGCTTTGTTTTACCTAGATGAATGTGGTCTCCATAGTTTCTCAAGGACTCCCCATTGTGGCACATGGCTATCACCATCCTCTTCTACATGTCTTTAAATAGAATGACAAGGAATCCACAACCAAGGAGTAATGTTTTCCTAATAATAGTGTTGCAAAAGCCCTGAACTTCACTAAGCATGTTCATTCAGCATATTATAAACTTCCAATGAGAGAAACCCAAGTGCCATACACTCAAGGACATCTTGCTTCCACAGAGGCTGGACATCCTCTATGGTAGGGCTTGTTGGAATGTTTGTGTGTGTGTTAGTGTTGTGTTTGTGTGTGTGTGTTTTTATGTGTGTACAGAGGGGTGTGAGCAGAGGGACATTAGGGGGAATATCACAGAAATAAGAACTTGAGCCACCTGTGCACTTCTTGTACCGGGCCAAAGGGGCCTGTCTGTCACCATGGCTTTACTACAATGCTGAGGCCATAGCAATCCAGGCTGGTTATGACCAGGGGGCTGCTGAGTGGATGGCCCTTATGGCCACTGAGCCCTCTGAGTTCACATAGGGGCAGCCAATTGGGATGCTCCCTGTACCTGGACTGCCACATGGGATTAGGGGAGTGATGCAAGAGTGAGGGCTGAGGTCACAGCACAGAAATGTTGCTCTATTGTCAATTGCCTGTTGGTCCATTCATCCAACACCATGGCTGTGAGCTTCCTGTCATCTGGAGCTTCACAGCACCTGTGGAAACTGGCTTACAATCTTATGGGCCTCAAACTGCTACAATGGCCAATCACCACAAACACACTCACACAGTCACCCTCACAAGACCCATTGGCAACTGCATTCTATTCCAGAAATCTGAAACGCATGACAGCTTCTGTCACGTATCTGCCCCTAAAGCTGGATCTTACTAATCAGAGTATCCGCTTCAGACTATGTACAACCCAAATGCAGTGTCACCGTTGTTGTAGGTCCCTGTTCTACCTAGATGAATGTGGTCTCCTTAATCCCTAAAGAACTCCCAATTGGCTCAGGGTAAAGCCATCCTCTGCATATGTAACTAAAGAGAATGAGAATGAGACCAATAAGTGGGAGAAAGAATTTTCTAGTAACGATGTTGGGAAACCCCTGGGCTTTACAAAGTTTTCAGCACATTAGCACACTCCCTCTTGGTAGACACCCAAGCCCATACACTCATGGACACCTGGCTTCCACAAAGGCTAGACATGATTCCTGGTAGTGCCCGTGGGGATGTGAGTGTGTGTTTGTGTGTGTGGGTGTATGTTGAGTGGGTGAGCAGAGGTGGATTGGGGTGAAGACCACAGAAAGCAGATCTTGAGTCACCTGCCTGCTTTCTGCATCTGTCCAAAAGAGGCCTGTCAGCATGGTGTTTCTATAATGCTGAGGCCATAGCACTCCCAACCAGTAATGATCAGGTGGTGGCCGAGTGGCCTACTGGTATGACACAGAGCCCTTTGTGGTTACAGCGGGGCAACCAATCAGGATGCTCCCTGTACCTGGACAGCTGTATGGGCTAGGGTGAGTGATGCCAAAGTGATGGCTGAGGTCATGGTCTACCTAAGTTGCTATGCTATCAATTGCCTGTTGTTCAAACTCATCCACCCCCGTACATGCCAGCTTTCTGAATCTGGAGCTCTACCTCCTGTGGCAGCTGGCTTACAATCCTATGGACATCAAGCTGCTACAAAGACTAACCACCGCCCCACACACAATCTCACATGGGCACCTATCATGCCCCTTTGGCAACCGCTTGCTATCCTAGGAATCTGAGATGCATGACAGCATTTGGCATGTATCTGTACCCCATAGTTGGACCTTGCTCAGTTGGGAGCCCACTTGATACAAAGAACAGGCCTAACCCAATGTCAAACCATTCTCATAGTGCATGGCCGGGTCTCCCAAGGGTTAACTCCACAGCACAGCTTGTTTCTCAAAGGTGTAACAGGAAGGGCAATCATGGCCTGATACATTTAGCCCATGGCTTGACTGCAATTTCCCTCCTTCCTGCCTCCCATTCTTGCACGTCCTGACTGCAATTTCCCTCCTTCCTGCTTCCCCTTTTTGCATGTCCTTGGGGGAGCTTAGGTGTTGCTTAACCATTGGGAAGATCCTGGGAGGGGCCAAGCAGACTATATAAGAGAGTTCGACTTTGAATAAAGGCCTGACTTCACAAGAACAAGTCTCAATGTGTTGTGTGTTGTCTGTCTTGTCTGTCTCATAACCCTAGTCCCTCCACTCGACTCGGGGCTCGGGGTACGTGGCGACGCGGGCGTTGCCAACAAATGGAGGTCCCACCGAGATCTGAGAAAGAGAGGATACGACGAAGGGTCATCCCGGGAAGCTGGCCAGCAGGTAAGTGGGACGTATTGTAAGTCTTTCCTAAACTGGTAGGAAAGGGAGTTTTATTTTGAAATATAGGTAGGTTTAAGATTTATTTTGCAATATAGTTAATGTTTTAGATTTATTTTGAGGCATAGGTAGGTTTTAGATTTATTTTGAAGTATAGTTAGGATTTGGTGTTTAATTTGTCCTGTGAAAAGGACTATAAAATGGGTTCAGCCTTCTCCCAGGATAAATTGGACACCAAGCTTGAAGAACTTCTACATAAAATGAGGAATGCTGTTGGTCAGTACAGGCTGACCGGAGAGTTAAGCAATTCAAGCAAGGTAGATTCAAAATAAAAGAAAAAAAGAAAAAAAGAGTAAGAAAGAAAAAGAAAAAAAAATGAAAGAAAGACACGTGTTCTGCAACTTAATTTAACAGAAATAATCTGATGTAAAGTGGTCCACTGTTGAATTAACCTAAAGCATGAGAGGAACCTAAGTACTTGTTCTATAAAATATCTCCAGGTTAAAGTATGTCAAAAAAGAGTTTGGAAATCACGATTGCAAAGGGTTTAAGAGTTGTATGTCTCTGTTCTGATGTGTTTGTGCATATGTTTAGTCATTATTATTGGTGTTCTGTTATTTTTGTCCGGACTAAAACTAGATTTTGTTTTAATATTCTTTCTCCAGTTCTGTCTTTGTCTTGAGTTGTTAAGTTGTTCTTGTTCAGATCTGGGTGCGTGTGTGACTGACTGACAGACAAGATGTGACGGACGATGACCTACCCCCTTTCTTTCTCCTGGTAAATAATTTTAGAGAGGTCTAACAATCTAACAGGCCCTGGGCAGACCAGACTCCCCACCTCCATTAGGAAAAGTTCATATGATGTTTTCTTCTATGATATTTGATCTTCAGCTTACAGTGTTGTCTTGGCATTGAGCATACAGTTAAATGCTAACGGCATTTTATTGTTTAACTCATTTAGACCTCTAAATTGTTCAGAATTCTAAACCAAGTCTCATGACTTTGAGAGTTCTAGTAGGATCCCTGGTACTCTCAAAGATTGAGACAAAAATTTGAGTAGTGTAATTCTCATTCAAAATAATTTGGATTATCAGATGTTTCCTGATTATAAAATTGGCCTGCCTCCACCGTTAGCTGACTGCAGCGTGTGATGCCCAAGAAGGCCTCTTCTCAAGGGGCAGGCCTTGGGGCTCTGCCTGTGCCCCGGTGAGATGAGGCTGCACACATGGGGAGTACACAGAGAGCAAGGAGGACCTGCCTGCTGTGATTTTGTATTTTTTCAGATCTGCTATAAATTTGGTAATTGCATAGTTGACTTGCAGATTTGACGAACTGTGAGTCCAGGGAAGTGGAGTCCCGGAATTCTTCTGGCTTTGGGATTTCTAGATAGGCCCCAAGCTTCCTCAAAGTCAGAAGAATGTTTCAAAGATTGTATCTTTTAGTTGGAAAAGTTAATTGTAGGACAGACAACTGATTCAATCTGTTAAAAAAAAATGGGGGGCATTGCTAAAATGTAATAGTAAACTTAGGCATGGTTTATTCAGATTATTAAAAGCAGAATGTAATTCTAAACAATTGGTAACTTTAACACACTTAAGAGAATTCTCAAGTAGCTGTTACAAAAGCAGTTTTGTTTTATAATGTGTTATCTGATATACATGTACATGCTTATGTGGCATGCTATGTAGTCTATCTTAAATGGCTTACAGATGAAAATATTCATAAATGTGAATTGCTAAGCTAAATCCTTTTGAAAATAATATATGGATACATGATTAAGCTCTTGGGGAGGCATATCCATTTCTGTTTTCTCAGGACCTACAAAGTCTGTGCAGCTGAATGGTTCCGAAAGAGAAGCCTCTCAAGTGCCAGCATGCACATCAAACACCTGATGACTTCTGCCTTCTATCAGGAACCACTAGATGGACTGACCCCCAACTGCTGCTGTTACCCAACTGCACCCCCCACTCACCAGGAAGAAGCTAAGAGCTGATGACTACGCCCCTTTCCCTAAGAACTTTTGGGATCCATTTTCTGTTTGAGCCAGATGGGATGATAAGTAGTTGGGGTCTCCGGTTCCTGCTAAAATTGTGGTATACATGTAACATTTTAGCTCTGTGAGATTCTTGATTGTTAGTATTTTCAACAACATTTGAACATTGTTAAGACTTGAGTGACCCTCATGTTGGGAAAGTTATTGTAAATGTCATTAGACTGGCAGCATGGATATTTAAGGAGATGTTTAAGGAATGGAGCAAGATATTGGCCATGGGGCTAATGGTCGTAGCCATGATTGCAGTACTGTTTACTCCTCTCTAGCGCCTATGCAGGCAACAAGCCCCGGAGCAGGTCATCACTTGACAAACTATGATGACTTTAGCTGTGGAAAACCCTAGAGCTCAAGTCCAGTTGAGCATGATGTGTAATGGGCAGCCAGAGACAGGTAAGATCTGGCAGAGCTGATGACCAACCTAAGACAGGGATCCCACATTCCCCGGGTGGGGCTCCCCATGACGGGTAAGGCATCAACTGACTGCTGGACAACCTAAGACAGGTGTCCATTAAAAACAAAAAAAAGGGGGACATGCACGGCCGGGTCTCCCAAGGGTTAACTCCACAGCACAGCTTGTTTCTCAAAGGTGTAACAGGAAGGGCAATCATGGCCTGATACATTTAGCCCATGGCTTGACTGCAATTTCCCTCCTTCCTGCCTCCCATTCTTGCACGTCCTGACTGCAATTTCCCTCCTTCCTGCTTCCCCTTTTTGCATGTCCTTGGGGGAGCTTAGGTGTTGCTTAACCATTGGGAAGATCCTGGGAGGGGCCAAGCAGACTATATAAGAGAGTTCGACTTTGAATAAAGGCCTGACTTCACAAGAACAAGTCTCAATGTGTTGCGTGTTGTCTCAATGTGTTGCGTGTTGTCTGTCTTGTCTGTCTCATAACCCTAGTCCCTCCGCTCGACTCGGGGCTCAGGGTACGTGGCGACGCGGGCGTTGCCAACATCATAGGTTCCTGTTGTACCCTGAAGAATCTGTTCTCCATAGTGGTAAAAGGACTAACTGTTGTGACACAGGGCTATGGCAATCCAGTGCTTAAGTGTCTCTAAAGAGAATGACATTGAAACCACAACATGGGAGAAATGATTTCCTAGTAACATGTCAGGAGCCATGTACTATAGCCACACTGAAGTCATTTTGAATATAGAACTATTGGCCAGTGGAAAATCCCTGGCTGGCTACATGCTTGCGAAAGAAGTTATCAAACTAATCACACGCTTAGCTTCAATTGTTTCTAGCAACTGTTTTAGAATGTGATTTATGCTGTACCTGCCGACATCATGTTACTGATTACCTATGCTAGTGTTGATATGCTTGTTACTATGGTTGATATGGTGGCTGCTCAAGAACAATTAGCATGTAAGACCATGGCTTGCATGCTAGTTTCTCCTTTCCTCCCTGAGCCTTAGTTACTGAAGAATATAAAAACCCTCAACTAAAATCAATAAACTGACAGCTTGATCAGACATCCTGTCTTGCTGTCTATTCTTTGTGTCTCTTGTCCCCCAATCTCTCCTAGGTGGTTGTAACCCCCGTTGACTGCCCTGCTGGATGGGACAGTAATAGTGTTGCAAAAGCCATCAACTTCACACTGTTTTCAGGATACTGGTAAACTGCCACTCAGTAGACACACAAGCCTCACATACTCACAAAGAGCTGGCTTCCACAGAGGGACATTGGGGGATGGTGAACACCAGCAAAAGCAGAGCTTGAGCCACCTGCCCCCATTCGGCACCTGGCCAAAAGGGCCTGTGTGTCACCAGGGCTCTTCTAGAATATTGAAGCCTTGGCATTCTGGGCCAGTTACGACAAGATGGCTGCTAAATGGATGCCTAGTATGGCCACAGAGCCCTTTGACATCACAGTGGATCAGCCAATCAAAATGCTCCCTATACCTCTACAGCCACATGGGCTTAGGTGAGTGAAGCAAGAGTGAGGGCTGAGGTCACAGCCTATAAAATTTTCTGTGAGTCATCTGCCTGTTAATCCAAGGCATCTACCCCTATCCCTGTGAGCTTCCTGTTATTTGGAGCTCCACACCACCTTTGAATCCTGGCTTACACTTCTATGAGTGTCAAATTGCTACAACGGCCCATCCACTCACACACACTCACACAGACACCTCACAAGAACCATTGGCAACTGTTTGCACACCAGTAATCCAATAGCACAACAGCTTCTGGCATGTATCTGTCCCCCATAGTTGGACCTTGCTTACAATCCTATGGGTGTCAAACTGCTACAACGCCCCACAAGCCACCTCACACACACACCTACACAGGCATGCCATCATGCCCCTATGACAAGTGCTTTGCTACTCCAAAAATCCGAGATGCATTACAGCTTCTTGTATCTGACCCCCTTATTTGCAGCTCACTTAGCAGCGCAACATAGTGTCAAACCATTTTTGTGTCGCCCTGTTACCTAGTTGAATGTGGTCTCCATATTGGCTCAAAGACTCCCCTTGTGGCACATGGCTATGGCCATCCTCTGCCTAAGTGACTCTAAAGAGAGTAACAATGAAATCACAACTTGGAAGGTATGCTTTCCTAGTAAGTGTTGGGAAAGCACTGGGCTTCAATCAATTTTCAGCATATTTGAATGGACCAACAGGCAATTGACGGCACAGCAACTTTGGAGGACCATGACCTCAGCCCTCACTCTTGCTTCACTCACTTAATCCCATGCGGCTGTTCAGCATATTTGCACACTACGACTCAGTAGACATCCAAGCACCATACGCTCTTGGACACCTGGCTTCCACAGAGGCTGGACATCCTCTTTGGTAGAGCCTACGTGGTTATGTAGGCGAGTGGAGTCATGTGAGTAGATGTACCCTGGGGGGAAGACCACAGAAAGCAGAGCTGAGTCACCTGCCCACTTTCTGCACTGCCAAATGATGCCTGTCTATTGCCATGGCTTTTCTAGAATGCTGAGGCCATAGAATTACAGGCCAGTTGTGACTGGGTAGCTGCTGAATGGATGGCTGGTACAGCCAAAGAACAATTTGAGTTCACAGAGGGCAGCAAATCAGGATGCTCCCTGTACTTGAACAGCCGCATGGGATTAAGTGAGTGAAGCAAGAGTGAGGGCTGAGGTCATGGTCCTCCAAAGTTGCTGTGCCGTCAATTGCCTGTTGGTCCATTCATCCACCACCATGCCTGTGAGCTTCCTGTCATCTGGAGCTCCACATTACCTGTGGCAACGGGCTTACAATCCTATTGGCATTAAATTGCTACAACGGCCCCCTCCAACACAAACTCACTCACAAGCACAGCAACATGTCCCTTTAACAACGGCTTGCTACTCAAGGAATCCGAGATGCATGACAGCTTTTGGCTTGTATCTGTATCCCATATTTGAACCTCACTGAGCTAGGCACCCATTGCATATAAGGGAGAGGCCAACACAGTGTGAAACCATTCTCATGGGGCCCTGTTCTACCTAGATGAATGTGGTCTCCATAATGGCTCAATAACTCTCCAATGTGGCTCAGGGCTATGGCCAACCTATTCCTGCATGACTCTAGACAAAATGACAATGAAAAACAACCCAGAAAAAAAAAAGTTTTTGTAGTAACAGTGTTGCCAATCCCTGGGCTTAACTTTCAGTTTTAATATATTGGCACACTCCCACATGGTAGACACCCAAGCACCATACACTCACAGACAGCTGGCTTCCACGGAGGGTGGACATCCTCCCTGGCAGGACCTGAGGGGATATGTGTGTATGGGTGGGGGTGGTGAGTGTGTGGGGAGGAGGCAGTGGCAGAAGGGTGTTAGGCTGAAGACCACAGAAAGCACAGCTTGAGAAACCTGCCTTTTTCTGCACTGGGCCAAAAGGGGCCTGTCTGTCATCATTTCTTTTGTAGAATGCTAAGGCAGTTGCAATCCAGGCTGGTTTTGACCAGGCAACTGCTGAATAAATGGCTGGTACAGCCACAGATCCCTGTGAGGTCACAGAGGGGCAACTGATCAAGATGCTCCCTGTATCTGAACAGCTGCATGGGCTAAGGTGAGTGAAGCAAGAGTGAGGGCTGAGGTCATGGTTCACCAAAGTTGCTATGCTGTCATTTGCCTGATGGTCCAAATCATCCACTCCCATGCCTCCGAGCTTCATGTCATCTGGAGCTCCAAGCCACATGTGGCAACTGGCTTACCATCCTGTTTGTCCAACTGCTATAACAACCCTATCAATGCTTCAAACACAGCCTTTGGCAACTTCTTGCTAAACCAGGAATCAGAGATGCATGACAGCTACTGATATTTATCTCTCCTCTGAAGCTGGACAGGGTGCTGAGTAGGGTGCCCACATCATATAAAATGTAGTTCCAATACGATGTCAAATCATTCTTGCCATTTTCAGTTCTACCTAGATAAAAGTGGTCTCCATAGGGGTTCCAGGTTCTCCATTGTGGCACAAGGCTATGGCCATCCTCTGCCTACGCAACCCTAAAGATAATGACACCGAAACCACAAGCAGAGAAAAAGACTTTCCAAGTAACAGAGTAGTGAAAACCCTGGGTTTCACTCCGTTTTCAGCATATTGGCGCATTCCAACTCAGTAGTCACCCAACACCCATACACTCATGGACAGCTTCCTCCCACACTCATGGACAGCTGCCTCCCAGAGTGGTTGCACATTCCCTGATAGGGCCTGTGGGGATGTGTATGTGTGTGGGGTGGCTGGGTGGTGGTGGGACTTTGGGCCAAAGACTACACAAAGGCGAATTTGAGCCTATTTACATCTATGCAGTTGATGTTTGGGACACGAAGTTGTGAAAGCTATGTTTCTTTGCAGGGTGGTCGCAATTAACTTCCAACTGTTTGGCATGGTGCACTCATTGCATGTCTTGACAACCACCTGAATGCAGCTCCATCTACTTTTGAATGGACACTGGGCCAACCTGTGGAATAATTTCAATCCATCCAGCCATTTGCTCCATACTGTGAGGCTGGACTTTTACTCAATTTGAGCTTGGAGGTTATCTTGAAAAAGTCCCTTCTATTATTCCTACTATCTTGGCTGTCCCCATTGACCTTAAGCTAATCAAGGGACCTATATTTAGGCTTTCATTCTTTTCTCATTCTTTACATTCCCCCTTTCTTTGCGATACGAAATTCAGTTGTATGATAAGAATTGTAGCAGGAATGTCTATTGATTCTAGGTAAAGCTAATGCAGAATTATCCTTAGAAATTCCAAACTTGACCATGATATAAAAAGTATGAGCCAGAGTTTGACTGATTTTGCGAAAATAAAGTGGGCAGCTTTTCCGTATTGTCCATTATGATCATGAAATTCTACTGGTCTGTCTCTTTCTCTCTCTCTCTTTGAGCCTCATCCACGCACCCTTCTTGAGTTCTGAAATCAGCTGCAGATGGACTCCGGCAAGTGGCGCCAAACGTCGGGCTTGAAAACGGATGTATTTTCTCTCTTGTTTCTTGCAGCTTGGATTTAACTTCATCCAGGGTGCTACAGCCCCTTAACAGAAGGTGAGATTAGGACGGGTGAATATCAGAACATTTCTTGAGAAATTTTGTACCCTCTATACTATAGTTAAAATGGGGCAGAGTGCATCCTGCGACTGAAGCCTCTATGCTGATATTATTAGGCATACTTTACAAAAGACAGGCTTTCAGAATTTTTGCAGTTTACATTGACCATTAATCCCTGATTATCAGAGGAGGGAACTCTGCATTTATGAACATGTGATCAGGTAGGGAATGACATGAAGAGGTGGTATCAGAGTCATGGGGAGCTGCCATGCCTTCTTCAGTGCATGGCATTTGGACAATATTGAGACAAGCTTTGGCTACAGGGACAAATGTGTATGCCCCATCTTCCCTGACTGTTCCACCCCAACAGCATACTCCCTTGATTAAGTGGAGAAAGGGAGGCTCAGGCTCTACTAATGGCTCAAAGGAAAGTGTTTGTCCTGAAGAGAATAGAAAGTGTTATGAAAATGATACAGGGGGATCTAACAGAGGATGAAGAAGATCTCATAAAATCAGAAAGATTTACATCAGGAGTTAAGGATTGTGAAAAAGTGCAGACAGCTGAATTACATGATGGGTGGTCTTCTGCTGTGGATGATAAGCCTCCTAATTATTTGGTTAAACTGTGTGAGCCTCTTCCAGCTAGAGCAGATCCAGCAAAGGTTGGCTTTAGAGGGGCAATGTAGCAGGAACATAAGGAAAGTGATTTTTTCTGTTTCCCTGTTGTCAATGAAGGGATGAGTCTGAATGGGAACCATTGCCTTATAAGCTTAGCATGCTGTCTCTGACTATGGGCCAAACTCCGTGTACACTATGGCAATGGTGGAGGAATAGCAGCAAAGTGGATGACTCTGTATGATTGCTTTCCGGTTGCCTATGTTTGCCTAATAGGAGAAAACTTCCTTTTGTGGAAATGGATTATGAGGGATTAGCTAAGGCAGAGGTGAAATCTCAGGAATCAGTGAGGTGTGGCAAACCTTCTTTTAACTTAGACATGTTTTTAGGACAGGGCACTCATCTTGGCATTTCAGAACAACTTACTCTGCCTAAGGAGACATTGCAGCTTATCTCCTCCCTGGCAATAGGAGCATGGAAATGCCTGCCATCTCCAGATCAAAAGTCTCCTGGTTTTGTAAATATTAAACAGAAACCTAAGGAGCCTTTTGAAGAGTTTGTGACTCAACTCACTGAAGCAGTGGGCCACACAGTAATGAACAATACAGATACAAATATCATAGTTAAACAGCTCACTTTTGACAATGCTACTCCAACTTGCCAAATCTTAATTACCAGTGAGAAGGACAGGAGAATTGTCAGCTTATATTTGAGCTTGTGCTTGAGTAATTTCGTCTTTCATACAAGGGTTAACTGTTTCTGTAGCTTCTCAAGGTCATGGTGCCATTCAGAGTTGAAAGAACATGAGAGGCAATTAAAGAATTAAAAAAAGAAAGGATTGTTATTCCTGTGGTGGAGTATGGCATGTCAGCCACAGCTGTCCTGTCAGAAAATCATCCCAAAATTGGAAATTGAAAAAATGAATTTAAATATTCATCACAAAGTCTGTCCATTGTGTGAGAAGGGATTTCTTTGGCAAAAGGCTTGTCAGTCCAAATTCCACAGGATTGGAACAGTTCTATTGCCTCAAAATCTATCTGAATTGGATGAGTCTGTACAGAGTCAGATGTAGTGAAACAAGAAGTGAGCCCTACTCTGCGCCTCCCAAGAATTGGGGTCATGTATGGATATTGTCTCTGAAAGGTACAAAACTAAAATACTGAATGCTGCATTAAGCAATGAGTTCAAGCAAAATAGATATAAATGTCATGGTAAATATTTTAATGGTGGGAAGCCCAGACACCTTCAAAAACCATGCTGAGCAGCATCTCTTTTAGCTCAAAACTGTGATACTAATATTGCAAAGGATCACTGCCCTAAAATAAGTCCTAAATGTCATAGAGCTGTACATTGGACAAAAATATGCAAATCTAAAATTGATCATGATAGTCAGTGCCTGTGGTGAGGAAACTCCTCGCAGGGCCAGCCTTGGCCCCTGAACAATCAAGGGTTCACAAGACAGCAAAACCTTTTCCAAGCTTCGACTACAGAAGAGTAACAGACATAAAACCTGATATTGAGTGTGAATATGCTAATTGAAAGTTGCCATTTTCTTAATAATTAATTATACTACCTACTGCTCATACCCAAGTAGATGTTTGTGACAGCAGGGTCTTTAGAGTGGCTACATCTTCCTTCCATGCATAGAAAGGTTATTACTCCTTATTGTGATTTCATTTCTACTTTAATCATAAAGGGACATCATAAGAATAGCAGCCTTTTTGAAAAGATGTAAATAAAATAATTCTTCCTTATAGCTCCTAACAGCTTAGTTATCTAATATTTGGGGGTGAGACATGGCAAATGACACTCGTAAACCCTTGTAAGTACAATTCCATGACTTAGCTAAAAAGCCCCTTTTATGTGGCTGGCGCGGTGGCTCATGTGGTTAAAGGTCCTCGCCTTGCACGCCTGGGATCCCATATGGGCACTGGTTCTATCCCTGGCGGCCCAGCTTCCCTTCCAGCTCCCTGCCTGTGGCCTGGGAAAGCAGTCGAGGACGGCCCAAGGCCTTGGGAACCTGCACCCCACATGGGAGACCCAGAAGAGGCTCCTGGCTTCGGATCGGCATAGTATCGGCCCTTTGCGCTCACTTGGGGAGTGAATCATTGGACGGAAGATCTTCCTCTCTGTCTCTCCTCTCTGTATATCTGCCTTTCCAATGAAAAAATAATAAAAATAAATCTTTTAAAAAAAAAGCCCCTTTTACATTTTATTAAAAGTCATTTGGTGGCGGATTCTAAGATGGCGGCGTAGAGTGCAGACGCGTTTGGTGGAATGGAGAGTCTTTAGGCAAGGAGAGGAACAATAAGTAGATTTCAAGGAAAAAAATAGGGCTCAGGCAGTAAGCAGGGGGCACCTGGAACTCCTCTGGACACAGGGAAGCTGCGGAAACGAGACAGCAGTGTTGTAGTGGACTGAAGAACACACCAGCAGTCTGCGAGTAGCAACTCAGATCCCGGCGATCCAGGCTCTAGCGATCTGTTTCCAGCGCCAGCCAAACATCCAGCAGTGGCCTCCACACAGCTCTTGTGACCGCCAGGTGAGAGCCTGTGTCTGTGTGGTGAGATAGGAAAGTTAATATAGTCCGGGCTCTGACAATCAAGCTTAGTGACTGGAACAAGCAATAGGCAGAGGGAGCAGGGGACTCAGGGCGCCATCTTGTGTGGAGAGACAGAACAGGGAGTTGACACAGCCGCACAGAGCCGCACAGAGGCTCCTTTCTGGCTGTTTACCTGGGGCTGATCTACGCGGGGAGGGGAACGCCAACTTCGCTCCCTGCAGGGTTGGTGTGGTCCCCAGAACTGACAGCATCCCCTGCCTCCGACCTTTGCTGGTGCCCCTATGGGCGCCATCTTGGACACTGTGGCAAGTGCTCCAAACCCTGATAAGCTGCAAGAGGAGGAGTGGTAATCTGCGCATGTGCTAATTCAGCAGCTCTCAGATAACAGTGTCACAGGACCAGACAGTGTTACACTGAATCGAGGACAGCTGAGTCACCCAAGTACTGACCTGGGGACAAAAATACCACCATCTTAAAGTACTGCACAGCCACAGAGAAAACAGCCCATACAAGGCACGCTGCCAACTCCACCCAAAATAATCCCAGGAGGTACTCTGACTCATTGGCCAGCAGGGGGCGACAAGCTCAGTGCTGCCTACAAAATCAGTGTCTCAGACAAAGCAATTAGTCAGGACAGCTGTGTTTCCCAAATCCGGGGCACTGATTGAACATAAAAATCAACTTATAGACCTGTAGGTAATATACCATAGAGATGATTTCGTCAAACAGATTGGCAACTACAAAAGGTAAAAGACAAGACAAAAGTACTGAGAATGTTACCGAAGACTCTCCAACAAAAGAGCAAAAGCTGCGCCCACTCTCAGAGTTAACTGAGGAAGACATTGAGAAAATGGGGGACAAAGAACTCAGAAAACTCATTGCAAAGCTGATGGTCTACAATGAGAAGTACAAACAAGAGTTCAAAGAAGAAATAGCAGTAATACATCAAATTAAGGCTGATACATCAGAAATTAAGAACACAGTAGAGCAAATTAAAAATACAGTGGAGAGTCTCAACATCAGAATGAATGAAGCAGAAGAAAGAATATCAGAATTAGAAGATATTTCCTGTCACCATGAAACAACAAGCAAAAAGCTGGAAGCAGAGCTATGTCAAGCTAAAAAAAGTATCCAAGAATTAAGATATGATTAAAAGTTCCAATATAAGAGTTATGGGAGTTCCAGAGGGTGCAGAAAGAGAAGTTGGGATTAGAGGAGTATTCAGTGAAACAATAAAGAAAAACTTCCCTAATCTGAGTAAAGAATTGGAAAATTATATACAGGAGGGATACAGAACTCCAAACAGAGTTGACCAAAACCTAAAATTCACCGCAACACATGATAATCAAGTTCTCTTCAATTGAACAAAAAGAAAAAATCCTTAAATGGGCACGGGAAAATAATCAAGTGTCCTATAGGGGAGCTCCAATTAAACTCACAGATGACCTTTCAGAGGAAACAGTACAGGCCAGAAGAGAATGGAGTGACATATTCCAGATCCTAAAAGAGAAAAATTTTCAGCCCAGAATAACTTACCCTGCAAAGCTCTCCTTTGTATTTGAAAATGATATAAAATTCTTCCACAGTAAAGAAGAACTCCAAGATCGTGTCTCATATGAACCTGCCCTACAAATGATACTCAAGGATGTTCCCATGAAAGAAAAAAGAAATAACAACCACCAGAAACAAAGGCAAATGTGGAGAACATCCCACTAAAAGGCTAACAAATGACTCAATTATAGAACAACACATCGCCATAATGACAGGACCAAACTGCCCCTTATCCATAATAACTCTGAATGTAAATGGCTTAAACTCATCAGTCAAACGCCATAGATTGGAGGACTGGATCAAAAAACAAAACCCTACTATCTGCTGCTTACAGGAGACACATCTCACCAACAAAGATCAGAAAAAATTGAAAGTGAAAGGATGGAAAAAGATATTCCAAGAAAATGGTAAGGAAAGACGAGCAGGTGTAGCCATTCTTATATCAAATGACATAGACTTTGACGTAAAGAGCGTCAAAAGAGATGAAGAAGGATACCACATAATGATCAAAGGATGCCTTCAGCAAGAAGAGATCAGCATAAAATGTTTACGCTCCAAATGCCAAAGCATCTAGCTACATGAAACAAATATTAATGGACTTAAAGGGAGAAATAAACTCCAATACGATCATAGTGGGAGACCTGAATACCCCATTAACACAAATGGACAGATCAAAAAGCCAGAAACTCAGCAAAGAAACAATAGAACTCACCCAAACTCTAGAGCAAATGGATTTAGTTGACATCTATCGAACCTTTCATCCTACAGACAGAGAATACACTTTTTTTTCATCAGTGCATGGAACTTTCTCCAGAATTGATCATGTTATAGGCCATAAAACAAGCCTCAGCAAATTTTAAAAAGTTGAAATCATACCATGCATCTTCTCAGACCACCAAGGAGTGAAGCTTGAGACCAAGCAGTCAAAACACCAAGGAAGAATTACAAACATGTGGAGACTGAATAATATGTTACTAAATGAGCAATGGGTTAGAGAGGAAATCAGAGGAGAAATTTAAAAAGTGGTTGAAACAAATGAAGGCATCGACACAACTTATCAAAACTTATGGGACACAATCAAGGCAGTGCTGAGGAGAAAGTTCATTTCCACCAGTGCTTATGTCAAGAAACTAGAAAAGCACCAAGTAAATCAGCTAACCTTACAACTGAAAGAACTAGAAACTCAACAACAAAGGAGTCCCAAGATTGGTAGGAAAAAAGAAATCATCAAAATACGGGAGGAAATAAATCAAATAGAGACCAAGAGAACTATACATAAGATCAATCAATCAAAAAGCTGGTTCTTTGAGAAAATCAACAAAATAGACGCGCCACTAGCTCAACTAATCAAAAAAAGGAGGGAGAAAATATGCATTAATAGTATCAGAGATGAGAAAGGGGATATAACAACAGATACCTCAGAAATACAAAGAATCATCAGGAACTATTACAAGCAACTATATGCAAACAAATCAGAAAACCTAGAGGAGATGGATAGATTCTTGAACACATACAACCCACCAGAATTGAATCAAGAAGCAATTAACAATCTAAACAGCCCAAAAACATGCACAGAGATTGAATCAGTAATTAAAGCCCTCCCAACCAAGAAAAGTCCTGGACCAGATGGCTTCACAGCTGAATTCTACCAAACATTTCAAGAGGAACTTACCCCAATCTTACACAAGCTTTTTCAAGCAATAGAAAAAGAGGCAATCCTCCCAAGCTCTTTCTATGAAGCTAATATCACCTTAATACCAAAGCCAGAGAGAAAAACAACAGAAAAAGAGAAGTACAGACCAATATCCTTGATGAACATAGATGCAAAGATCCTCAATAAAATACTAGCCAATAGGATCCAACAACACATCAGGCAGATCATTCACCTGGACCAGGTGGGATTCATCCCAGGCATGCAGGGATGGTTCAACATTCGCAAAACAATAAATGTGATACACCACATCAAGAAATTGAAAAATAAAAACCATATGATCCTCTCTATAGATGCAGAGAAAGCATTTGATAAAATCCAACACCACTTCATGTTAAAAACCCTAAACAAGATAGGCATAGAAGGAACATTCTACAACACAATCAAAGCAATTTACGAAAAACCCAATGCCAGCATCATACTAAATGGGGAAAGATTGGAAGATTTCCTCTAAATTCTGGAACTAGACAGGGATGTCCACTGTCACCGCTACTCTTCAATATAGTTTTGGAAGTCCTAGCCAGAGCTATTAGGCAAGACAAAGCAATTAAAGGAAAAGAAATTGGAAATGAAGAATTGAAATTATCACTATTCGCAGATGACATGATTCTCTACATAGGGGAGCCAAAAGACTCAGTCAAGAGACTATTGGAACTCATAAGAGACTTTGGCAGAGTGGCAGGATACAAAATTAATGAAGACAAATTGATGGCGCTAGTGTACGCAAATAATTCCATGGCTGAGAAGGAAATTGTAAGTACTGTCCCCTTTAAAATAGAGGAGAGGAATCTTAAATACCTAGGAATTAAGCTAACTAAATATGTGAAAGACCTCTATGATGAAAACTATAAATCATTTAAGAAGGAAATAGAAGCAGACCTTGAAAAATGGAGAACATTACCATGTTCTTGGATTGGCAGGATCAACATTATCAAAATGACCATATTACCAAAAGCAATATACAGATTCAATGCAATCCCAATCAAAATCCCAACAACATTCTTCTCAGAAATAGAAAAAATGATACAAAAGTTCATCTGGAATCACAAAAGACCACGAATAGCTAAAGCTATCCTGAAAAATAGAAATCAAACTGGAGGACTCACAATTCCAAACCTCAAGACATACTACAGAGCAGTATCAAAACAGTCTGGTACTGGTACAGAAACAGACAAGAAGATCAGTGGAACAGAATAGAAACACCAGAAGGAAATCCACACATATATACTCACCTAATCTTTGACAAGAAAACGGAAAACAATCCAGGTAAAATACCTGCTCTATTCAACAAATGCTGTTGGGACAACTGGATAGCAGCTTGCAGAATAAAAAAGCAAGACCCACACCTGTCACATTATACAAAAATCAGCTCTAATTGGCTCAAGGACCCAAATTTACATGCAGATACCATCAAGCTATTAAAGGAAAATATAGGAAACACACTCCAATATATTGGAACAGGGAAAGACTTCTTAGAAAAGATGCCAAAAGCAAAGGCAATCAAATCCAAAATGAACAAATGGGACTACCTCAAACTAAAAAGCTTCTGTACAGCAAAGGAAACAATTAATACAGTGAAGAAGCAACCAACAGAATGGGAGAAAAATTTTGCATACTACACAAGTGATAGGGGCCTAACATCCAAGATCTACAAAGAGCTTCAGAAACCCAGGGACAGCAAAAACAACAACCCTGTAACAAAATGGGCAAAAGAAATGAACAGACATTTCTCAGAAGCACAGGTTCAAATGGCTAACAGGCATATGAAAAGATGCTCAGGCTCCCTAGCCATCAGAGAGATACAAATGAAAACCACGTTGAGGTACCACCTAACTCCAGTGAGGCTGGCCTACATTCAGAACTCGAATAACAACACCTGCTGGCGTGGATGTGGGGAGAAAGGTACCCCCCTTCACTGCTGGTGGGAGTGTAGGCTAGTACAACCACTGTGGAAATCAGTATGGAGAGTGCTGGGAAAATTGCAAATAAACCTGCCATATGACCCAGCTATCCCGCTCCTAGGAATATACCCAAAAGGAGTGAAAACTGCCTGTGAGAATGGGATCTGTAATTCTATATTTATAGCAGCACAATCTACAATAGCAAAGACATGGAAGCAAACCAGATGTGCGTCCAAGGAAGAGTGGTTAAAGAAACTGTGGTATATCTACTCCATGGAATATTATGCAGCAATTAAGAAAAACAAAATTATTCTATTTACAACCAGGTGATCCCAACTAGAAACCATTATGCTGAGTGAAATGAGTCAATCACAAAAGAACAAATACCATATGTTCTCTCTCATATAAGGAAGCCATCATGGAAAGGGTAACTCCAACAGTCCAATCTATGCTGGTTTTTTGATGTTTTTATTTCAGTTTGGTTGCTTCCAAATAATCTCTATTCTCTAGTAGAACTCATCATGTGCTTATGAAGTATATGATGGCACCATTATTCCCAAGAGACTTCTGGGTTTCCTTTTTGTCATGCATGTGTTGGCTATTCAGTGGTGTTACTTTTTCTCAGGGTGATATACTTTGTTGTCGATGTTGTTGGTGTAGTTGTTGATGTGGTTGTTATGAATTGATGTCAATCTGAAACAGTAATATTATTTCAACCCCAAACAGCCTGTATCTCATGCAATAAGATATTGTGAAGTAATCAATGAATCAATAATCGATATGAGTCAGACTGCTTCTGATCTACATCAAAGAATTGTAAAATTGTAAGGCTCTATGCTACTCAGAAAGGGGGAGGGAGAGCAGAGAAATCTTACATCACCCAAGAAGTTGTGAGGAAGACGGGAAATATAACCTATCAGGATCATAACTGGTAACTCATAAGCAACAGACTCAAATCAGCTTTAGACAATAGCAAAACTATGAAGGCATATGGGGGGAATCAGGAGTATTCCCAACAACCTCTTAATAGGAGGTCATATGCACAGAGCAGGAGGGCAACCCAGAGTGGAGCAGGCAGACAGGAGAAGCTTGTATCCCAACTCTGAAGACTCCTAGATCCTCACCAAGGACTATCAGTATGAGCTCCAAGGACTACATCCCAATCACCAAGGAGACCATGGAGAATTGGAGTGCCTTCGGAGGCCGAGAACTCTGAGGTCCCCCATTTCCATTTGGGTCTCACACATGGGAGGGAAGAAGCCCATACCCCGCCTTGCAGGATCCAAGGTCATCGGAACGACAACCAGGAGCGTTGAGCGGTCTGCAGACACAAAACAGTAAACTTTCTTCAGGACTAGGGAGAGGAGCTTTCTCTGGTTCTTGCCTGGTTCTAATTTTGGGTCCCCACTCTCTCTCATAATGACCATCAGGATTGCTCAGAAAACTCAAAACAAAGTAACAAATAAACAAACAAAAAAACACACCCTAGAATAGATGGAGAACAGCGAGGAAAGCTTAGAAACAGGAAATGGGCAGGGGGGATGCAGTTATAACTCACTGGGTGGGACACGAAGATTGGTTGCTCCTCACTAGGGTATGGAGGATTTCTCTGCACACCCCTCCTAAAACCGTTCACCTAAACTGTTGACATATGTCTTGTTACAGTTATAGAGCTAGACTACCTGAAAAACAGCCAGGTTCTGCAAAATCAGGCTTCAACACTATGAACTGCTAAATACTAAAATTAAAATAGACATGAGACAGCTTAATAGTAATCTATAGCCATTTTAAGGTGTATAGAACCCAGCTGTATATAAACTAATAATTGTAATGTCAATGTAGAAGTCATAGGATGTGGTTCAGAACTTGTGCTCTTTTTTTTGTTTTTGTTTTCTCTCTCTCTCTTTGACCATGCTGGTTACACAATATCATTTCAACTAATTCTGGTACATTATAAATTGTTACTGATGTAATGTCGGGGCTTTCAATTGATTGGGATGATACTCTTTCGGCTGTACCTTCAGACCAGAAACTGTCTCCCCATGAAACTGATGAACTTATCTGCACAATAAGATGCTGGACTCTATGTTTTGTAGATGCTTGCAAGGAAAAAAAATCTCAACTGAATTTGATCTGTGCTAATGAAACAAGATGGAAGAATCCACCATGGGGGGGGGTGAGCGGGTTTGGGGGAGGGGAGGGGGGAATCCAAGTGCCTGTAAAACTGTGTCTCATGATGCAATGTAATAAATAAATAAATAAATAAATAAATAAATAAATAAATAAATAAATTTTAAAATGTAAAAAAAAAAAAGAAGATAAGCCAGAAGCACATACTTAGCAATCCACCGGTTCTTGGGAACGTGAGTTTCACACTCGCCAATACCAGCAACAACAGGACAGCACAGGGAGTCTAAGATGTTTCAGGAATCATCTTTTTGATAAAGTCTATGTGTCCTGAGACATTAGTGTAGTACTTGCTGGTCTCCAATATCCACCAGGAGATGGTGGATGGTGAGATCACACACTTGACTTTTAGTTTCCCCAAGACCCAGGCATCCCTGAAGGAGCCCTTTCCCATCTCAGCAGCCTCCTTCTCAGATGTGGTAATGGTTCTTGTTGACACATCAAGTTTGTAGATGGTGGTGGTAATGGTGGACCTGCCCAAATGGACCTGTCTGATGATAACAATGCTGATAAGAATCTTTTCTAATCTTTCTTTGGCTTTGATTTAGCAAGGATTTTCAAGACATACATAGTGGTTAATCTGCATGGAAAAGGAAAGCCAAAAAAGGAATTTCCCAAATGTTTGGTCAGCGTGGTCCTCGAATCACAAGAACTAGTGGCGCTGGAGAATTCAGAATCTGAACTCCATCCTAGACCTACAGAACCACAGCAGTGTTTTTCAGGGTCCTCAAATAATTTTTGCATAAGAAAGTTTGAAATCTATGGTATGGACTAAGGTGGTATATTATATAAATATAGGATTTTTTTCTCAATTTTCTGGAAAAAAAAATACTGTGGAAACACATTTTTGTTGGTGAACCACTTTCGTATTTTAACCATTGGTGCTGTTCCCACCTTCTTCCCTTGGTAACTTATTTATTAACATTTTTGGATTACTATACATGACTGAATATGATGTGAGATTTGCTTCTTTGTCAATAAAAATTGTACAACTTTTGCAGTAAAAAAAAAAATGTCATTTGGTAATGTTTCAAAATAGAGTGGGTCTTCTAACAGAATAACTTCTCTAATCATACATTTCCAAAATGTCCTTACTGGCCAATGGAAAGGAACCAATTTCCTCTTAACTTTTGGGGAAGGGGAATGCTTTTATTTTTCCACAGGTCATGGACTGGCTGATGTGGATTCCAGATCAACTGATTAGACATCCTTGCCCAGTTTACATTTCCACCTGCCTGCCATTTTGCAGCAGCAAGAATCCTCTACAGAAGTCCCTCCTGTCCAGCAATTTTAGTGTTAAACTCTTTTCTCTCCAATAGGTATAATCACTCTCCCTGACCTCCACCCCCACCTCTCTGTTAGGATACTCATCCCACAGAAGCAGTTTCTCCAGCACGGTTTACCTTTTTTTTTTTTTTTCCCTTTGTCAAGCCCGGTAGCCCCAATCTTTTTAGGCAAGAGCAGAGTGGTAGGAGATAAACTAAACTGGTCCACAGAAAAATACCTAGCCTCTTCTACTTTATACACAATGTTTTTTCATAATTAACATGTATCATTTAAATCTATTAAGTTTTTATTTTTAACTTTTGAATTTTATGAATATAACTCTTAGGGACTTTTGTAAGACATTCTTTTAAAAGTGTAGCACTTACACCAAACATAAATTGGAATCAAAGTAACATCTAATCCACTGTTAAGTTTTTTCAGGTATGGGATGCACCCATGCTTTTATCTGCTAGTCTTTATATTGAGATATGTAGTCTTTAAAATACTTTTTGCAGCATTTTCTAAACTGTTCATCATTGCTTTAAGGAATTAAAATCTGTATAGCTGCGAAGTTTTAAAAGCATATATTATTATAACCTCTTCTTAATCAAAATCCTAATATCATTCTTCTCAGAAATAGAAAAGATGTAAAAGTTCATTTAGAAACACAGGAGAACATGATTAACCAAAGCTATCCTGAAGAATACACATCAGCCTAGAACAACCACAGTTCTAGACTTCCAGATAAACTAAAAAGGAATGGTCATCAAAAAATCTCATACTGGTACAAAAGCAGAGATCAATGGAACAGAATAAAAACACCAAAATGGAGAACACAAATGTATTGCCAGCTAATCTTTGACAAGATAACTGAAAATAATTCAGGGGAACAAATGCCTTGTCTATTTAACAATTGCTGTTGGGGCAGCTTAGTATCAGCCTTTCGGGAATAAGAAGCAATAAGTAAACCAGTCACATTATAAAAATTCATCTCTAAACCTAACTACATTTAGAATCCATTGAAATGTTAAGGAAAATACAGAAAAAAAAAATTGCAAGAAACAGGAATGAGGAAAGTCTTCTTAGAAAAGATACCAAAGGCAGAGGCAGTAAAAGCCAAAATGAACAAACAGGGCTACATAAAACTTAAAAGCTTTTGTACAATAAAGTAAATATTTTTTTTAAGATTTATTTTTATTATTTTTCCATTGGAAAGGCAGATATACAGAGAGGAGAGACAGAGAGGAAGATCTTCCGTCCAATGATTCACTCCCCAAGTGAGCGCAATTGGTCGATACTATGCCGATCCGAAGCCAGGAGTCTCTTCCGGGCCTCCCACGCGGGTGCAGGGTTCCAAAGCTTTGGGCTGTCCTCACAGCCTTCCTCCTACGTCGGCCATCTTCGCTCCCCCTCTCTAGAAATGCATGATTTAATGCTTTGGACAGGGTACATGCCTCAGTTTGTTGGCCTTTTAGTGGGATGCTCTCCACTTTTGGTAGTTGCTATTCCTTTGATTCTGGTAGTTGCTTTTCTCTTTCATGAGAACATGTTTTGAGTATTATTTGTAGGACAGTTTAGGGGAAGTAAAATTCTTGAATATGTTTATTTATTCTGGAAGAATTACAATTTTAAAGATAAGGGGGAAATATATAAAATATTCTAATCTTAGCTGAATTTTTTTTCACATTTATGGTCTACAATATATTATTTCATTCTCTCTTGGCCTGCAATGTTCCCTGAAAAGTAAACTGTAAGCTTGACCAGGGTTCCTCTATGGCTATTTGATTTTTCTTACTTACAAGTTTAAGAATTATTTTCTTATATTCAACTGAAGAGAGCTTGATTATTATGTGTCATGGTGAAGTTCATTTTTGATTAACTCTGTTGGACGTTCACTCAATAAATCTTTAATCCTAGTTTCTTTTTCTGTGCCATCTGGATCTCTCAAAATTCCTATGCTTAGTCTTTTAATTGTATTTTTTTAATTCTTGGGTACTTTTTTAATTTGACCCAGCTATGCTTCCACCTTTGTCTGTTTCCCCCTGGTGACTGGAAGTACCTTCCAATTCTGGTAGTTTCTTCTGCTTCATTATTTTATGTTTGAGACTCACAACTGTACTTTTAATTTGCCCCGCTGTATTCTTAACATTTGAAATGTCAGCTTTTATTTGATTTCCTGTGTGACATATTCCTTAAATTTTTTGCATTCCTGTGTCATGTACTTCTCATTCTTGGTGAGAAGCTTTACAAGAGTTTTCAGAATTCTGTGTCCACATTTTCTCAATATTCTGAGGGTGCTAAAGGCTTTTGCTCCTTTACCCAGTAGTGTTCAGTAACTTATTGTGTATCTGTCTCTTCTTTTAGATTTTGACATTGCAATTGTTTTTGGAGTATTCTCGTTTTTTATGCAGGTCTCTAAGTTGTATTAGCTACATAAGGAGTCATAATTCCATCAGTCTGTTATTTAAGTGTGCTCCAAAATTGCAGACGCAGAAAATGTTAGACAGTCTATAATCCCATTGTTTTTACATTTCCTACAATTTCATTGAGAATCCCTCTTTGACGTGGAAGCAAGAATACATATTGCATTGATGCCCCACATCAGGGTATGGCAGTCTCTATTTATCCTAAGGAGAATTCCAGTCTGTATAAAACTACCATAAAGTTAAACTTTTGAAATAAACATTTAACAACAATAACAATAAAAATATGTATGACCTATAAGTCTACACATTGATTTTTTTTTTTTTGTTCAATCAGTCTCCCAGGTTAGGAAGACACAATTGTTCCAAATAATTGGGTTTTTGGAAGGGCTAATTCTTTCAGATACACAAGATAAATCCTTATTGCGTGTTGAAAGTCAACTGGTGCTGTTGACCTTCAGATTCAGAGACCAAACAAATTCTGCAGGATGCAAAGCTGAAGCTGTCCTCCTCATGAAGTCAGCTCAATATGACCAACCAGAAGCATGCCCATTTCAACATTGGATCCCTGTGTTGTGTGAGCTCTGTTCCACCACAAGTCTGCCCTCAGGGTCTTCTGCTGCCTCTCCACCAAACTATTCAACAGGATTGGGTGGTCACAACCTGTCTTCACTTCCAGAGTTGCCGGTGCAAACACAAGCTCCCACCTACCTGACACAATAACTAACTTGTGGTTGCCACTAGATTTCTGGTTGTTGCTGGAGTCTGAATTGCTGCTCACTGGTGGCTACTGGGTTTTCTATTTTTTGTAATACCACTTGTAACATGCTGTCCCTTCTCTGCGTCCAGCAGGTTTGCAGGTAATCTCTGTTGACTCCCTTATACTTTCTTCATTATAATTTGCTCCTTGTGCTTTACCCTAACAATTCTTCATTATATTGAACATGTCTGTCTGCACCCTATGCTGCCATGTTGATCCTTTGAGGTCTTATCATATTTTCACAATACAAAGTTATATTATTATATGCCAATGCTGCAGTAGAGTTTGTAACACAGTGATAAAACACATACTTGATTTTCTATTGAATTTTTGAGCAGTCCCACAAATCTAAAGTTTTAAGGGCTATTGAAAAATTTTAGTATAGCTGCCAACAGGATCAGATCCTCAAATTTTTTCCAATCCTTTAAATTCGTGTCTCAGATTTGTTGGGTAGTATCAGGATGAATGAACAGCTTGGTGTGCTGAATTAGCCAAGACACCCCAGAAATTAATAAGCATGTTAAAAAAAATATTGCCTTTTCATCATGATTACAAAGCCGATTTTTATATTCGGCCTCATCACCCAGCCACAGTAAACATTGTAAAAATTATGATTTTGATAATACCACTTTGTGATACAAGATAAAAAACATAAATAATCCATTTGCTTTTGAGCCCAGTGGTGTGGCCTAGTGGCTAAATTCCTCACCTTGAACAAATTGGGATCCCATGTGGATGCTGGTTCTAATCCCGGAGGCTCCACTAACCATCCAGGTCCCTGCTTTTGGCCTGGGAAAGCAGTCAAGGTTGGCCCAAAGCCTTGGGACCCTGCACCCATGTGGGATACCAGGAAGAAGTTTCTGGATCCTGGCTTCAGATCGGCATAGCATCGGCCATTGTGGTCACTTTTGGAATAAATCATCCGATGGCAGATCTTCTTCTCTGTCTTTCCTCCTCTCTGTATTTCTGACTTTCTAATAAATAAATAAATATTTAAAATCCATTTGCCCTAATCAATCTAGCTTTTGAGAAATTGAAAACAAAATGAGGAAATTGGTCCATAGTTGTTACATACCTTTTTAAAATCAAACATTATGTCAAGCTAAAAACTGTACACACCTTATGCCCTTGCTGATTAAGGGTAATGGGAAAGACTCATTCAGATGGAGTACTGCAGTAGTGTTTTAAGGTGGCAAATCCACAAAATGTTCTTTCTGAACCTGCTCTACAACTGCTGCCTTTGTTCAGTCCTTTCAACTTTAGATGTATGATTTATCTCTCAAAAAAGGATTTTTCTCCAGCTCATCTTCAGTGTCACTAAGATGGCAACAGAGTAAAAATGTTTGGGAGAGATGTCGCAATAGTTATTGGACCTTATTTCTTCTGTTTGATTTTAGAAGAAAAGCATATTAGCGATTTTTTAGGGTTATTTTTGTTTGAGTTTTTTGTTTGTTTGTTTTTTACTCTCTCCCATTGGTTGCTAGGAAAATTTCCATTTTTGCATTCACTAATTTTTTCTGAGTTTGCTCATTAGTTCAGATATATGTGAAGATTTCTTAGTGGCCTTTCCCAAGCTCCCAGCCTTTGTCTCATTAACAGCAAAAAGCACCACACACTCCAATGCCCAAGTGATCCAAAACTGCACTGAAATGTGCTTCCCTTTTCCATATGCCTTTGAAATATTTCTGTGTCACTCTCGCAGTCTTCTGTTTCTAAAACTAGATTGCAATCAAAGCCTATATTATAATAAAATATCCCAGCTATGTTGCCACTCTGCCTTTGAGTTCACATGCCATTATGCTTCAAACAATTACATAGCAGCTCAGGTCATGGAATATGATTGTCATTTTCTATTTTTGCCCTTTAATCATTCCCTTTTTACAGCTTCAGCAGGTGTCTTTTCCTCTTCTCTGTTTTCTTCATGTGTCAATTCCTAGCACCACCTGCCAAACTTTACTAATCTTGCAAGTCACACTGAGAAAAATTGAGAGTAACCAAAATGAATGAGGCAGATCATGCTTTAGTGGCAATTGAAAATTTTTATTTCCATCAATACAATTCTTATACAATTAATAAAATAATATATCAACCTCAACTCAGAATTATGTTATACATGTGAGCAGATTTCAAGTAAATCTAACAAGACGCCATTGTCAAATTACTATTGAAATAGAGAATTGATGAGAAGCACTCTCTGTCCTTCAGTATCTGACTAGACAGATCACGGACATTTACCTTTTATGAAGGAGTACATGGAAATATTCCACAAGGCTCACTGGGGAGAGCATGACTGATAGATGAAGGGCCCTGTGCCTCCTCTTCTTGGAGCCTCTACAAGTAAAGACAGAACATCAACTCTTAGGGGAATACTTATTGGAAAAAAAGAAATACATCAGTGCATTTCAATAATATAATCTATTGGCAAGTGGTGTATATTCTACAATACAAAGAAGCAGACAGGTTGAATGGATTAAATAACACCACCAAGCTATTTGCAGTTACAAAAAACTCACCATGCTCCCACTGCAAGTGTGCACTATACAAAGTGAAAGACAGATCAGATGTCCCATGGTAATATGAGCAAGTCTAACCATTGCCACGTCAGACCAAACAGATTATTACACAAGATTCTTGCAATGTAAATATTTAATATGTTTTTTTTTAAAGATTTATTTTTATTATTTTTTATTGGAAAGGCGGATATACAGAGAGGAGAGACAGAGAGGAAGATCTTCCGTCCGATGATTCACTCCCCAAGTGAGCCGCAACGGGCTGATACTATGCCGGTCCGAAGCCAGGAGCCTCTTCCGGGTCTCCCACGCGGGTGCAGGGTCCCAAAGCTTTGGGCTGTCCTCGACTGCTTTCCCAGGCCACAGGCAGGGAGCTGGAAGGGAAGCGGGGCTGCCGGGATTAGAACCGGCGCCCATATGGGATCCCGGGCGTGCAAGGCGAGGACTTAACCACTTGCGCCACCGCGCCGGGCCCTTAATATGTTTTAAAATCCAGAAGTAAGTGCCTATCATAATTGTACATGAATCAAATTCTTTAGCATATAACGAGTAGTCTGGCTAAATAAACAGCATTAGTTAGGGTATCTATATTTTTTAGAATTTTGGAAATTATTTTCATTTTTTATTATCACTTTATGATACAGTTCCATAGGCTCCTAGAAAATCCCTCATTGCCTTCACCCAATAACCACCCCCCCAAGCTAGTTCCTCTATATCATTACTAAAGTATAGTTCTTCATTCACAGTCATATGTCAATCATTGTGTGCAGGGACAATGCAGAGAGTCCAGCATCTTACTTTCAATATATAGTAAGCAGTTTCATTGTAAATCCATCTTTGTCTGCAAGTGGAGATGCCTATTACATTGTATTCTCACATCTGGATATGTTAGTCTCTATTACATAGTTACTATACACCCCTTTATGTGAAAAGTTATAATACAAAATCAACAATCAGAAGAAAAATAGAAATTTACAATTTCTGAAGTTAAATAACATGTTACTAGATATGACAGTCTCTATTACACAACTACCATACATCCCCTTTTTGATCTATTTTTTTATTTGAAATGCAGATATACAAGAGAAGGAGCTAGAGTGGGAAAGATCTTCCATTCACTTATTCACTTCCTAAATAGCCACATTAGCCAGAGCTAAGGCAATTCAAAGCCAGGAGCCAGGATCTTCTTCTAAGTCTCCCATGCAAATGTAGGATCCCAGCTCTTTGGATTTTGCTTTCCCAGAACTCAAGAATGGAGCTGTATGGAAAATGGAGCAACCAGGACACAAGCCAGCACCCAATTGTGATCCCAGCAAAGGCAAGGTGAGGATTTAGCCACTAGGATAATATACTGAATCTATGTTACATCATTTTTACTAATTAGAGTATAATGCAAAAAAAAAAAAATTGTAACACGCACACCTCTGTTTTACAAAGAAGTGATTGAACTACAGAAACTGAATAAAGAAATAGCAGAGATAATCTTCTTTAGACCAAGTGCCCTGCTATTTATATATCACTTAATTCCAGACTTTACATATTCATATTGTTTTCTTAACTTCATGTAATGTGTGCTCGTATGGGCCATGGTAGAAATGTCTGAAACATCAAGTTTTATATCAGGCATTCTTTTGGGTAACCTCACAATAATCTTGGAATTCAACATAAGATTTAACAATAGATGCAACAAGATATTTTAACATATTAATGGGTGTGGAAACTCACTGACCTTCAAAACAGTGCCTTTGAAGAATTGGTCATTGGGACAATGGAAATAAAAAAAATTCAACCTCTAGAAACACAGAAACATGCACAGTCTAATGGGATAGAGCAAGAAAAAAATGTTTAAAATTTGATACAAGGCAATAGCTGAGTACATAAAAGTTCAGAAACATAATGTAATAAATAAATTCATCAAACTCATCAAATTAGAAAATAAAAATGTTCTTGGTGGACATGGCTCAATAGCCTAGTGGCTAAAGCCCTCACATCACGTGTGCTAGGATTGTGTATGGCTTCTGGTTCATATCACAACTGCTCCACTTCCCTTCCAGATTCCTGCTCATGGTCTGGGAAAGCAGCAGAAACTTTCCCTGCACCCATGTGGGAAATCTGGATGGAGCTCCCAGCTACAATTTCTCAGGTTTAGTGTTGGTGGCTAAATGTGGTGTGAGGCAGTGGATGTAAGATATTTCTGTTTATATTCTCGGGCCCAGTGCTATAGGGTAGTTGTTAAAGTTCTCGCCTTGAACTTGCCAAGATCCCATATGGGTGCTGATTCTAATCCCGGTGGCCCCGCTTCCCATCTAGGTCTCTGCTTATGGCCTGGGAAAGCAGTCAAAGATGGCCCAAAATCTTGGGACCCTGACCCATGTGGGAGACCTGAAAGAGCTCCTTTCTCCTGGCTTCAGATCAGCACAGTATTGGCCATTGTGGGCCACTTGGTGAGTGAATCATCCAACTCAATACCTGCTAATATATTTATTTTTTTTAAGATTTATTTTATTTTTATTGGAAAAGCAGATATACAGAGAGGAGAGACATAGAGGAAGATCTTTCATCCGATGATTCACTCTCCAAGTGAGCGCAATGGCGGATGCTATGCTGATCCGAAGCCAGGAGCCTCTTCTGGGTCTCCCACGCGGGTGCAGGTTCCCAAAGCTTTGGGCCGTCCTCAACTGCTTTCCTGATCCACAGGCAGGGAGCTAGATGGGAAGCGGGGCTACCGGAATTAGAACCGGTGACCATATAGGATCCCAGGCGTGCAAGGTGAGGACCTTAATCACTGCACCATCGCGCCGCACCCTGCTAATATATTTAATGTTCAGAAAAGCTGAAGCTTGTCCGGCCCCCCAAAAAGCTCTATTATAATGCATCAAATAACCAGTGCTATTACTGCAGAAAAATTTACAACTCCAACAGTTTAGTTTTGAAGCCAACATATCAAACAACATTCATTACAATGTATTTGGTCTTCATGCTAATAAAATAAAAAAAATTCTTGATTATATGTATATGTTTATATAGATAGGTAGATAATCACACATGCATATAAAATCCAAAATCAAAAATATATTTATCACATATATAATTATATTTGTGTGATATATAGGTTATGCTTATAATTAAGATTATGTATGTGTTTGAAACTAACCTTGATTGTTTATATATACATTCAAATATAGTACATATACCAAGAAATGCATGTATAAATATACACACAATTAAATATATATATTTCAATGTATATAATATATGTCAACACATTTATATCTATAATTTTTTATAATAAGTACTTTTTTTCTATGTGTGTGCAAATTGACACATTATATTTCCTTTTTTATTTGACTCTAAAAAGGCTTGTTTTTCCATCCAGTCATTTTGGTTTTGAAGAGTTAGGCTAGGGGTAAATCTATATTTGTATTCTACAGGATTTTCTGTTTCTGATTTCATTTATTTATCTGTTTTTACCTCCCTTTTTTTTTCTCACCTATTTCATTTTTTTTTTTTAATATTAGTCTTGGGAGGGATTGCTTTGCTGTGAGTTTTCTAGCTCATAAAGACACATATTATAGTGCATGAAGTTTTTCTAATGTCTTGATGTTAACATCAATTGAAAGGAGCTTTCATCTCAAAACTGCTTTGTGGTACACAGTGTTGATATGATATCCTGAACCTTTCTCATTCAATCCAAGCAATTTTTAAAATCTCTTTTGTGTTCCTTTAGATTTTATTGTTTATATAGCAGAATACTGTACAGTCTTCAAGTATTTATATCATTTCTGGAATATTTTAATTTATTGGCTTCAGTTTCATACCATGATAATCACATTGTAAATTTGATTTTTTTTACTTACTGATAATTGTTTTGTGGCCTATAACATAACCAATTCTGAAGCAATCCATTGGCTCTGTTTCCTTTAGAAATAGAAGTCTGTTTTTTCCTTGCTGAGTCTCTGTCTCATTAATTTGTGCATTAAAATTAAAGAGATATTAAAGTCTTTCACCACTGCTGTATTAGAGTCTATTCACCTCTTTAAATCATCAATGCTTGCTTCATACAGTAAGGGTCCTTGCATAAGCATTAATTATTGTGATTTCATCTTACTAAATGGATCCTTAAATCATTATATGGCATCTATATTTCTTTTAGCACTTTCAGGTCAAAGTCTGTATAATCTGATGTAAGAATGAATATACCAGCTTGCATTATTTTCCATTGCCCTAGAAAATCCTTTTCCACTTTTTAGCTTATTTCCATATATCTTTCTTTTTTATTTTTTTAAAGATTTATTTTTATTATTTTTTCATTGGAAAGGCAGATATACAGAGAGGAGAGACAGAGAGGAAGATCTTCCATCCGATGATTCACTCCCCAAGTGAGCGCAATGAGTCGATACTATGCCGATCCGAAGCCAGGAGCCTCTTCTGGGTCTCCCACGCGGGTGCAGGTTCCCAAAGCTTTGGGCTGTCCTCGACTGCTTTCCCAGGCCACAGGAAGGGAGCTGGAAGGGAAGCGAGGGTACCGGGATTAGAACTGGCGCCCATATGGGATCCCGGGCGTGCAAGGCGAGGACCTTTAACCACTTGCGCCACCGCGCCGGGCCCCCATATATCTTTCTTTGTGAGATATGTTTCCTGTATGTAACAGTAAGATGCATTTTGGTTTTCACTATGCTAACCTATGTCATTTGATGGGTTCAAGGCATTTACACACAACATTAATATTGAAAGGTAGTGATTTATTTCTGTCATTTTAGTAATGGGTTGTTGATTGTTTTATTATTCTGACATGTTATTTTATTATTTTAAATATTTATGTAGTTGTAGGCACAGTACAATAGCCTAGCGGCTGAAGTTTTCACTTTGCATCCACCAGAAATACTTCAGGATGCTGGTACATATTCTGACAACTTTATTTTCCTTTCAGCTCTCTGCTTGTGTACCCTGGGAAAGCAGCAGAGGATGATCCCCAAGGCCTTGGGATCATGTGCCCATGGGTGAGATGTGAAAGGAGCTCCTGGCTTCAAATGGGTTCATCTCTAGCCATTGTGGCCAATTGAGGAGTGAATCAATAAAGTGAAGAGCTCTCCTTCTCTCTTAAATCTGACTTTCAAATACAAACAAGTAAATCTTTTTTAAAAAATGGTAACTTCAACTTTTTTTTTTTCATTTTTCCTTAACAAGGCCTATACTTCTTAATCATTTAAGTTTGAGATCCATACAAGTTTGTGCGGTGTGTTTCTTTTAGGCAACAGATACTTTAGCTTTGTGGACCACTGAGAAAGAAAATATCAGCCAAGTATAAACAGGCCTTTGTGATACAAATATAGGTCTTTCATGGGCTTTCTGTATCCACCACAGAAACAAGCAGGAGAGGAAATGTCTGTGAGCAGGAAAGTAGGACCTAAAGAGTGAGAACAAAGCTTTTATACCCCTTTTGATGTGGGTGCTGGCACTGGCCCTGCTGGGGCCCTCATATGGCAAGGAATGCTAGCTTTTGTTCACCATGGGCCTGTTTGTTGCCTTGGCTTCCTCAGGGCATACCAAATCTCTGCCTAAGACCACTGTGATTTCCATCCACTTACTGTAATTGCAGTAAACATCAGTTTGGCCTGCTTATAATAGGAAAAGGGGCTATAAAGCCAATCTGACTACTTCTTGCTGGAAAGTGGAAAGGTAAGTAGTTATTATCTTAATTTTATTTTTATTGTAAATTCAGTTAGATATAGAAAGGAGGAGAGACAGAGAAAAAGATCTTCCCTCTAATGATTCACTCCCCAAGTGACTTCTAACACTTGTGTTGTGCTGATCCAAAGCCAGGAGCCCGGATCTCTTCCATATCTCCCACATGGCTGCAGGGTCCTAAGGCTTTGGAACATTCTTAACTGCTTTCCCAGGCCACTGGAAGGTAGCTGGATGGGAACCTGCACTGCCTACATGAGATCCAGACACATTTAGGTTGAGGACCTTAGCTGCTAGGCCACCATGCTGGGCCCCTAAGTAGTTTTTATTAGCAATTATCTTGAATGTAAATGAGCTAAATGTCCCTTTTGAGATATGCACACTAACAGAATGAATTGGGACAAAAAACAAACAAACAAACAAACAAACAAAAAAACCTGATGTATTCTTTTTATCTGGTCTACAAAAAAAAAAAGAAATGAAAGAAAGACAAGAGAAGAAAACAACTCAGGAACAGAGATGCAAATGGCATTAAAATGAAAGGATGAGAGAATACATGTTATACTGGTGAAAAGTAAAAGTAAGCAGTGGTTGTAATCATCAGAGTAATTAGGCTGTACCAAAAATCTATTGAAAGAGACTAAGAAGCACATTACATGATGACTAAGGGATCAATTCACAGGAAGATGTATTGTATGTGAATGTGCCTTGGGACAATGAGCATGGTACTTTTTTTCCATTTTCATTAATTAATTTATTTTTTGGAAAATCTTATTTAGTTACTTAGGGTACAAAATGTCAAGGGCTACAGGAAAGTGGGTAATACCATTATTTTCTCACTAATGTTGTAATTTTCCCCCTGTGTCTCTGGGTCACAGGATAAATAAAGGGAAAAGCCCCACCCTGTCCCTCTCTCATCCCAGGTCCCTGATGCAAAGCATGCACTAATGGTCCTGCTAAGCAGTTTTGATTTTTCAACAGGTCTGAATTGCTGCCAATCTTGCCATTCCAATCACTATGAAATGTATTCAGAATATACTGGCTGACTTAGTCTCTTCATGGTTGTGGTTCTGAAATCAGCAGTTCAGTTGGAGGGATCTCCAAAGAAACTTTGTCTGAGGTTATCCCAGATCTGATTCTTGTGTGTGCTTTACATTACAGAGTCTGGCACAGTTCCTCACCCCAATCAGCTCATGTAGATGCTGGTGTTGAATTGCTGGATCAGCTCTGTTTCCTGCCCTGTCTTCCAAGTGAATTGATGATTGGGGTAGTCCAGACTGATCTTGTACACTTCACATTCAGCCCTCAGGCAAACCAGTGGGAGCTGCAGCCTAGATAGGTCAACTCCCCATAATGCCCACCAGTCCTGCCCCCTATTATGGTTCCCATGCTTGCCAGTATGTACTGCAGACGTGTTGGGTCTGTTCCACATCCCATTTAGCTCTCATACATGTCAATGGGCATTGAAGCCTAGTTCAACCCAACCAACCCTACTATCCACACATATACTGGTGGGTGCCTTTTTGTGTAGCCACCCTTGTCCCTGTTCTGGTTTTCATGTTCTCCAGTGTTAGTGCCTACGCATGAGGGAGGTGCTCACTATCTCCTTACTCACTATCTCCCTACTAGGCCATACCACCTTCCATATTGTGCACTCTCTAGTTGGGTTTTTGAGTTTAATTTGACAGATTAAGTTCCCAATGGCAGCTTCTTCCAGCCGATGCTTCAGCAAAACCCCAACAACTTTCACCCACACTAATTTTTGCTTGCATAAGTCAGAACAGTCCAACCTGACTCTTCACTGATCTAGCTCACATGAGGCCCACATGTGTTATCACTCTGCCTGGTCTGGTTTTCCAACTCATGATTTCCAGTGGGGATGGTTGTCCATCAGGGGAGACCACTTTACATACGCCGGTTCTGCCCTTCCCCTTGTTTTCATGTATGATGTTCAGACACTGCAACTACATCTGGTTCAGCTCACTCCACCTTGGCATTCCGTATGTGAATTGGATTGTGTTGTGACCAAACCCTGTCTTATCCACATTATTCTGGTGCTTGAATTCATCTACAGGTGATGTAAATGGGTTAAGCCTGGTCTGCCCTCCACCTGGGCCAAATGTATGCTGGTGAGTATCTTCCTCTGACCTAATATGAGTTGCTCCAAATCATGTTTCTTGTTCCTGCTGATTCAGGCTCTGGTGATCCAGGCTCCAGAGAATCATCTCGAGTGCCAGTCAGTAGCCAGCAGTAACATTTACACAGATGTTGTGAATGGCAGTTGAGAGCCTTTGTCTGAATCGGGAGCTAGGAAAGTGAGTATAGTCTGGGATCAATCAAGGTCAGTGAATGGAACCAGCCACAGGCAGAGGGAGTAAGAAACTAAGAGCAACATCTTGTTTGGACAGGCTGAAAGTGGAGTTGACAGAGCGGCACAGAGGCTTCTTTCAGGCTGTTCACCTGGACCTGATATAAGAGGGAGGGGAACACCAGCTTTGTTCCATGCAGCGTTGGTGTCATTCCTAGAGCTAAAAACCAGCAGCCAAAATTCTCTGCCTGGCACCATCTCAGGTAGGAAGGCAGCAAGTGTGGACCCCAAATGAAGATCTAAAGTGGGCGTGTGTAGGACATTGTGATCCTGGAATGTCAGCAAGCACAGGATTGCAGTTCATTGGACAGTATTTACACTAAAACTACCAAATGGCTACTATTTGTATACCTGTTGGGAGATAGTTCAGTACAGGTCTAGTAACCAGTATGTAAATGAGAACACCTGGTGTATTATACAAAAAAGAGATTCCAATCTAGAGTGCGATAACAGTTGATGGGTTTGTTGATAAGCTCAATACTTCCTTCCCTATCCCATCTGGACTATCAGTGTATAAAGTCTGATGCCCTTAGTAAACTTCGGCTTTGACCATCAGTCAGGGAACACACGTTTTATTATCGGTTCTGTACACCAAGTCCAATCGCTGCGGGACAGTGACAAGCGCGTTACCAGCTAATTAAATGAGGTGAGCCCACAACACAAGATTTGAAGCTTGTAGGGTCTGTGTGGTCCCTGGAGCTGATGGCCGACACTCCCCTGTTATTTGTTGGAGCCCCTACAGGTGCAATCTTGGACACTCTGGCAAGTGCTCCAAACACTGATAAACTGCAAGAGGAGGAGTGGTAAACTGCACATGCACTAATTCAGCACCTCTTAGATAACAGTGTCATGGGCCCAGACACTGTTACACTGAAGGGAGGACAGCTGAGTCACCCAAGAACTGTCCTGGGAACAAAAATTCCACCATCTTACAGCACTGCACAGGCTCCACAGAAAAAAAAAAAAAAAACAGCCCCTACAAGCCAAACCACCAACTCCACCATAAAACAATCTCAGGAGCTACACAGGCTTATCATCCAACAGGGGGCAACAAGCTCACTGCTGTCTACAAAACCAGTGTCGTGGACAAAGCAATTATTCAGGACAGTTGTATTTCCCAAATTTAGGGCACTGATTGAACATGAAAATCAACTTATAGACCTGTAGGTAATACACCATAGAGATGATATTGTCAAACAGATTGGCAACTACAAAGGTAAAAGACAAGACAAAAGCATTGTGAATGTTATTGAAGACTCTCCAACAAAGGTGCAAAGGTTTCACCCATTCTCAGAGTTAACTGAGGAAGGCATTGAGAAAATGGGGGACAAAGAACTCAGAAAACTCATTGCAAAGCTGATGGTCAACAATGAGAAGTACAAACAAGAGTTCAAAGAATAGCAGCAATACATCAAATTAAGGCTGATATATCAGAAATTAAGAATGCAGAAGAGCAAATTAAAAATGCAGTGGAGAGTCTCAACAACAGAATAAATGAGGCAGAAGAAAGAATTTCAGAATTGGAAGATATTTCCTGTCACCATCAAGAAAGAAGCAAAAAGCTGAAAGCAGAGCTAGGTCAAGAAAAAAAAAAAAGTATCCAAGAATTAAAAGATATGATTAAAAGGTCCAACATAAGTGTTATGGGAATTGCAGAAGGCGCAGAAAGAGAAGTTGGGATTAGAGGTGTATTCAGAGAAATGATAAAGGAAACTTCCCTAATCTGAGCAAAAAATTGGAAAGTAATATACAGGAGGCCTACAGAACTCCCAACTGATTTGACCAAAAATGAACTTCACCATGACACATGATAATCAAGCTCTCTTCAGTTGAACAAAAAGAAAACACACTTAAATGTGCATCTAAAAAATCAAGTGTTATATAGGGAACTCCAATCAAAGTCACAGCTGACATTTCAGAGCAAACAATACAGGCCAAAAGAGACTAGAGTGACATATTCCAGAATTCTAAGAGAAAAATTTCAGCCCAGAATAACTTACCCTGCAAAGCTCTCCTTTGTATTTGAAAATGATATAAAATTCTTCCACAGTAAAGAAGAACTCCAAGATCGTGTCTCATCTGAACCTGCCCTACAAATGATACTCAAGGATGTTCCCATGAAAGAAAAAAGAAATAGCAAGCACCAGAAACACAGGCAAATGTGGAGAACATCCCACTAAAAGGCTAATGGAAGACTCATTCATAGAACAGCACATCATCAAAATGGCAGGAACAAACTGCCCCTTATCCATAGTAATGTGGAATGTAAATGGCTCAAAGTCATCAATCAAATACCATAGATTGGAGGACTGGATCAACAAACAAAACCCTACTATCTGCTGCTTACAAGAAACACATTTCACCAACAAAGCTCAGAGAAAATTGAAAGTGAAAGGATGGAAAAAGTTATTCCAAGCAAATGATAAAGAAAGACGAGCAGGTGTAGCCATTCTTGTATCAGATGACATAGCATTTGATATAAAGAGCATCAAAAGAGATGAAGAAGGACACGAAAAAATGATCAAAGGATGCCTTCAGCAAGAAGAGATAAGCATAATAATTGGTTTATGTTCCAAATGCCAAAGCATCTAGTTACGTGAAACAAATATTAATGGGCTTACAGAGAGAAATAGACTCCAATACAATCATAGTGGGAGACCTTAACCCCCATTCACACAAATGGTCAGATCAAAAACCAGATTGTCAGCAAAGAAACAATAGAACTCACCCAAATTCTACAGCAAAGGGACTGAGTTGTTATCTATCAAACCTTTCATCCTACAGAAAAAATACTTTTTTTTTTCATCAGTACATAGAACTTTCTCTAGAATTGATCATGCTACAGGCCATAAGACAAGCATCAGCAAATTTTTGAAAGTGGAAATCATACCATGAATCTTCTCAGACCACCAAGGAGTGAAGCTTGAGACCAAACAGTCGAAAACCAAACAAAGGCTTAAAAACATATGGAGACTGAATATTATGTTACTAAATGAGCAATGGTTTAGAGAGGAAATCAAAGGGGAAATTAAAAAAGTGGTTGAAACAAATGAAGGCATCGACACAACTTACCAAAACTTATGCGACACAATTAAGGCAGTGCTGAGGAGAAAGTTCATTTCCACCAGTGCTTATGTCAAGAAACTAGAAAAGCACCAAGTAAATCAGCTAAACTTATGGCTAAAAGAACTGGAAGCACAAGAACAAAGGAATTGAAAGATAGGTAGAAAAAAAGAAATCATTAAAATAATGGAGGAAATTAACCAAATAGAGACCAAGATAACTATACATAAGATCAATCAAAGAGCTGGTTCTTTGAGAAAATCAACAAAATAGACTTTCCACTAGTAACTAATCAAAAAAGGAGGGAGAAAATACACATCAATAATAACAGAGATGAGAACGGAGATATACAACAGATACCTCAGAAATACAAAGAATCATCAGGAACTATGACAAGCAACTATATGCAAACAAATCAGAAAACCAAGGCGAGATGGATAGATTCTTGAACACAAACAACCCACCAGAATTGAATCAAGAAGCAATTAACAATCTAAACAGCCCAATAAGGTGCGCTGAGATTGAATCAGTAGTTAAAGCCCTCGCAACCAAGAAAGGTCCTAGACCAGATGGCTTCATTGCTGAATTCTACCAAATATTCCAAAAAGAACTTACCTCAATCTTACACAACCTTGTTCAAACAATAGAAAAAGGCAATCATCTCAAACACTTTCAATAAACTAATATCATCTTAATAGCAAAGCTAGAGAGAGAAAGGACAGAAAAAAAGAACTACAAACCAATATCCTTGATTAACATAGATGCAAAGTTCCTGAATAAAATTGTAGCCAACAGGATCCAACAACACATCAGGCACACCATTCACCTGGACCAGGAGGGATTTATCCCAGGCATGGAGGGATGGTTCAACATTTGCAAAACAATAAATGTGATACATCACATCAACAAATGCACAAATAAAAACCTTATGATCCTCTCAATAGATGCAGAGAAGGCATTTGAAAAAATCCAATACCACTTCATATTGAAAACCTTAAACAAGATAGACAGAGAAGAGACATTCTACAACACAATCAAAGCAATTTACGAAAAACCCAATGTCAGCATCATACTAAATGGGGAAAGATTGGAAGCCTTTCCACTAAATTCTGGAACTAGACAGGGATGTCCACTCTCATTGCTACTCTTCAATATAGTGATAGAAGTCCAAGCCAGAGCTATTAGGCAAGAAAAAGCAACTAAAAGGATACAACTTGGAAATGAGGAATTGAAATTATCACTATTCACAGATGACATGATTCTCTACATAGGAGACCAAAAGACACAGTCAAGAGATTATTGGAACTCATAAGAGACTTTGGCAGAGTAGTAGGATACAAAATTAATGAACACAGATGGATGGCACTAGCGTATGCAAATAATTCCATGGCTGAGAAAGAAATTGCAAGTACAGTCCCCTTTAAAATAGAGGAGAGGAATCTTAAATACCTAAGAATTAAGGTAACTAAATATGTGAGACATCCATGATGAAAACTAAATCATTTAAAAAGGAAATACAAGAAGACTTTGAAAAACGGACAATCTTACCGTGTTCTTGGATTGGCAGGATCAACATTATCAAAACATTATCAAAATGAACATATTACCAAAAGCAATATACAGATTCAATGCAATCCCAACCAAAATTCCAATAACATTTTTCTAAAAACTAAAAAAGATGATACAAAAGTTCATCAGGAATCACAAAAGACTACTAATAGCTTATAACCCAGGGACAGCAAAAACAACAACCCTGTAACAAAATGGGCCAAAGAAATGAACAGACATCCCTATCCATGAGAGAGATACAAATGAAAACTACCTTGATTTACCACCTAACTCCGCTGAGACTGGCCTACATTCAGAACTCTACTAACAACACCTGCTGGCATTGTTGTGTAGTGAAAGGCATCCTGCTTCGCTGTTGATGGGAATGTAGGCTAGTACAACCACCGTGGAAATCAGTATGGAAAATGCTTGGATATTGCAAATAAACCTGCCATATAATGCAGCTCTCCTGCTCTTAGGAGTACACCCAAAAGGAGTGAACCCTGCATGTGAGAAGATCTATAATCCTATATTATGGCAGAACAATCTACTATAACAAAGACATGGAAACAAACCAGATGTGCATCCAAGGAAGAGTGGTTAAAGAATCGGTGGTATATCTACTCCATCAAATATTATTCAGGTATTAAGAATGAAATTATTCTATATTCAGCCAGGTGGTCCCAAGTAGTAACCATTATGCTCAGTGGAATGAGTCAATCACAAAAGAACGAATACTATATATTCTTTCTCATATTGGGACCCCAATAAGAGAAATGCAACTCTAACAGTCCAATCTATACTATTTTTTATTGTCTGTTTGCTTTTTTGGCTGTATCCCATGTGTTTTGATGGCTTTGTTTCAGTTCAGTTGCTTCCAAATAATCCCTATTTTCAAGTAGAATTCATCACATGCTCATAAAGTATACGATGGCATCATTTTTCCCAAAAGACTTCTGTGTTCCCTTCTTGTCACGCATGTGGTGATTACTCAGTGGTTTATTAGTTTTTCAGGGTGCTATACATTGTTGATGCTTTTGATGATGATGTGGGTGATATGAAATAATGTCAATTCGGAAATCAGTAATATTATTTCAAATCCAAACAAACTGTATGTCATTCAATAAGATATTGTGAAGTAACCCATGAATGAACAATCAATATGAGTCAGACTGCTTCTGATCTACATCAAAGAATTGTAAAACCTAATATACTTTCAAGGCCTTATGCTACTTGTAATGGTAATGGGAGAGCAGAAAAATCTTACATCTTCTTAAATGTGAGAGGATGGCGTGAATTGTAACCTATCAGAAACTTAGCATGTAACTTATGGACAACAATCTGGAATCAACATAAAACAATAGTAAAATTTCAAAGTCTTCCAGGTGGAATCAAGAGCATTCCAGACAATCTCTTAACAAGTGGTCACATGTACAAAGTAGTGGGAGATCCCAGGGTGGAGCACGTGGTCAGGGGAAGGCTTGTATCACAACCCTGGAAACTTCTGGATACTCACCAAGGACTATCAATATGGGCACCAAGGACTACATCCCACCTGCCAATGAGAGCATAGAGACTGTAATGCCTTTTGAGGCCATGAACTCTGAGGTCATCTACCCCCATTTGGATCTACCACAAAGGATGGAAGAAGTTCAAACCCTTCCTTGCAGGATCCAAGGTCATTAGAACAGTAAACTTCCTTCAGGACTAAGAAGAGAGCTTTCTCCGATCTTCAGGTAATTCCAAGTTTGGATCCCCACCCTATGTTGCAATGACCATCAGGGTCACTCCGAAGTCCCCCACCCCAAATCACACACACACACACACACAAACACACACACACACACACACACACACACACACACATTTGAATAGATATATAACAAGAAGGAAAGCTTGGAACCAGATAGAAAATGGTCAGCATTGACTCACACATGCCTTGCTACGTACGACACAAAGATTAGTTACTCCTCACTATGGATTTCTCTGCACACTGCTCCTAAAATTGTTCTGCACTTCAACTGTTGACATATCCCTTGTTAGAGTTATAAGCCTATTTAACTATCCTAAAATCTGCCAAGTTCTGCAAAATTATACTTCAACACTATGAACCATTGAATGCTAAAATGAAAAAAGTCATGAGACAGCTGAATAGTACCCGATAGCCAGTTTAAGGTGTATAGCAGTGGGGTCTGTGTATAAACCAAAATAGAAATGTCAGTGGGGTAGTCAGAGGATGTAGCTAAGAACTTGCATTTTTTAACATATTGCTTATTCAATACCATGCCAATTAATTTCATAATGTTGTAAATAATTTAGGTGGTGGTTTTTAATTGATCAGGATGATATTCTGCAAGCTCTGCTTCCAGACAAGAGATGATTCCCCAAGAAACCATTGGAGTTATCTGGATAATAAAACGCTGGACTCTTTTCTTGCAATAAAAGAATCTTAACTGAACTTGAACTGCAATACTGCAACAAAGTGGAGGAATCCACCATGGGGGACAGGGTATGGGGAGGGGTTGGAGGAATTCCAGAGTCTATGAGATAGTGTCACATAATGCAATGTAATCAATAAAAAATAATATAACAAAAAAAAGACTAAAGTGAAAATGAAAACTTTTGACAGAATCATTTTAAAAATATTTAAAATATTAATTAGAGAAAATTAAGAGAAAATCTCTTCATTTGTGTTTTATTAACTATAAAAAAGAGAGGAAGAAACATGAAGTTACAGGTGGCTTTATGGTTAAATTAGGATCCTTGTATATTTGGCTAGGACCTAAACGTCTATCAAAATCATGGAAAACAGTGTTTGCAGTTTCAAAAGCTTTGGAGTAGATAGATAATCCATTTTTAAAAGTATTATAGATATATGTATATATGTATGTATGTATATATATATGTAAAAATTGTAGTTATAAGATATATGGACTCTCCATTATTGCAGCATTATCCATATTGTGAAGGTCTCAAACAACCTAAGTGTTGATCATTAGATAAGCAAAATGTGATACCTTTTTTTAGTATGAAATCTTACTTTATAAGACCAGGAATACAACTGTTGTCATTAATTAAAGGGAAGGAAGCCATGATCAGAAAGACAGTCACATTGTATCACTCATATGTACAGTCTAAGAAAAGGGTAATATAGAAACTAAAAATGTGTTTGGGGTTTCTACAGAATGGGATATTACTTAGGGAGAAGCAGGCAATTCTAAATTGCCACTTAACAGATTAGTTTTTTTAAAAAACATGATGGATTATGAGGAGTGGAGGGTAAATAGGGATGCTGGCAAGGAATTACTTGAAGCTGTGCAAAGAGATTATGAAAAATAATTTAAAGAAAAACAATTTGAAAATAATTTTGAATGTTTCAACTATTTATTAATTTTACTATTGTGGAAAGGCAAACATATTTATTCTGATTGAAAAAACAGAAAAAGCATAATGAACTGCCTGCTAAGATTGGGAAAGAGAAAATTAACAGACAATCTCAGGTAACCAGAATGATAAGGCTTGGTTTAGTGAATGAGAAGAATTACAAAAGCATGATCATCACAATATTATTTAATACAGACTACCATAGTACAAAACAGCAAGTATTTCAAAATATTTACAAAACTCCTGAAAACTGAGTCTAAATAAGTTTAATATATTCAAGACAAAACTGCTTAAATCTGTAAAGATTTAGGGTATGATTTCATATATTTCTTAAAGATTTATTCATTTTTATTGCAAAGTACATCATATACAAAGGAGGAGAGATGCACTGGAAGATATTTCACCTGTTGATTCACTCCCCAAGTGGCTGCACTGGTCAGTCAGAATTCAGAAGCCCAAGACTCTTCTAGTGGTTTCACAGGGGTTCAAAGTCCCAAGGTTTTGGGCCATCCTTGACTGATTCCCCAGGCCACAGCATGGAGCTGGCTGGCAAGCAGGGCCATCAGGATTAGAACCAAAAGCTATATGAAATCCCAGTGCTTTCAGGCAAGGACTTTAATGACTAGCCTACTGTGCGGAGCTCTTTAATATGTTTGTACAGAAGACAACAATAATGTCATAGTACTATTTATGACAATTAATAAATGAAAAATTGTCATAATAATCAGCACATAATGTTAATTACAGTTCACCCTCACATTGACAATTTGGAAACCTTTATAATTATTATTCACTTTAAATGACTCTTGTGAAAAAAAAAAAAACTATAACTTTAAAGTAGTAGAAAGCAACCTATTAAAAATTGTAAAAGAACTGAAATGACAAAAAAGCTACTAATTATGAATATCAATGTCATTCTAACATACATATGCAAACTCTTAAAATCTATTATAATTATAAATCACATCATATAACTTGAAGCATCATAAAATGTAATAGCATGTCATCATTTACTGCAAGCTGTCTGTAAAATATAACAGCTTCATTTGATAAAGACCAGGAAAAATTTTATCTGGAATCTTGAGCTCATCCAATGCTATTTCTAGAAATTGAGGTGGAACTCTACTGAAGATGGTACTCAAGTGAGCCAAAGCCCAAGACCTGCAAGTGAGGGACTGCATTGTGCAATAGCATAAAGAAACAAAATTTTGTGTTATAAACCATTTAAATAGCCACATAGTGACTATTGTTTATGGATAACATTGCTATTTAATGATCATCTAACATCAACTGGTTAACATTGATGTTAAATACAGCTATCAGTATTTGTGCCACATCTATTCCTTATTTTGACTTATACATTTGTATGAAAGAGTGAGACAGTGGCCCTTCAGTGTTAATCTTTTTGAAAAGTGAAGGGCATTCTTCCTGATAAACTTCCTTTGTATTATGTATAACATTTATTTCCTACTTTTTTAAATCAAACAACAAATTTCCAAACCATTTCATGTTCATGCAGGCAGTGAAATGCTTTTATATGTACAATACGAAAAGAACCATGAAATACTTCAATTACAAGACAAAGCAGATTAATAACAAACTATACAATGTGAAAAAAACATTGCATATGCTTTGAAAAACTAAAATGAGTTGAAGTTCCAGGCATCTTCTGGACCTAAAAATCAAATAGTGTAGACTGAGACAACATAGAAGAATTTAGATATGACATAGAGAATATTTGTAGATCAAAGATTTAGATTGCAAAACACAGCCAAAGATGAATAGCAAATATTAAACTGGTGATGCCAATAAGCCAACTCATGCATATACAGAGTATATATGTTTTGGATTTCTTTTTTTAAGGTTTATATATTTTTATTGTAAAGTCAGATATACAGAGAGAAGGAGAGACAGAGAGGAAGATCTTCAGTCTAATGATTCACTCCCCAAGTAGCCACAATGGCTGGTGATGCACTGATGTGAAGCTAGAAGCTAGGAATTTCCTCCAGGTCTATGAAGCCAAAGCAGGGCCCAAAGACTTGGGTATTCTAAACAGGAAGCTGAATGGGAAGTGAAGCTGCCAAGATTAGAACCGGCGCACATATGGGACACTGGCCCTTGAAAGGTGAGGACTTTAGCTGCAGGCCACGTGCCAGGACCTGATTTTCAAAATGTAATAGATGCCTACAAGGTACTGTCCACTACTCCTTTGTCTCAGTTGATGGCAGGGCAGCAGGAGTTGCATTTCGTCACTGGTGTGTAGTAATAATAAATATTTTAGAAGACATGGTATGATGACTATGTGTTTGGATGCATATTTGCAAGTGTCTTCTTATTTATTTCACCTGACAGATGACTTTAAATTAAGAATTGCTTAATTTAACAATAATGCCTTCATGAATCCTTTTGCGTTTAATTGAAAAAGAAATGAAGTCTTCTGCTGCTCTCAAGGACATGTCAGAAGTGCGTTTTTCCAATGATTTTCTTTCAAGAAAACTTAGGATGAAAAAGTACCCAGTTACAACACAAAGCTTCCACAATGCAAATGGTCCAGAGCCATGAGTTCACAAACATGCTTTGAATGAACGAAGGGGATTATTAAACAATGTTCAGAAAGCTTTACATGGTGTAGCAAATGTTGCCAAATAAATGACACAACTAGAGAAACCTTCTATATTGAGAAATAACCAGTGCTGCTTTCACAAAAAACTGTGAATTTCCAGATAGCTATTTCAAACTAACATATCTCACTTATTTATTTTCTTTATGATGTAATCCTCTACTCGAGGCAGTAACTTAAAACAGCCACAGAATTTACATGTGTGTTTGGATTATATTTAAATTGTGTTCTATAAATACATATATGTATTAAAGGATATATATATGCAAATATTTGCTGGCACAAGAAAAAAAGACTGTTTTTTTAAAATATCAAAACCGACCAGCTTCTCAGGGTAGCATGGATTGAAACTGCAGATGATTAAGTAAAAAAAAAGAAAACTCAGCATACAAAGGATCATAATTTAAACCTCGTACTGATGAATGAAAACTGAGTTACAAAAAGTTTTAGGTAATATATGAAAATATATTCCCAGAATAAGTTAAGTCATCGATATCAATTAATTATATGAAACCTGAGACAAATATTTATGTCAGTACAAAAATACGCATGTAATCATAGCCCAGAACCAAACCAGGGCATGTCCATGATATTAAGCCATCTCTCCATTTGAAAGTACTGAAGTAATCAAACATAAGACTATCCAATATAAATAAAATCAGGCCAAGTGTGATACTTTTAAATAAAGTGACAAAACACAACTTATACTTTCAATGGGTCAATGAGTCAGGTCTCATGAAAATGTAAAATCCTTACTCCACTAGGGACACACTTCAGAAAGAGAGAAGAAACATGAGTCTGTAAAATAAGAAGCAGCAAGGAAATGATGGCCCAGATATTCATCAAACAATCAGGAATGATTATAAGCAAGTGTAGGGCTGCAGATAAGTAGAACTGTAAGAAAGAAATTTCTGGAACTGAAAAATATTCCCACCATAATCATGACATAATTAAAATCGTCAATGGCTCTATTGTCAAGGTTGAGGGCAAATGAGGAATTGAATACTCCCTGCAACAACAAGGAAAACTCAAGTCCTGGATGAGCACACTGATGAATTCTTACAAATAAGTCAAGATGAACTAGTCTGAATCCTGCGTAAGACCAGAAAAAAGCAGTCAGAAACACAATCCTTCAAAATGCATTCCGTCATCACTTTCATATCAAAACTGGAAAGAAAGACGATATCACAGCAAGCATACACCAATATTCCTTATGAACACAAGTGCAAAATCCTCCAGAAGACATCACATTCTCCACCTGCACATACAACAGAAGGTAGATTAAGCAGATCCAGAAGGGATCTCTAAATTTCATGCAGCGATGCCTAAACTTTACAAATTCCCAGAATATGAAACACATTGCAGTATGCATAGTTACTCCTAATGTAAATTAGACAAAAAAGGAATGGTTCAATCTACCTTCTCAATATGGCACTAGACTACAAAGCTGTGATACCATTAGAGCAGAAAGCTAAGGTTATATCTGTTATCAGAGCTCTCCACCTTGCCTAGACATTAGTGAAAAACATTTGGAAAGTAAAATGGGGCAGACATTAGTGGGAAAATTGTTGGGCATTGATTTATCTCATAACAACTGCATTATACAGGATATTATCACAAAAAAGTTATAGATGTCATGCCACTTTCTGCCAATGCTTACCACACATGTTTCTGTGCTCCTCAGATGCTGAGCAGGGCTCACTCCACTGTATGCTCTAAGATACTGCACACAAGGAATTGTAGCAGTGTGTCTCTACTCTGATTTACTATAGTCAAGCCTGTCTTGACTATCCCCTCTCCCCACCTTTTTTTTTTTGACACATTGCTTCCTCCCAGTGACCCTGGCCTTGCCCTGAATTTAGCAAAGCTGTGCATGGATGAAGGTGATTGCATCACTAGACCCCTGATACGGCTTCAACATCTAAATTGACTGGACAGTAATGAGTGCCTGAAACAAGGATCTCTCCGCAGAGTGGAGTTAAGTACACTCTGACTCTTGCCTTGCAGAACTTGTGAAGGAAAATTGAAAAAGATGAGCTTGTTTACCACTTGTATCATCTTCAGTTACTACGACAGTAAAAATGAATGGGCTGGAGATTCAGATTATTCCATTCCAATTTCCCAAAATTGTCTTGAGGCTGAAAGAACTAGTACAACATCCACACTGGGATGCACCTGTCCACTCCAGTCTCTGCAGAATCTGTGAATTAGTCAGATAGGGCAGGCATAACATAGAAGCAGGCAGGGCAGGAGAGTTAGTTTGCCTTAGCCAAGAATCATTATGGACCCATTCCCTGCCTCCTCACAGCTTTTGCTGATACCTAAACACAATGCTCAACAACCACCGTCGTCCTTCTTACTTTGACAAAGGACGTACTCATCTGATTTCTGTAAGTAGTGCCACATCTGTAACAAGTATGGAAGTGGTTAAAATGTCACTTATCCTTCTTGAGCACTCAGCATGAATTTCAGCCTACTCCCTGGCAATATCCATTTTGTTGCATCCAAAAAGCATGCTGAGAATAAAACACATAAGCCATGAAGCACAGATAGTGATGCTTTTATTTGCAAAATTTATGCAAGCATATTCTTTGCAGCATTCACCCACTGGCTAAAGTTTATGAAATGCTTCCACAGAGGAAATGCAAAGGTATAATAGCAGTTTTCATGGTCATTTTGTAGTGTTAATGGGATCATTTTGGAAATGAGAAAGAGGGCAAGCAAAAGATGGCTGTGCCATCATTCTCCTGGGGATGTGTGCATTGCCTACAAGGAAAGAGGGATGAGATGATTGTTGATGGGACCAGAATTCCACGTATGTGAGGGGAAACCCAGATGGCTGCGGCATAATTGGGTAAGAATGAGTGCACGGTGGCATCCTTGTGTAGTTCTGCAAATAAGAATGTGTGGTTGAAATAACATTCATGACAGAGGCTCTAGAATGAGGATGTTAACCAGATGAGACCAACTGACTTGATGTCAACTGAGGAGAAATCTCAAGTGTGAGTGTGTCCTTGATGGCTGATGGTATGGCAGAAGATGATGATGGAGCTGATAAGGCTCCTCTTATTGTGTCAGTTCTAGGAGCCAAGGTGTCAGCTACAGATGGACTGCATCTGCGAGGTGATGCACCAAAGCATGCATAGTTTTGAAGATTGATGTTGTACCGTGGAACAACACTTGCATTTCCATTACTCTTTGCTAAAACATCCCCTGCTCGACATGACTCCTTGGGCAGTTTTTGAAGTGAGGATTCCAGGGCCTGGTATTTCTTTTTAATGCCCACTCTTCATAGAATGTGCCATAAGAGCTGAGGACAGCCTTGTTTGAAATGTGGGTGATGGAAGAACTGCACCTGCAACAAAATTAAACATGCATCAGCAATATTTCTAGCCAGGAGGCAAGTGAACACGTGGCAAAAACAAACTCTACTAACTAGAGACTGAAGAGACACATGGCAGCTACACTTGGCTTTCCTACTGATGTGGAATCATGGTTAATAATATGTGGCGGAATATATGCATAAGTACAGGTGTTTCATCCTCTGAAAAACAGGCATGCCCTGGCAAGGAGCTAAGATAGTTGGTAACTGGAAAATTTTGCCAAACAATCTGTATCACCATTTCATAAGCCATGTCTTGAATGTTCTGAATGTAATATTGGTGTTTCATCATATGTTCATAAAGTCTTTTATTATCATGTCAAAAATCTACTTTCAGCAGCTATACAAAAACATGCACACACATTGATGGATGGAGAAAGAGAGAGAGATTATTCTGATATTGTTATTGGTGTGAGTTTCCTATGCTTAGTTCATTGAAGCACAGTTTGGTTCAAGATTGTTAAATGCCAAAAAAGGAAAAGAAAAGTGGGGATTCCAGCACACAGCACACCAACATGACTGTTTTCTTGCAGTGTACATACAAATGCACAGTGCTATTGAACTTGTTAATAATAACCTCTCCCACAACAACTGCAACAACCAAATACTAAATACCCCATGTTAAATTTGAAAGCATCCTTTAGGCTTCCTACTCTGGATCCTTTACAAGATTTTAGCACTATCAATACACATTATATATTCACTTGGAATCCAAGGGATGGAAATCTTCATCACCTTGCTTGTCCCTAAGACATCACAACATTCCGGCATACAGTGGAATAGGGAAGCCGATCTCGGAAAAGTTGAATGCATCTTCCTGAATCCATATAGTTTATGCTGTCGAACAAAGCTCTTCATGTTGCACATTTCAAAGATTCTGAAATGATCTTTCATCTCTAAAACTTCTGTCTGAAATTGCTCTACATCTATCATAATGGAGGTTCCTCCTTCATCCCACCAAATCAATTTGAATTTAGGGCTTTCTACTATTTGCCAAAGTTTTCTAGGAAACCCCAGAACATGATGGTTATTCTGTTCCTGATGAATGAATTTATCGCTAGGAGAAGACGGTCTGTACAGCAAGGACTACTGGGATAAAAGTTTAAAAGCTTCTTCTTCAATCACAGACCTTAGGTGAGTATCCTCAAGCAATAGCTGCTCACTTTCTGGAGCTTCCACAAGAATGTCTGGGCTCAGATACCGCCACTCACAGCACATCTTAAAACCTGGTATGAGTTCTGTCTCCAGTTCCTTGAAACAATTTGATTGCTGTCGCTTGGTTCTGCTGAAGGATTTGAAGACTGTTGTTCCTCTGAAAGCTTGAGAAGAAATGTCCAGACTAACCACTCTCTCCCTCCACCACATCTCATACAGAACCATTGTGACATCAGTATATGCTGTCTTCTACCTCAGTAGCACATCTCACCTTTGACCCCCACTTGCCTCCCAACATGCCACTGACACACAGCAGCTGGGAAACTGGGACACGTGGGCCATGCTAAAGTATATCCACAATTTGTATTAATACTGTTACTATTAATAGCAATACTATTACTAATAATACTACTAATAATATTATTGCTAATAATATTATATATATACATATTAATAACAAGACGTAAGTCAAAGAAATTAATCCCAAGAAGGTCATAAGCCTGGTTTTCTTGCAGATGAATTAGGATAAAAGTTTCATTCAATCCAACTGTGTAAATGATTGTGGTAAATTTCAAATGCTTTCCAAATGACTTTGCCTCTATGTAATGCTGACAATGTGCAAACCCTTTACCTAACCTGCCTGATGCAGGGCTCGCAGAAAGCATTGTCTTTGGAAAGATCGTGTTGACTTCTATGTAAGGATTGGTGAGTCAGTGAGTGAAATAATCAGGGAGATTCAAATTCTTGGGCCAAGAAACGGCATACATGTACTTGGAAAAGACATTCTACACGAATCATGTTGTGAGTGGATAATGGGCCATTGCCAATGGGCAACATTTCTGCCCATGTGGGTTAGTACCATTGTTCCTAATTCCTCTCGCAGTATATGAATTGATGTCAGCTACAGCAACCCTGGACTTGTGCACAACTGCTTTGCTTAGCCCTGCTCTCTTTGCAATGCTAAGCTATGGGAGGCTTTTGGCACCTGGCTGTGTCCTCTTGTGTTTGGAAGACATGCTGCAATGGGGCTCATTGGAATTAAGCTGACTTTGTAAATTAAGACCTGAAGTACCTTGCTGCTAGCTGAGTGGCTCTAGGGAATCAAAGAGATTTAGAAAGAGCCCTTCTATCCCAGAGAAATTTGAGAACACATGCATACCAGAGATGTCAAGAGAGAGTGCAAGCACTCTGAGTCTCTAGAAACCCTGCCTTCACAGAATTTTTTCACGTCCTTAAGCAAGGTGACTCCTATTCGCATTTTGCTCCAGTCAATGCATACAAAATGAATGCTTAACCAAAAACATTGAAATATGGGATTAAAGAAGAGAAGTAAATGTAAGACAAATGTAAGCCAGGATCCTGAGGGGTGTGCCAATGTGTCCTTCTGGGTAATGAACAGCCCTACTTGGACACTTTTACTCTAAACCAAAACTTGACCCTGCAGTATTTCAGGAGAATGTTGACGATTTTCCCAAAATGATTACTTTTATCCCCCAAATGACTAGTTCTCTGTTTTTCCTAATTATCAAAGTGGTTTTTATTGAAGAGTGAATTCTTACCCCAAATTAGTTGGTGTTGAATGTCTCAAGTCTGAGGAACTGGCACGAAGGTTTAAATATTGGTCATGCTCCTACAGACATTGTCCAGCTTAGTCCCATGAAGCAAGTCACACTCCTCCAGCAGCACTCCAAGAGCTTCTCCAGGATTCCGGATCATATGGTAAGTTCCACTTAAATTACAACTTTCTCTCTTACTCCAGCTGGCTTGTGTCCTAAAGGCTGTATGCTGTGGTCCACTCCATACATCTTGTCTTTGCTATGTAGAACTAGAGCTGTGCTGGAGAGATCGATCTGAGTATTTGTTGTCTTCAAGCTATGCCAATATAATTATTCATTTAAAAATAGTTGGATATGTCCTATACATGGCTGGCTCTTTGATAAGGAGTACCTGCACTAAGGAAGAGTCATGGATCATGCACTATTGTGCTTAAGTTTCAACACAGCTCAAGGAAAATGACAGGTAGATTTTGAAGTAGGAATGCTCTCCAAAATTTATACTCTAATATTCCTAAACTAATGTATTTTGATCTGGCCAATCTCAAAGTTCAATGCTTCGGAATATTTAAAGTTGTAGTTGATGTCCCTGCTCTTCCACTTTCCATTCTGCCTGCTGCCATTTATTTTGAAGGTAGTCAAGGGGGTCTGCAGAATATCTTAGGACTACCTCCTAGCACATCAAGAGATTCTTGCTCAAGCTTTGGATCCAAACAGTCCCAGCTCTCATTTGTGTCATTTGAGGCTTGATCCTGCAGATGGCAGATCACATTTTTGACTATCTGTTTCTCATTCTCTACACCTATCATTTTTAAATTTTTTTAAATTATATTGCAAAGTCAGATATATAGAGAAAGGAAGAGAGTCATAGAATATTATCTTCCTTCTTATGAGTCACTCCCCACGAGATCCAAATCACTGGTGCAAAGTCCATCTGAAGTCAGGAGCCAGGAACTCTTCCAGGTCTCCCATGCAGATCCAGGGTCCCAAGATTCTGGGATGTGCTTGACTGCTTTCCTAGGGCAAAAGCAGGGAACTGGGTAGGAAGCTGGGCTGCTAGGATTAGAATAAGAGCCTATATGGGATTCTGGTGTGTTCAGGTTGAGGACTTTAACCGCTAGGCAAAAACAGTGGGCCCAAAACTATGCTTTTACTAGAAATAAATAAATAAAACAGAAATAAAAAATGAAGAAATTGATTCATTTGGGCTGAAAATTGGCATTGGGTAAAATCCAACATGTTTGCTCAACATGTACAGACTACTGAATGTTGGCTTTCACTGTCTGACCTTTTGGAGTATTTCCAAAATATTTTAACCATGCCATTATTTTGAAGAGTACATTGTACCAGTTTCCAAGGTTTAATGATTTCCAGGTAGAGATTTTGTGGAGTTCAGCTATAGCTGAGATTAGAACTTGAGAAGGGTGCATGCACAAGGCACAAAGAGCAAAGAAACGGACCACTACAATTTCAGGATCATAATGGACAATGCTAGAAAGCGGTCCACTTCATTTATGCATAAACCATCACAAAGGTTAGCATAGAGTTTTGACACCTGGTCAAGCAGGCGTTCCTAACAATATTTTGCCAAATATTTCCTGAGGCAGGATATCCAAAGTCCTAATCCTGTGGTCAGGAGGTTCTCAACAGAAAGCATATATTAATCAGTAACAAATTCCTACTAAAATCCTCATTGTACAACTTCATCTTGAATCAGTTAAACAAGGAAATGCATCACAGAAGCAGACAGATAAAGATCAAGAAGAGAGGGAAGCATAGATTCCTACTACAGCTGGGGACTTAACACCCTTGAATAGGATATTGTCAATTTGAAAGGCCAAAACAGCCTGAGTAATAAAAGGCATTTTTGTTCGAAGAGATTCATCAGCTTCCAAGCTCACATTGTTAGTGAACACAAACTCTGCAGTGGTAGACAAGGCTTGAATAGATTACAGAATACTCAGTGGTGTTGTCCAGTGACCATGCAATGGTTGGTGGAGCTGCATTCAGCTGGTTGTACAGACATCTGCTGGACTCTGCAGTGCAGCAGGCAATTCCCTTGTGGCCCTGCCTGCAATGGAAAAATGCCCATCACCCCTTGCCTTCCACACCCACCACATGGAGCCCAGCATCTCCCCGTATTTTATTACTAAGTTGTGGGTTACTGTGTTCTCTGTGAGTTACTTGAATCGTGGAACTTAAATTTTAGAAGTTGACTGGTCAAAAACAACACAAAATGTAAAATAATTAGTATGATTCCTAAATTTATTACGAATGAGTAGAACATCTTGACAGAAGTAAGATATAAAAGAGATTATAACAATTGGTTAGTAACCCATTCTCTGGAAAGAGCCAAGGACAAGAGTGAGAAATGGCTAAATCCGGGCATGTAATTCCTGAATACTAAGGTAGTAGGTGTTTCATTCCATACACCTTGGATATGAGTTTTAGCATCACTCCAAGAGTCATGTGAGTCATTTTGATGGAGAGGAGTGACACAAATCCATCTGTAAATACTAGCCAAGTGGTACCACATCTGGTTTTAAGAATTGAATTTCATTGCCAATATAAATTACTGCCTCTTCAAATGCATTAATTTTGGCCTCTAAATTTTTATTAATACTTTCCTATGAACTTATTTAACCAGCTGTAAGATATCTGATAAGTGTAATAAATGCAGCGAGGCACAAAGGTAAGGGAATTACAAAGCATGGGCAAAGTTGCTGAAAAGAGTTCCAAAGTATAAAATGCAAAACCATCATGTCATGGTTCAGTCAAATCCATAAGCAGCATTACATATGATTGTTTTCTCAAATACCAAAAGTACAGGGCATCAGGGTCAATCAAAGCAATTAGTGACAACACACAGACTGTTAGTATAATCTTATCATATTAGTATGTTAGAATATTAGAATCAATGTTAGGCAATGATAGCCGCCTTCATGCCAAACAAACTACGGCTTTGAGAGATGTATATGGACCATGGGAGAACTCCACTTTAGCAATAAATGTGATTTCTGTTGCTCTGTGACTTGTGAACAGTGTCACAGTCTTATCTATCAAATGCACCCAGGTGCATGAGGACAGTGGCACAATCATCTGGTCCCAGGGACAAAATGAGCTAAAAATATAATGTGTGTGGTAACGGATTGTGCTGTTTAGACTCAGGAACGATAAAGATAGTGTGTCTGGGAATGAAGTGGACAGTTTGCACCTGGAAGCTCTAAAGATGACATGTCTGACTTTTTAAGCTGTGTTTGAATTTACAGAGACTATGATGCATGTAATGACTGAAGGGGTCTATATAATCTCTGGCATTTTGCTAGTTTGGGGTGCACCCCTTCATTGTTTGGCTTGCATGCCCCAACTTTGGTCCAACACCACCTGGCACAATAAATTCTGCTTACTATTTTATTATCAGGGAGACTTTTTGTTGTTCATGAGAAATTGACAAAACCAGGACCCTAACATCTGGGGGCTCGTTTGATTGTCATTGCTTTGAATGATCAAACCGCTGGCTGGCATGAGACTTGTGGTGTCCACTGCTAGCAGACTTTGTTTCTTTTTTTTTTTTTTAATTACTTTCTTTTTTTGCAAACGTCTTGTTTTGGCTGGCCGAAGTCACGCTTCCTTGCAGAAGTCAGGTTTTTGGAATACCTGTTTGAGGGAGGCATTGCACTAGGGAGAGGCATGTATGGAGCTGCACTCCAGTGATTCTGGCGGGACTTGATCACCCCAATCTGGGCCTGTGAAACCCAGGTTTTCTCACATTGGCCTGCACAATTTAGGTTTGGGGGAAACCTGGGTGAGGCAGGCATTGGAGACCGTGGCAGGATTTGGCCACTCTGGAGACCTACACTCTCATTGAATTTGCAGGAGAAAGACACTGGTCCTTCAGAAAGCATGTATTGGGTCTGCAAGGAGCAGGCATTGGATCTGTGAGGGGCAGATAGTGCACTTGCAGGAGTCAGACATTGGTCTGAACCCCGGAGGATGCCATTGAGATCATCAATCATCGGCGATGCAGGAGGACGCTATTTGGTGTGCTCCCAAGTAAGGATCCACATTCAAAGTGCGGTGTGAGTGAGAGCAATGTGAGAGTGGTGTATGTGAAAAAAAATGTGTGAGAAAGATGGGTTCAAGTGAGGCCTGACTTGCTGTAAGAATTTGTGTACTTCTGTTTTGTTGATAGTTGTGTTTTTTTTTATTTGCCTTCTTTTAATAATTTTGATGGCTTATATTAATGAAAATATGGTATAAAGTTTGGCTACCCCCAAATCTTTATTCCTGTGCCATTTTTCAGAGATCAAGGGGAGGGCACTCAACATGGGTTTGGTCATGAAGAAGGATAAGTTGGATACATTTTGCTCTGCAACATGATCATCATTTGTGGTCAGATGGTCCCCACATGGATCTTTCTCCAGAGACCTCATTTCCAAGGTTAAGACAGTCATAACTAGACCAGAGATATCAGCACATCCAGTCCAGACCCCATATATTCTAATAGGGAAGAATTTGGGTGATGACCCTTCTAATCAGCTTAAGCATTTTCTTTTACCCCTCACAATCCCCAGATCAGGAATTGTGCCAACCTTGGTGCTCTGGCACTAACTGGACAAAATACTCAGCCTGTGCACAGAAGGGAAGGAAAAATTCTGCCCCATTGGGACAGAAGCCTATCCTCCAGGATGATGCTAATTTATTTTCTTCCCTAAGGGTTTAGAGAATCCTCCCCCATATGAAGTTCCATCGCCTGTTCCACCCCCATCTTGTGGGGCTCAGGGGCAAGGAGGTCACTAAGATGGCAACCAACAGTTCAGGTCACTGGTGGGCAAGATGGTGGGCAATGACTGAGCCCTGGGCGTGAATCAGGGCAGGAGTCACATAGCTCCAAGAAGATACTGATTGACCAGGGCCATATCGCTCACCTACCCCTGGCTTATGGAGGTGGCTCCTGCAGTCATTCTCCTAGTAATTGGTTCTTACTTTCTCCCCTCCTAGAATTCCCCAAATTCCTGGTCTAAGCTATCCCTTACCCTATATAAGAAATTTAATTTCCCCAATAAATTGGAACTGCTTAGACAGAACCCCTATCCATCTGTTTGTCTCTCACAGGCTGGAAGGCATGGTGATGGGCAGCAGCCTCATCCCCTCTAGCAACGGAGTACTAAAGGAATCATGGGGGAGACCCTGCACATCTTCATTGCTGGAGGCTCTGTTACTCTTCACCCTCAGTGGTGCCTTTAGAGACCAGGTAAAGCCTGAGACCTTGCCACCAGAGAAAAGACAACCAGGAGAGGCCCACTTTCTCAAGAGATTCTGTCTCACTGTGGCCAGTGCTTGCAATTGGGTGGGGAGGGGGGGCTGGAAGGATGTAGAATTTATCATTACTGGCTGTTTTCCTCCAGTGACCTGTGTTACTGGAGAACTCAGAACCCTCCTATTTCTGAAGACTCCAAGGCCCTAAGTGACATGGAGTCTATCATAAATACCCACTGCCGTACGTGTAATGCCTTTCAGTAGCTGCTCAGGACATTGTTCACCACTGAGGAGAGAGAGAGCCTATCCTGAATCAGGCTCAGAAGAACATCCTCAGAGATAATGGCAGAACCATAACCCTCCAGAATCTCATAGACGATGCCTTCTCCTTGTGGCAGCCAAATTGGGACTTCGACACCCAAAAAGGTAGGGACCATAATCTACTATACTGCCAGACTCTAATGTCAGGCTGGCAGGCAGTAGCATGCTGGCCTGTGCAAGGAGAAAAGCAAAGCCCAATCATTTTTCTTGAGTGCCTCCATGATGCTTATTGGCAGTACACTTCCCTAGATCCAATGGTTGAGGAAAATTCATCAGCAGTAATTATGTCCTTTATTAACCAGGCCACTTCAGATATCAAAAAGAAACTTCACAATTGAGAGGGTTTGACAGGAAGGAGTATTAGAAATATTATGAAGATATCAGGGAAAGTTTTTAATAATAGGGAGAACCCTGATGAAAGGGGAGAAAGAATTATAAAAGAGGAACACAAGGCTCAGAAAAGGAGGAGAAAAGGGATGAAGAAGTACAGGAGAGGAGAGAAGGAGAGGAAAGAGGAGAGAGGATCAGGAGATCCAGAGCAGGCAAACAGGAAGAAGAAAAGGGAACTAGCAAGAATCCTTATGGGAGGGATTAAGGATAGCCCTAGGTCAGAGCACATGTGGGAGAGAGTGAAAACTCACAGGAACAGGCCTGGAACAGGGAGGCGACAGTGACACTTCTGCCACGAGATAGGTCATTGGAGAAAATAATGCCCACAATACGTGAGAAGAAATCAGAGAGTGATACTGACAGGAGAAGACTAGGGGAGTTGAGGCGTGACACCCCTCCCAGAGTCTTGGGTAAATCTATATGTGGAGGGAGCACTAGTAGAGTTTATGGTAGATATGGGTGCCCAGTATTCAGTGCTCAATCAAGCCCATGGATCTCTGTCTGTGAAGACTAATGAAGTGCAAGGGGCAACAAGGATGACTATTTGCTCATGGGCGAGCATTGGGAAAGTAGACTTGGGAAAGCGTCAAGTCACCCATTCATTCCTAGTAATTCCAGAAAACCCTGCACTATTACTAGGCAAAGACCTGCTCACCAAGATTGGGGCCCACACTGATTATGAGCCTGATGGAATAGAAGTGACAGATAGCAATGTACAGCCACCCTATATACTTACTATGTCTGTGGCAATGAGCACTGCCTCCTTTCTAAACTGTCAGCAGCCTGAGATAAGGACCTGGACCACTGGTTCGAGGTCTGGGCCAAGATTATACAAATAGGATTCGCAGATTACTAACCTTCAGTGGTGGTAGAAGTTAAGGCCAATGCACAACCCATATGAATGAAGCAGTACCCCATGCCAGAAGAGGTTTGAATAGAGCATAGAGCCCCATATTCACTGGTTGATGGTGGCTGATATTCTAAGGCCTTGTCATTCTCCATGGAATATGCCACTTCTTCCCTTGAAAAAACCAGGTGGGCATGATTATCACCCAGTCAAGGACTTAAGGAAAGTAAATGAAACAGTGGAAAACATCTATCCTACAGTGCCAAACCCATACATTCTCGTGAACCACCTCCCTCCTTCACATACTTGATACACAACTCTTGATAAAGAATGCCTTTCTCAGCATAACCTTAGCCCCAGTCAGCCAGCCATTATTTGATTTTGAATGGCAATGTGTGGGGAGAGCCAGGCAGTTAACCTAGCCAAAACTCCCACAAGAGTTCAAAAGCTTGCCCACCCTGTTGAAGCACTCAATGAAGACCTAGAACCATATCGGCAGGCATACCCCACAATGATTCTGCTGCAATATCTGGATAATCTAGTCCTAGTCACCCTTATAGAGGAAGACTCCCGAAAACCTACTAGAGACTTGCTTGAAGAGCTGGGAAAGTTAGGTTATCGGGCCAGTGCAAAGAAATCTCAGATCTGCAGTCATTAACCTACTGGGAGTACAAATTTAAGGAGTGGGCCTTATGCCTAACCCAGGCAATGGAAGAGACTATTCTCATAATCCCCATAAGCACCTGTCCATGAGAAGTGAGAGAATTCTTAGGATAAATGGGCTTTTACAGGTTCTGAATACTGAGCTATGTTGAGCTGGCTAGACCCCTGTATAAGGCCACTAGAATGCAGAGACTGGACTTAGCTGGGAGATCATCAGCAGGCCTTGAAGAATTAAAGGTTGCCTTTCTAAAGCTCCAGGACTGTGGCTACCCAACCCATTGAAATTCTTTGTCCTTTTTGTGGACTAAAGGAAGGGGATTGCAAAGGGAATCCTGACCTAAGAGCTGGACTCCTGGAAATGACTGGTAGCTTATCTATCAAAGAGACTTGATCCCGTAGTCACTGGCTGGCCCCCGGGGCTCTGTGTCATGACTGTCACTGCCCTACTGGTACACAACACAGATAAATTGACTTGTTCAGAAATTGAAGGTTATTTCTCCTCATTCTTTGCAGCAAGTCCTGACACAGGCCCTGGCAAGTGGATGGGTAATGCAAGGCTCATGCACTACCAGGTGCTCCTACTGGACTCACAGGATTATGTTTCTAGAGCCAGCCATCTTGAACTCTACCGCCCTGCTGCCTAACCTGGACTTGGGGACTCCCCTTTCATGACTTCTATGAAATTCTAACAAATCTTACCATGAAATTCTGGACTCACCATTGCCAGTGAGTTGACCTGGTTGATGAATGGTAGTAGCTTTGGGGGTGGGAGATGGAGTGCATAGAGCAAGGGAGGCAGTGGTTGACCACAACAGAAAGATGGTATGGAGCAGTGCCCTCCCCATGATTACCTCAGTGCAAAAGGCAGAGCTGATTACACTGTTTGAAGCCCTCGAAAGAGCAGAAGGAAGATGGGTGACAGTTTACACAGCAGCTGGTATGCCTTCGGTACTGTGCATGTCCACCACACCCATCTATCAGAAGTGAAGCTTCATGACAGTGGAGGGGAAGAAGCTGTGAAACTTGGCCAAAGTGCATCTTGGCACCTGCTAGCAGCCATGGAAAGACCCAGGACAATTGCCGCTGTACACACCCCTAGCCACCAGTCAGCCAACACTCCTGAAGCAATCAGGAACCACAAGCAGATGAAGAATCCAAGAAAATCACTGTGGCTGCCAGAGACTCCAGAGATGAGAAAGAGGAGACAATCAGAGCAGCAGCAATAGAATTGCCAATACCAGAACTCCTAGTGTTGCCACCCCAGCCTAAATATACTCCAGAAGACTTGAAGATTCATGTTCAGGGCTCTGCCCCCTATCATCCAACAGGCACTCTCCATGGACAAAACTAATGTGGCTCCAAATTACTTGGCCAGCATGCAAGCATTGCTTACAGTACTGAAGGAAATTTGGCCTCTAATACAGGCTTCTTATGAAAAGAATAACAATCCGAATCTGGAACATGTCTTAAAGAATTAAAGATTGAAGAATTAACATGGTTGTCCCAGGATATTGGGTCTGGATATCAATGCAAGACCTTAGAACCACGCTGGAAAAGTCCTTATGTTGTACTTCTTACCAACCCATCTGCCCTTAAGGTTAATGGGATCTGGGCATGGGTGCATTACTCATAAGTCAGGAAAGCAGCTGCTCCCACTTCCAAACTGGAGACCAAGACTCACACCCAGTGGAAAGTACAGCATACCCATGCAACCTACTCAAACTCAAACTTGTGAGAAACACAGAGGCAAACCAATAAGCTATAGATGGACAACTTGTGTGTCTCTATGACTCATCCTTATAACCCTTGCAGCCCTAGCCTGCAAGACTATAGCTGACAATCCTCACCAGCCTTATAATATCATCTGGAAACAGAAACAGCCACACACATGAGGTTCTAAACTGGATCTCTACCTTACAAACTCCCAATTCATGATGGCCAGATCTTTACTTTAGTCTAAAGGAATTAATCATAGAATGCTCCCCAGAAAATTTATGCTGTGTGAATTTTTATATGTGACCTTGATACACCAGAGAGACTTACAATGTATGAGGAAGAGTGGCTTACTGTAAGAGTTGGAGCTGTGTGACTTCCACTGATGGGATCCTAAAATGTACTGTCAATGAGTCTGATTTAATCAAACTCTTTTTTTTTTTCCACCCAGTGGAACCAGACACACAACCATCCTTCTTCCCTTCTGGGACTAAAAATTCTTGTGACGGGTCCCAGTGCAACTTGGTATAAGTTAAATTCACTGGGCAATGAAAATGAGATAGGAGGTGGATATCTGGATTTACCTGGGGTATCATGATATTTGGGGCTTTCAGCAACAACCCCAGTAGGTTTCTGCTCATAATTCACATAGGGCTCATCACTTCCACAAGAGCCACAACAGTGATGGGCCCTAATTAAGTTTTAACTCCAGAAACCAGGAGACACAGTACAAACCTCCTTCCCTCTTAGACAGGCCACCATCTCTTCTCCACAGAGCATGGTTACAAGGGAGAGGCAGCCCAAAGACTCTTCAACCTTGACTCCAACAGAGAGGTGACAGTCTGAAGTCCCTTCTTTCCTAGTCTGGGGCCAGGAAAGGATTGATTCCAAGTGCAAAATGATCTGTGGCTTATATGACAGCCTGAATGCTACTAGTCCTAACCTTACCCATGGGTGCTGGTTGTGCTATAATGTCTAACAACTGTTTTATAAGGCTGTCTATGCTAACTCCACCTGGAATCAATCAAGAGTAGTCCCTAATAGCTGAGTTGCCAGAGATCCCCACTAACTGGCACAAGTAAGTGGAAGAGGGTCCTGCATTGGAAACATCCTAAAGAATAGGAAAGGACTTTGTTCTTCAGTAACAAACATGAGCTGCTCGCCTAGGGTCAGCTGGTTATCTTCTAGTTCAGGAGGGTGGTGGCTTTGCTCTCACACTGAATTGACCCTACACCTTTCAACTGCTGATTTTAATGCAATCATTGAATTCTGTGCAACTGTGACTGTTGTTTTCCATATTGTGCATTTCACAAAGCATGACATGTTTTAACACTGGGAACCTGATTCCACACTGAGGTACAAGAGGGAAACCATAACCAACTGACTGTGGCCACCATGTTCAACCAAGGACTTAAGGGTGCAGGAACAATTACTGCATCCTTAGTGACTCACGGCAGAGAAATCAGCTCATGCCAAACAAACTATGGCTTTGAGAGATGTATATGGACCATGGGAGAACTCCACTTTAGCAATAAATGTAATTTCTGTTGCTCTGTGACTTGTGAACAGTGTCACAGTCTTATCTATCAAATGCACCCAGGTGCATGAGGACAGTGGCACAATCATCTGGTCCCAGGGACAAAATGAGCTAAAAATATAATGTGTGTGGTAACGGATTGAGCTGTTTAGACTCAGGAACGATAAAGATAGTGTGTCTGGGAATGAAGTGGACAGTTTGCACCTGGAAGCTCTAAAGATGACATGTCTGACTTTTTAAGCTGTGTTTGAATTTACAGAGACTATGATGCATGTAATGACTGAAGGGGTCTATATAATCTCTGGCATTTTGCTAGTTTGGGGTGCACCCCTTCATTGTTTGGCTTGCATGCCCCAACTTTGGTCCAACACCATCTGGCATAATAAATTCTGCTTGGTAGAGGTTCTTTGTTGTTCATGAGAAACTGACAAAACCAGGGCCCTAACAATACATTGTGCAAGTTGCAGTTATACAAAGTCATTTTGAGAAGTGGGGAGGGAACCTAAGGCTCCATCTGTAACGTATTTATCAAAAGACCTTTTTGGAAAGTAGCATGAGCCCACACAGAAATGTCTTCAGTGGTAGAGGGTAGCTCAGCAGATGTATATGTGATGTGTCATCATTGGCGATGTTGATCTTTTGCATAGACTCAGCCTTTAAAATATTTTCATGGGCCTGGTGGCATGGCCTAGCAGTTAATGTCCTTGCCTTCACTGAGTCAGGATCCCATATGGGCACCAGTTCTAATCCTGGCAGATCCACTTCCCATCCAGCTTCTTGCTTATGGCCTGCAAAAACAGTCCAGGACACCCCAAAGCTTTAGGACCCTGCACCCACGTGGGAGACCCAGAGGAGCTCCCTGGTTCCTGGCTTCAGATCGTCACAGCACCAGCTGCTGCAGTCATTGGGGAGTGAATCATCAGATGAAAGATCTTCCTCTCTGTCTCTCCTCCTCTCTGTAATAAAAATAAATAACTATTTAAAAAAAATTAGGTGGCTGTATCGTGCCCTCAACAAGAGTAGCACTGAAGCTACTGTAACTCTTAACATGGATTTGGTGAGAGGGAGACAGGAAGGAGAGATAGCACCAGCATTCTTTCTGGTACTTAGCTTACTATTCTTTCTCTAAACCTCTGGGAAAGTGGGCTATAGAAGCATATTTTGGGATATCAGGTTATTATCCATATTTATATAAATTCTGGAAATTTAACCTTATACTGTGAGAGATCTTTTGAAGCTTTAGAGAGCAAGTAGAAAAGAAGTAAAGAAAAAGCTAATCAATCTTGGGAACAATATCAGGTGAAAACTATCCAATAACCACTTTAGAAATATTTGCCCAAAGGTGTAATATTTGCTATAACATTCAAATAAAGTGACAAGCTTAAGTAAAACATTGAAAAGGGCAATGAAAATATAGTGAGACTAACCCAGTTATTAAGTGAATTTGAGCAGAGACATATGAGTGACTTCAAATATTTTCAATGATAGTGTGAGATTTAAATTATGAAGCTAAAAACTCTTAGTTAAATGTAGAACAATAGAGTAGTTTCATTAAGGATATAAGACCTTCAGACATTTTCAAATTATGAATTGGTTAGAATTACCTGCTGTTTGTACTAACATAAGTTTGTCATGGTTATTCAGATGGTTTACAAATAAAGATGAAGTAAAATACAAAGTGGATTATGATAAAGATTTTTACCAAGGTGATTTAGGGAACATACATCAGAAAAGTACATCTAGTCTTTAAATATTGTTTCTCTTACAAAAATTTTAAGATTAAGTAAAAAATATAGCATTTCCCAAATAGCAGACACAGACAATAATGAATAATAACAATTAACATTACTTTTACCATAAAGCTAGCGGGGAAAAATGACATAAAACTAAGATTTATCATGTTTCCATTTCTCATGCGATCTCAAGGAATATTGAAGCCAAACAGTAAAATAGACACACATATAAACCTCCTTTTAAAAATATTTTAGCTATGGACAATTGTGAGAGTAAAATTTCAAACAATTTTAACAGAAAGACATACAGTAAGACACACATATGGGGCCACCAAACTCATTCAATTTTAAACAGCTAATGAGCCATGACTTCTAGCACGGACCCTTACACAAGAATTTGTGTTGCATCCACACTACTTAGCAGAATGCCTTGGAAGCTTATCATCAACAGTAGGAGAGCTATTATCATGTAATTCATCCATTTGCCATTTTCACAATCTCTAACACTCGATCTAATTATCTCTGGTTTTAAAAGATTTTCTTCCTCATCTGTTAAAACTTCCTGATCAGTTTTATGAAATTTTACATTATTTTCAGGAAGAACACTTTCCATTGAGCCATAACTAAGGCCTAACCTCTCTTCTCAGGATCAAAAGGGGAATATGTTCTCTAGACAGGGCTGAAGTCACAGGATAAGGCTCAATCAGGTCCCATATTTAGTGCCTGCCATAAAACATCACAAATGGCATTTGAGAGGATGGCATCCATTACTCCGATAGGACCTTGTCATAACATTCCCTACTTACACAGTGTCCTGCTCAAGAAACCATAGGCTAACTTTTAGTACAAATTGTAAAAATTCTAATAATTGCTTCTTGCTAACTTTAATGCCCTTCCTTCATAAGTTATGTTTAATATTATCATTATATAAGCTTCTTTCACTGGAATCACTCTGGCCAATTTTACAGCATAGAGGGTACACAATTTCTCAATGTAAGTTCTGACTCTTTACACTTCCTAACCTGACCTTCTGTCAGGGGGCCTACAGCACCCTGTGTTAAGTCCGATCCATAATGCAAAGAGAAAGAGAAAAAAAAAAAAAAAAACTACCTTCAGTGAGCACACACATTGGGCACCACCTACTGGATTCAAGCTCCAGCTTAGGTTAGATCTTGAAAAGGGTGCATGGATGTTGCATGAAAAGGAATGAAATGGATCACTACAATTTCAGGACCATAGTGAATAATGCTAAAAAGCTGTCCACTTTATTGATACAGAAACCATCACAAAGGCTGGCATAGACATTTGGCACTTTGTCTAGTGGGCATTCCTAATATTTTGCCAAATATTTGCTGAGGCAGTATAGGAAGACATTGTGACCCTGGAAGGTCAGTGAGCACAGGTTTGCAGTTCATTGGACAGTATTTGCATGACCACAACCAAATGGCTACCTTTTGTATAAACAGCATGTAAATGAGAACACCTGGTGGAATATACAAAACAAAAGGATTCCAATCAAGAGTAGGGAAACAGTATGGACTCTCGGTGTATAAAGTCTGATGCCCCTAATAAATTTTGGCTTTGACCATCAGTCAGGGTCCATGCATGTTATTATTGGCTCTGTGCACCAAGCCCATTGCTGCGGGGCAGCGATAAGTGGTGCCTGAACAGGGACTTGAAAGAAGAAGAGAAAGTGCAGTGGAGACCCTCACAAAAAGTGGTGAGTGGGACAATGGGCCAGAACCAATGCAGAGCACAGTCATTTATCTCTCTTATGCAGAATTTTTTTAGTTAAAAGTGGAGCAAAGGTAACTAGGCAGCAATTGCGTTCCTATTTAGAACTTATTGATGAATATAATTGTTGGTCTCTAGATGGATGGACACTAGAAACTGGATTTAAGAATTTTACTCAGAAAAATGGTGAAAAAGCCGGAAGGAGAGAAGATATTCAAGTTAGTTTTTGGATTATATCAGCTTTAATTAGAGCTGTTATTATAATTTTAGAAGGGAAATCTGCAAGAAACTCCTCTAATAGGAGATACCAACAAAATGTAGCTAAAAAAGAAGTGTTTCATAACACAGAGATGAAGAAAGAGAAAGGTAACTCTTAAGAGGTCAACCTAACAGAAAAGGCTACTGTAATATGGCTAAAAAAGAAACGCCTTATAGTACAGATGAAGAGGATGGCAAAGAGTAGTTGTGAGAGATTTCCCTAATCGAAGACACCACTGTAATATAGCTAGGAAAGAAATGGCTTATGCTACAGATGAAGAAGGTGAAAAAGAATGTGTGACAGACTCTTCTAGATGCCACTGTAATGCAGCTAAAAGAGAATGGCCTTATGCTGCAGATGTGGAAGTTAGGAAAATGAAACTCAGGAGAGATTCTCCTAATGGAAGATGTTACCATAATATGACTGAAAATGAAATGAGAACTAAGAAAAAGAAGAAAAATTTTAGTGTTAAACCACAGGATTTCTCTAGTGAGGTAAGTGAGGATGGGGTAAAGCACCAGTTAAATAACAGCCCATGCCATCTCACTCTTAAATCTGATCAAAGACGTTTTCAAATGTCTGATGTTCCTCAGAGGCCTCATGAATTCCATTTGTTTTTTTTCCAATTATACTTAGTCAAGAAAACAATCAACCTATCTATGACAGCCCAGATTCAAATGCCATCAGAGCTTTAAAACCAGCTTCTGTGTCCTACAGATATACTTATTCATTTGTGTGTAAATATTTAAATGGCTGGAGCCAGGGAGCTAACTGGATTCCTTATGATTTTGAAGTAATAGCAAAAATAGGACTTTCTCCTTCTGAATATTTACAATGAAAAATGTGGAAAAGCCATACGACAAAGGAAAAATTGCGATCCTTAGGAGCATCAGGTCACTGTTGTGCCGGCTTTTGAAACTCCCAGATAATCATCAAGTCTGAAGTCGGTGCTGAGGCAAAAACGTGATTTATTCAGGTTAGCCTAGGTAACCCAGCGACCGCCCCCAGCCCAGCATGGCTGGGCGGGCGAGGGGCAGCCACAGCTGAGGCTGCAAAGATCCACAAGGAGGACAAAAGAAGTGCAAGCCAGAAGAGCCAAGGTAAGGGCCGAGAGCCCAAGCCCCCCAGTTATTATACATTTCAGGCTATTAATTATACAGTCATGATTTAGTAGGCTTCTATTGGTGGGTTTGAAACAAGCAATTTTCAAAAAGTACAAATTGATGAGCTATTGGACTGTGAATCTTATCAAACACCAGGTACCTCCTTCCTGAGGAGTGGTCTGCCTACGTGACCTGCCAGGTGTCCTGCTGGGTGTCATGTAGGCTATCAGGCCCAAGCCAAGCCATTAAGGCAGAATCACAAAAGGCAGAAAACGCCTAGGTTCTTCATTCCCCCCTCTTTCTAGTAACTAATCAAATCTTTGATTTAGTAACATACTTAATAATATAAGTAACAATGTACAAGCATCGTTGAAAATATTAACATTCAAGAATCTCTCAGTGCCAAGGGGTTACATGTATACAAGACAGTTTCACCAGGAACCGGAGACCCTAACTGCCTATTATCCCATCTGGCTCCTATATGTCCAAACAGAGGACTGAACCCAGCTGCTTTTAAGGAAAGGGGCCATAGTTGTCTGATCTTGACTGCTTCCTGCTGAGAGGGGACGCAGTTGACGTAACAGCAGCAGAGGGGAGGTCCATCTAACGGTTCCTGATAGAAAGTACATGTCATCAGGTGTTCAATGTACAGCCTGGCACTTGAAAGGCTTCTCTTTGTTGAAGTCTGGATGACAAAACATAACATGGCTATAATCCTTCCCAACCTAGTAGGTCGTGTGCTCAGTTAGAAACTTGAATACTTGAGCTCTAGCCCTTAGATGTACTCAATGAACTCAATGAAACATATGAAACTCCTTTTGAGCTGCATAAATTGCTGGTCTAGATCAATCAGAAGGCATAGCAACTATGCAAGAATTAGCATATAGCATCAGAATATAAGCCCATTCATTACAGGACAGGTAAATGCAAGCTGACTCCTTGGCAATTATTGCATTTGACATTTGAAACTACTACAGTTTTACATCTAGGTAGATGATGTCTATCACAGAGGATGGCGGAGTTTGCCTCCAACCAAACCAGGAATGGATGGCAAAACTCTGGCCGGCCTCTCAGGGTGTTAAACCACTGTTGCCCCAATGAGGGGGTCAAACACATATCATTCCACCAAGTAAGGGCCTAGGTGACCCTCATTTCAGCCTCCATGTCAAGCAGAGTCCAAAAAGGTCCTTTCCTCATCTCCTCCATGCCCTTCTTCCTCCACAGCCTTAAACTTCAGGTCTGTCTGCTGCCCGGGGACTGGAGCCCCATCTAAATTCTTTTACATCCATTTTGCAGTTATTCTTTCCCTCGAAATTGGTGAATTTAACAGTGAGGAACTGGCAAGTATTAGATTTTTCAAAACAATTATACTTTACCAATCGTTGCAAGCCCTAAGAGTTTCAGGATGACACACATAGCCTAGAACATAAAGCACAGCACTGAAAACATTTTGTTGCAAGACCTACTAGTCACACTGTAGATGGCAAAAGATTTAAACAGGATTCCATTTGCAACAACTCAGCAGTTTGTAGTATTCTGACGAGAATTTACAGAACTTCATACACTTTAAGGCAGAGGCAGGCAATCTACTAGTTATAGCCTAATAAGCCATGTACTCCCAATTGAAGAATACAAGAATCTTCCCAAACAGTTTGGCAAGTGAAGAAGCTGTGAGCTCTGCTTTCGAGCATTCAGGGTGTCCTACCCCAGTAAAGCTTAATTGTGGTAATGGTTGAGCAGTCATAGGCCAATTAACTCACAGCCCGCTGGTAGCCACTGTATTCCAAGCTCTTCTCACTAATAAGGTTTTTTAGATCCACAAGATTCTACTTGGAAACATCTATGGATATTAATAACATATCTTTTTGGTATAACTCTGAAGCTATAGGTCCTGCATGGGAAGTCAGTACACAGTGACTCTAGTGAATTTAACAAATTATCACTCTTACGTGTGACATCAGTGATCACATGCGGCTCTTGACACATGATGCGTAGGCTGTGGAAGCCTCTTGAATCCGCAACACTCCCAGAATTCCTTAGACAAGGCCATACATGAAGTGGAAGTTCTCTCCTCCATTGAGAGAAGAGCACAACCATCTTTGATGGCTACTTCTTTGCAGTGGGGCATGGACCGCTGAGGTCCTTCACAGAGGAGGACACTCTTCGCAGCAGTGTCCTGGCTTTCCACAGCTGATATGCTTGCTTTCTTGTTGACTCTCCTGTCAGACCAGAATGCCTTTGGGCCGATTCTGAGGCCACTGAGTGCTAATCAAGATTGTCAGTCTATGAGTCTGCTGTAAGAACCGCTTCCCATGTGGGAGCATTTTAACATTACCTGACATGACTCTTCATTGAACACTTTCATACATATAGCCATACATTTTACCACCTAGTTCATGGGGATTTGGTGTCCCATGGCGTCTTGAAACTGTGCCCTCAGCACTAAGTCCATTTGAATACATTCAGAACTATTCAGCTGAACAGACTTGTAGGTCCTGAGAAAACAGACACAGACATGACTCTCCAAGAGCTTAATTGTGCATCTAAACATTATTTTCAAATGGATTTGGCTTAGCAATTCTCATTCATGAGCATTTTCATCTATAAGTCAATCAAAATAGACTACCTAGCTTGCCACATTCAGATAGCACTGTGAAACCACCTGTAGGATTTTGCACACTCTTACCACAACCAGATGGTCACTTAGATATCAGGAAGAAAGGTTTGAGGAATTTACATAAGAACAACAAGAGGGAGTATACTAGTAAACAATTTGTTTCTCTAGCAGATGCCTTTTCTTAGTGTTAGTTTCCATTTCCCTACTTAGGGAAAAAACACCTCTTTTTGACCTGTTATCTAAACTGAGGACCAAGGAGTTCCTCTCACTGATGTGTATATCTTTACCATTCCTGGAGCCTTTCTGGTAGCAGGATTGCAATTAATCTGGCTCCTCACTGGCAAGGCTTCCAAAGTCTTTTCTGTAACCAAATTTTCTGTACAATTATTTTTTACCAACCAGAAGATGCAATCTTTGACGAATGTTGCTCTGAATTTGAGACTTCTAGGGGCCCATCTAGGAATTCCAAAAATCAGAAGAGTCAGGTTGATTCAAACAGTAACAGATCAGATTTTTTGACACTTATAAAATGACCACACAAATCTTTCTTGAAAATGCAGCTCTTTTAAACCATAATTCAACAAAGATAATTAAGTTACCTTACTGAGACACAAAATGTGTATTTCTTTGGCCAGTCACCAAAATTGAGATATAACCTTAAACACAGGAATTAGTGCATAAAATCAACACATGACTTCTAAGAATTTAACAAATTCAAAGGTTGGAATATCAGCTTACTGAAAATAGGCTGGATAGACAGTTGACAAAGTTACCAGTTTGTTTCTATTAACAGTCCTCAAAACTTGAAACTTCCATTGTCAGATACTCAGGAGCACTTCCGTAGATATATACTTCAAAGGCATTTTGCAAACAGATATCAATTCAAATGTCATCATATGTTAGATATTAGTGTCAAATACTTAAACAATGTTGTAACAATATCTTAAAAATTATAGCCAGATTCATTTCTGAAATTTCATGACTTTTATCTTTTTCTTAACATGCTTGAACCTTTAAGTATTTTGCTTTACCTTTCCCTTTGCATCTTATGATAGCCATACTCCTGTAGGACGAAATATTTTAACAGCAATGTTCTTCTCAGTAACTCCTTTATAACCTTCTCACTAAGAACATATTCTCAGGCTTGCAACCATCCTTTATCTGCCAATTTTCTGGATCTACATTCTGAAACAAATGAAACTCCAATACAATACATTTTTTTTAAATAAAAGCAGGTGAAATTTTTAAACACAGTTGCTTCAGACAATCTTCAATTCTCTTTTATACATATAGCCAATCCATGAAAATATTTTAAAATGCAAACCCATTTCGGAACCAGAAGCAGTTACTTCCTCCTAGCTGACTTAGGAACATCTCCCTTCTTAAGACTCACAATGGCAGGGACAAAGTCAAAGTTCTAAACTCTTCAAAGGCCAGGCTCCAAGCATGCCCCTCCCTTTCTTAGGGCCTGGAGCATCTTCTGTTTTATTGAAGTCAAGGGTATGGAAGAACTTCAGTTTGGCTGTTGTCTTAGGAGGCTGCCCAAGAATTTACTGAACTTAGTTACCAGGTTAGTCATCAATAAGATGAAAATAACTTAAAAGGAAATGTTATGACACTGTTGTTCTCTGACAAGGAATCAAACTTCAATTTTAATTCTGTTCCTTTAAAGGATTCCAAATACTTAGAAAATGCACACAATATAAACAATTTTACCACACATCCTTTAAGAATTTGTTCTCTTCCTGTGAGGCAGTCTCAGAAATAATACTTTTAAATAAGAACACAGATAACTTATAACCTGAATCAATTTTGTGATTAAAAAGATATTTTGGGGCCCAGCGCTGTGGCGCAAGTGGTTAAAGGTCCTCACCTTGCACGCCCAGGATCCCATGTGGGCGCTGGTTCTAATCCCGGCAGCCCACCTCCCTTCCAGCTCCCTGCCTGTGGCCCGGGAAGGCAGTCGAGGACAGCCCAAAGCTTTGGGACCCTGCACCCACGTGGGAGACCCGGAGGAGGCTCCTGGCTTCGGATTGGCATAGTATCGGCCCGTTGTGCTCACTTGGGGAGTGAATCATCGGATGGAAGATCTTCCTCTCTGTCTCTCCTCTCTGTATATTCGCCTTTCCAATGAAAAAATAATAAAAATAAATCTATTAAAAAAATATATTTTAACCAAGACATAAACATCAATATCCATTATCTGTAACCATGTAAATATTAAACATATGCAGCAACCAACTTGACATTTTCATAACATTGTGTGATTATAATCCAGAATATTTCAAATAACAGTTGAATTATCCAAATGTTGTCTCTGTTTTTCAGAGTTCCATGGATCCTATGGAATTCCCAAAGTCAGGAGGCTTGGTTCAGACTTTTGAGCAATTTAGAGATTCAAATAAGTTAGTTAAATGTACATTTAACTGAGCACGCTAGCAAGTAGATTGAATTTGATGGCAAAGGCAAGAAAATCTCTCAGGCCAAATGGAGTTAAATCAAGTCATACCTCTCCCCAGCAGGGTGGTGGTGGTGAAGAGTTAGCTCTCAGCCAGGTCCTCCTAAATATGCATTCCAATGCCCAAAAGCTAAACTGAGGCTGACTGGCAACACCAGGAAGTAGAGGGAGCTTTCACAGAGTTCAAGCCCAAGATTAGAGCAGGGCTACAGAACAAAGACATGTAACACACATCCGATCCAGGACAAAGACATCACAGCCCCTCGAACCCAGAACCTAGGTGGAAAGGGATTTGGAACCTGGGCAAAACGGGTGGTCCCTCTGACTTGGCACTTGGACACTGGCTTTCCCCTCGAGCTTGGAACTTATAGCCCCTTCGAATCCGGAAGCCAGCTGGGAGGTCGCCTTCACTATACTGCCCCTCAAATCCGGAACTCAGCTAGATGGTCGCCTTCACCATCAGACTCAGAACCCAGGCAGAAGCCCCATCGAATCTGACGCCCAATTAGAAGGTTGCACCCAACCCATCAGACTCGGAACCCAGGCAGAAGGCTACCCCCAAGCCCATCGGACTCGGAACCCAGGCAAGCAAGTCCGTCTAGCTCGGAACCAGGGAGAGCACGCAGTCCCTCAGGTTAGGCACCTGGACCCAGGGACGTTGGCCTTGGGGACCCCAGTCATCACCAAGAGATCCCAACCAACAGAGCTGAATTACGCTTCTGACCAGACTCTGTAATGTCAGCTGCCGACTCTCAACTTCTCCGGAGACTTTCGGCCATCCTGCTAGCTCAGAAAATTAATTTAGAGAACTTTCTTTTCTTTTTTTTTTAAAGATTTATTTTTATTATTTTTTATTGGAAAGGCGGATATACAGAGAGTAGATACAGAGAGGAAGATCTTCCATCCGATGATTCCACTCCCCAAGTGAGCGCAACAGCCGGTGCCATGCCAATCCGAAGCCAGGAGCCTCTTCCGGGTCTCCCACGTGGGTGCAGGGTCCTAAAGCTTTGGGCCATCCTCGACTGCTTTCCCGGGCCACACGTAGGAAGCCGGAAGGGAAGCGGCGCTGCCTGGATTAGAACCGGTGCCCATATGGGATCCCGGGCGTGCAAGGCGAGGACTTAACCACTTGCGCTACCGCGCCGGGCTCTCGCTGTATTCAAATTAGAATTTAAGCGCGCCACTCATAGGTCCAATTGAATCTAGGTAAGAGGCCTTCTTACAAAGTTCTCACAGTTCAAGATTATGCAGCCAATTTAACTATCCTAGTAAGCACTTAACTTATAGCCGGCAGACACAAAAACATACAATTTCAAGACAAGACAGACACACAGTTAACAAAGTAGGCCTACTAAAAAAAAAATCATTCGGAGGGAACACACCTACTCCTCCTTAGCAAACCAGTGCCTTACCTGGAGAGGCCTTTCAGCCCACTCAACAGGCAAACACTTAGCCCATTCAGGGCTTTCTGACCCCATACTGGGCGCAAAGGCAAAATTCAGCTGAAAAAGGCAACTGATTAGATAAAGCTGGCTGGTAAATTAAAGTTAGGTGACACTCACCACACATGCCATTAGTCTTGATGACCTGGGGATCCCGGACGAGCCCCCAAATGTTGTGCTGGTTTTTGAAACTCCCAGATAATCATCAAGTCTGAAGTCGGTGCTGAGGCAAAAACGTGATTTATTCAGGTTAGCCTAGGTAACCCAGCGACCGCCCCCAGCCCAGCATGGCTGGGCGGGGGAGGGGCAGCCACAGCTGAGGCTGCAAAGATCCACAAGGAGGACAAAAGAAGCGCAAGCCAGAAGAGCCAAGGGAAGGGCCGAGAGCCCAAGCCCCCCAGTTACTATACATTTCAGGCTATTAATTATACAGTCATGATTTAGTAGGCTTCTATTGGTGGGTTTGAAACAAGCAATTTTCAAAAAGTACAAATTGATGAGCTATTGGGCTGTGAATCTTATCAAACACCAGGTACCTCCTTCCTGAGGAGTGGTCTGCCTACGTGACCTGCCAGGTGTACTGCCGGGTGTCATGTAGGCTATCAGGCCCAAGCCAAGCCATTAAGGCAGAATCGCAAAAGGCAGAAAATGCCTAGGTTCTTCATCACCAACTCCCTGGAGGGTGGCAATTGACTTATCATATGTTAGTCGAAGATGGACAGTGGGTTACTACAGAGCAGCAGATACTGCTACCTCAAGCTACACTCATTCCTATGCGAGATGCAGTATTGTGGGCATGGGAGAAAATTGAAGCTGGGTCTGAATTTGCAGGCAGTTATACAAAAGTTATTCAAGGAGCCAGAGAATCTTATGCTGATTTTGTAAGACGTTTGACAGACTCCATAGAAAAACAAGTTAGAGGAGAAGGCACTAGGAAATTGTTATTAAAGCAACTGGCCTTTGATAATGAGAATGAGGACTGCCAGGCTGTTATTTGTCCTATAAAAGAAAGAGATCTTTTGGGTTACCTGAAAGCCTTGGCAACATAAGGACATTTAAACACCGTGCCTGCCTGGTAGCACTTGAAACTTTTGCCATTCAAAAGCAAATGAATGCCAAATGTTTTAACTGTGCAAACCAGAACACCTGAGAAAAAATTGCTGGATGCTTCCTACAACTCAAAGATACCATGCTGAAACTTCTAACAGTCACTCCCCAGGATTATGTCCTAAGTGCCAAACTGGAAAAAAGAATGTTAATCCAAATTTGATCGTTGTGGCAGATGCCTGCAGCCAGAACACTCTTGGAGAGGCCAGCCCCAGGTCCCAAACGTTCAGAGGTTTACAAAACAGGAACATCCTATTCAATTTGTGTCTGCAGAGAAGCTTCAAATGTAAAACAGCCAATGTATCAATGCTCCACCTGTGCGCTTCACCCTGCAAATAAATCCTGGAAGCTGAAATTCCAATCAATTATGGTGAATGCATGTTATTCATAAAGCACTTTTTCTATACAGCATTACTTAATCATGTATGCTAATTTTTAAGTACGAGTTTTTATATTAAGTTAATTTTTTATGTTTTCTGTCTCATTAAGTTCTCATTGTTTAAAATTAACAAAGTGATGTTCTTGCTTTAACGAGTATTTGGGTGACAATATTATATCATTATAAGGTGAAAGTTTGCTGTTTTGTGTGTTAATGTACAGAAGTTGTAACTGCAAGTCTTTTGGAATATTTTATAATGCTGAGGAAACAGGAATACAAGAAAGCTGGAATGCAGGTTTTCAGTTTAAGGGTTAGATTTCACAGCAATGACCAATTTCAAGGTCATTTGTTGTGATAAATGTTTAGCTAACTGATTTCTTCTGCATATCCATTGCAACATTTGGGAACTTGGAATTCAAAGAAGATATTAGACTTTTGTAAATTTTTAGGGGCTTTTTTGGGACTTTAAAAAAATAAAGGTGAAATTTTATCGTAATTTTGGTATACAATTGAACTGTAACACACTGTTAGATTATTTCAAAGTATAAATTAAGTTAGTGTAATATTCATTGTCTACACAGTGTTTGCATGTATTCAAGTATTCAAAAGTTTCAAATCCTAGGGCTTCCCTTGGTATTCTTATGAGTCCTCAAGAATGCCAATGGATCCATCTCCTGTTTTGTGGAGACAGTTGACCGAGCTATTGGATTATATTAAGATTATTGCTAAATACAAAATGGAGTAAAATTTTATTGTGTCAAAATGTTGTATGTGTCCATGGAATTGTGAAGGTTTAAATTTTAGTTTGCACACTTTTAATGATTTAGCTCTAAAGTTGTATCTGATTGTTAACTATGTATTCTTATGATGGTTATATTACTGGGAGGACTGAAACTTTCATTTTTATATTGATGGAGGGATTTCGTAGTGGTGATCAATGTTGTTCTCTGAGTTTCTTGGTTCAAGACTATTGATTTGATATCATTTCGCTTACAGGTTTCTGGTGAACACTACTAAGCTTGGTTGAGAATAATATTTTAAGTCTCAAAAAGTGTGTATATGTGTGTCTGTGTGTGTGCACACGCATACATGTGTGTCTTAACATTTTGCCTTTTGCAAAAGTTGTTTAAAATTGTTATCATGTGTTGCTATTTGTTTATCAACAAGAGCAGGTTGCCTTGGGACTATGGCAACCTGAAGCCACTCCCCAGATCTTTCTGATAGAATTGTAAAAGTATCTACATGATTTTAAACTGTTACTAAATCTAATTTACTTTGTCTAACAATAATATATTTTAAAAGCAGAGGGGTGAATATGCTACCCCTGTGCATGCATTAATTTGTTTTATTCACCTTAAATTTTCTATAGATTTTGTTTTCTGGTGAGCACCAGCTCTGCAATACTGGAGGCCATTTTCAGGCCCAACACGGATGCCTTTGGTTTGATGGAGGGACCCAGCCACTCGCAAGTGGAGAGGTCCTAACCCCTTGCTAACTGTGGGAAGAGGATTTGCTTATTTTCCCAGATATTGAGCTGCAGCCGTGTGGGTGCCAGCTGGTAATGCAAAGCCCTGGACTCCATTCACTGGAGGAAGTGCCTGCAGTAAGACAGCTTCACAACCTCATCCTGAAAGACCCATCACCATAAAGGAAGCATTGGAGGAGGAGGACAGACACTCTCAAAACCAGGTGACATGGGGTGTTCTAAGAGATTGTTGCATCAAGCACAACTGTCCCTGACCTCATGATGTATTTGATAATACAATTGTATGATTGATATTCTGGAATACAAATAATCCATGGGAAAGGTTATGCTCTTGTCCCTAGAATTCCCTGATGGATCTTCCAAACTGTGGCTTCCCTATGGCTCATCTGATCTTGGACGTGCAGCAACTCCCTTCAATGCAATGCTGCCCCTGGAGAAGATGGAACCTCCAGTGGAACTGCCTCTAAGAACTGAAATACTAAATTTGTCTAATATTCCTCTTGTTCCACTTCAGGTTAGGAGTGCAGAGAAATTCTCCACCTTCTTAGGATGCATGGATGTTGCACGAAAAGCAATGAAATGGATCACTACAATTTCAGGACCATAGTGAATAATGCTAAAAAGCTGTCCACTTTATTGATACAGAAACATCACAAAGGCTGGCATAGACATTTGGCACCTTGTCTAGTGGGCATTCCTAATATTTTGCCAAATATTTCCTGAGGCAGTGTAGGAAGACATTGTGACCCTGGAAGGTCAGTGAGCACAGGTTTGCAGTTCATTGGACAGTATTTGCATGACCACAACCAAATGGCTACCTTTTGTATAAACAGCATGTGAATGAGAACACCTGGTGGAATATACAAAACAAAAGGATTCCAATCAAGAGTAGGGAAACAGTTTGGACTCTCGGTGTATAAAGTCTGATGCCCCTAATAAATTTTGGCTTTGACCATCAGTCAGGGTCCATGCATTGTTATTATTGGCTCTGTGCACCAAGTCCGTTGCTGCGGGACTGCGACAAGGCAGGATATCCACAGTCCTAATCCTGTAGTCAGGAAGTTCTCAATAGAATGCATATATTAATCAGTAACACATTCCTACTGCAACCCTCATTCTACAACTTTGTCTTGAATCAGTTAAAGAATGAAATGCATCACAGAAGCAGGCAGACAAAGATCAAGAAGAGAAGAAAGCATAGATTCCCACTACACCTAGGGATTTAACACCCTTGAGTAGGATATGGACATGGGGAAGCCAAGAAAACATGACCGATAAAAGATCCTTTTGCTCAAAAAGTATCATCAACTTCAAAGTTCACATTGTTAGTGAACACAAACTCTGCAGTGGCAGACAAGGTCTGAATAGATTACAGAGTACTCAGTGGGGTTGTCCAGTGACCATGGTTGGTGGAACTACATTCAGGTGATTGTAGAGACATCTGCTGGACTCTGCCATGCAGCAAGCAATTCCTTGAAGCCTGACTGCACTGCCACAATACTCTTTACACCTTCTAGCATTACACACCCACCACACAGACATGAACAGAGATTGAACATCTTAATCAGGCTAGAGCTCAGGTTGATGAAGAAAGAAGTGGCGGCCTTGCTACACACCTATCAAAACAACATCCAGTTGTTCAAGGATTTCTGGAAGTGACTGACATGATTGGATAAAGATTTGATTTTCTCATTGAATATTTGTTAGCTATACATGTCCATACTCACTACTGTGACTTCTTTTCTACTGCATTTTAGTTGTTCTGTGTTTCAGTGCCAACTCCTGGTTACTTGGAATGCCTTGACCATATAGAGTGCCTAGAAGTATGGCATTGTGACTCCTAAGGAATTGTTTTCATTCTTCATCAAAGCATTGCATATCATGGATTCTGGTGTTTCCAGATAAGTTTTTTCTAATATCAAACTGTTTCTGAAATGGATGCTGTTGGCATATCACTGAAATAAAATTGAATTTTGTCAGGAGGATATTTTAATATTGTTGAGCTTGCAAACACTGGCATGTGGCTTCTTTCTACATCTTTAATGTCATCTTCTTCTGCTTTGGATTTTTTAAGTTTCTGTACTTCCGTCCTAGAGGGCATATCCATTTTTAGGCTTAAGAGAAGGTATGTAAGTTTCTCTGCTCATTCAAGGTGACTGCACTTAAAAGATACTTCTCAGCTTAGACTTAGTTGCATAAACTAAGAACATTGATATTTATTTTTATTTATTATTTTGCATTATGTGACAGTTTAATAGGCTCCAAATGGGGGTGGGTGACTTCAGATTCCTCGGCATTTGAAGGCACTCCAATTCCCCATAGTCTCATTGGCAGTTACGATGTAGACCTTGGTGATAGTCCTTGGTGAGGATTTGGAGTCTTCAGGGTTGGGATACAAGCCTCCTCCCATCTGACTTCTCCACTCTGGGTTCACACACTACTTTGTGCATATGACCTCTTGTTAAGAGGTTGCTACGATTGCTTCTGATTATCCCCATATGCTTTTGTAGGCTTGCTATTGAATAATGTTGATTAGAGTCTGTTGTCTATGAGTTGCCAGTTATGATTCTGATAGGTTATACTACCCAAAATCCTCATAACTTCTTGGGTGATGTAAGATTTCTCTGTTCTTCCTCCCCATTTCCAAGTAGCATAAGGCCTTGAAAATATATTAGGTTTTGCAATTCTTTGATGTAGATCAGAAGCAGTCTGACTCATATCGATTGTTCCTTCATGGGTTACTTCACAATATCTTATTGCATGAGAAATAGGCTGTTTGGATTTGAAATAATATTACTGATTTCTGGATTGACATTATTTCATAACACCCACATCAACAACATCAACAACAAATTATATCACCCCGAAAAACTAACGCACCATTGAGTAATCACCACATGCGTGACAAAAAGGGAACACAGAAGTCTTTTGGGAAAAATGAAGCCATCGCATACTTCATGAGCACGTGGTGAATTCTACTTGAGAAAAGACATTGTTTGGAAGCAACCAAAATGAAACAAAACCATCAAAACACATGGGATACAGCCAAAAAAGCAAACAGACAATAAAAAATTAGTATAGATTGGACTGTTGGTGTTACATTTTTCATGTTGGGTTCCTTATACAAGAGAGAATATATGGTATTCGTTCTTTTGTGATTGACTCATTCCACTGAGCATAATGGTTACTACTTGGGACCACCTGGCTGAATATAGAATAATTTCATTCTTAATACCTGAATAATATTTGAAGGAGTAGATATACCACCGATTCTTTAACCACTCTTCCTTGGATGTACATCTGGTTTGTTTCCATGTCTTTGCTATAGTAGATTGTTCTGCCATAATATAGGATTATAGATCTTCTCACATGCAGGGTTCACTCCTTTTGGGTGTACTCCTAGGAGCAGGAAAGCTGCATTATATGGCAGGTTTATTTGCAATATTCAAGAATTCTCCATGCTGATTTCCACAGTGGTTGTACTAGCCTACACTCCCACCAACTGTGAAGGAGGTGCCTTTCACCCCACAGCAATGCCAGCAGGTATTGTTATTAGTGTTCTGAATGTAGGCCAGTCTCAGTGGAGTTAGGTGGTAAATCAAGGTGGTTTTCATTTGTATCTCTCTGATGCCTAGGGAGCCTTTTCATATGTCTTTTAGCCATTTTAAATATTTTTTGATAAATGTCTGTTCATTTCTTTGGCCCATTTTATTACAGGGTTGTTGTTTTTGCTGTCCCTTGGTTTCTGAAGCTCTTTATAGATCTTAGATATTGGTCCTCTATCACTTGTATTCTATGCAAAAATTTTCTTCCATTCTGTTGGTTGCTTATTCATTTTGTAAATTGTTTCCTTTGCTGTACAGAATCCTTTTAGTTTGATGTAGTTCTATCGGGGGTCCTCGCGTCCCGCGGAAGAAATCACCCGACACTTGAGAGAGTCTCCAAGGCGCTTTATTCCAATCTTCTGCTGTGAAAGTTAACTCCGTTGTGACCATTATCACTGTTATCTCTGTTATGCTCCAGCCCCTCCCCCACCAAGCCCCCCGCTTATCTGTCAAACCTGACCAATCAGCTTAAAGATAACCAAGGCACACCAATCAGGGCAAAAGGCCAATTACAGGGCAGCAAGTGGTCAATGTCCCCAACAGCTCCCCCTTCTTGTTTTATTAAGCAAGGGAGCATGCCTGTCTTAGGTGTTCCGAGTTCTGGCTCCCCTTACCTGTCATGGGCTAACCACGTGCCTAGGAATGTGGCGCCTGTCTTAGGTTGGTGAAGCCATATCGGATATTTAGCCAGACTTCTGGGGATTCTCTGTTGTGAAGGGAAAGCACAGCTTGCACTAGCAGCTATTACTGCTGCTGATGTTGTGCTCAAGGATGAAGCATCCACAGATCCCAAAGAATGATAATTAATAAGATAAGGCCCAGGGCTATTATACTGGCCCATAGGTGTGCAAAGAAAAGATCCTTTAGTATCCAATTTGTCCATTGCTCTACTGTGGCAATCTCTACTTTGGTGCTATTTATGGCTATAATTTGGGATCTTAGTTCCTAAGTCAAATTATCAAATCGTATGGACCATCTTCTATTAAGGGATAGCATAGCGGATAACTCTCTGGACAAATTCAATGCTCTGGAACCATTGGTGACAATAGAGGGAGTGACACACATTCCAGGTAGACTAAGCACACAGGAGGTCCCAATATAATGGAAATAAGTTGTGGAATGCGTACCAGCACTGCAGTGCCAGAGCCATTCCAACATTGGTTAAGGGCTCACTTAACTACAGAGCAATTCAAAAGGGTAACATTAGCACTCATGGAAACAACAAACATAAGTGGAGCTTGTACATATACATAAATAGCATTATAGATAACATCACAACTGCAATTAACTATAACATTTTTCCCATATTCTAGAACTATTCCTATTATTGCAATTTCTTATCACTACCTTATCAATAAATGCAAAAGCTGATATATCTGAACACCTACCCCTACTAGTGCAAAGTACCCAGACATTCCAAGACTGAGCGGAAACAGATTGAACAAGGTTACCATGTATAGTTATACCCACAAAGGCAGAATTTGAACAGGTAGGAAATAAATTGGTCACAGCAAGATCAGGTGCTACTCTTCTAGGAGTCACAGTACTTTGACAGCAGTCCATTCTGGGGGCCATTTCCAAGGCCCTAGACAGTGAGTCAATATTTTCTGCACCCCTTTTATGGTGCAGTTTTAGCTGGAGATTCTGGCTGTCTCCTCTCTGATCTGAATGAACATCAGGCTGGTCAGCATCCACCACGTCCACAGGTTCATCTTGCTCCAGCTTTCTTATCACTCGCATCAAACGTTCTGGCACCCACACCAGTCCGTCAGAATCCTGCAGAAAAACACAAACCGCTCCTTGCCTCCGTCGTAAGACAGGATGCGGGCCCATCCATTGTTTTGTTAAAACATCCTTCCACATCACCAATCTTTGCAGAAGCCTGCGCCAACAGCATGGTGTTTGGCATCAGAATGGCCATCCAAATCCAGAATCAAAAAATTAAAAATATAAGTAACTAAAGCCAATTGATGTATAGGACTATTGGGATATAGGGTGGCTCCTACTTCCCCTTTTTGTTTTATTAATAATGCTTTGAGAGTTGCATGGGCATGCTCTACCAGAGCCTGGCCTGTGGGATTATATGGGATGCCAGTAGAGTGTTTAGTCACAAATTCAGAACAAAATTTATCAAATGCTTTGGCTGTATAGGCAGGTCCATTATCAGTCTTATAACACTGGGGGACTCCCCAGGCTGCACAAGCCTGAAGGCAATGAGATATAGCATCTTGTACCTTTTCCCCTGTATGAGCTGAGGCATAAAGAACCCCAGAGCAGGTATCAATAGAGACATGAACAAAAGAAAGGCGACCAAAACTGGGAACGTGGGTAACATCCATCTGCCATATATGATTAGGCATAAGACCACGGGGATTAACCCCAAAGTAAGGCTAGGATAAAAATGAGACACAATTTTGGCATTGTCTAATAATACAAAAATATGGTTGGATCCAATTAGTATACCTCAATACCTGCTGGAAATCATTAAGCGTCTTTAAACGATCTATTCTCAATTTTTTTTTTTTTTTTGCGTTTCCATAAGACTTTCTCACCTTCCTGTATACATCCTCTGAATTTATCAGTGCCATCTGCTAGGCAAGACTTAATCAATGTCCAGATCCTCAACGTTCCTGGAGGAAGGGGCTCCTGCTGTTCTGCCCTAGCTAAGTCTCTAAGTGTTCCCATTGTGGCAGGATCAAAAGATCCTCCTCCAGAAACCACAGCACAATCCTCTGCACAGTTTGCAAGAACAACAGCACTGCCAGCAGTTTCTGCAATAAAGGCTGCATGTGCACTGAAGTTAAATTGCCCATATTTCTAACACCTCTGATCACCGCTTAACTGCAAACTTGACTGATCGTCTGACTGATCGTTAAGCGCAAACTTGAATGGGCTAGCTAAACGGCGAACCTGAATGGTTGTTAAATAGCGAACCTGAATGGCGGCAAACCGCGGTTGATCATGAATGGGCCGTAAACGCAATCGTAAATGGTCAGTAAATATGATCGTTGAGTGGGCGATAAACAGGATCGTGAGTGAACCTGAATGAATCTGAATAGCCGCTAAACCCCAGCTTTAAAGGTCGCTACACTGTGAACTTGACTAACTTGACTCATCGCGGCTCCGCACACTTGACTCGTTGCTACCCCGCAAACTTGACTAACTTGACTCGTCGCTAACCAGGGAACTTGACATGCACGTCCCCACTGCTATCAGCAGCTCCCTGAGGTAACCTGAAACCTCAGCTTAAATGGGCCCCTCAACCCACCTACCTCCTCCCCCACCCCTCCCCCGCTGCTGTGGCTTCCTGAGCAAGTCTCAGTTGTAAACTAATTCCCTGCTATAATCGGCTCCCTGAGCGATCTGCTCAGCTTACCTTCCTGGCGTTCACATGCTGACTTCTATCCGATTCACAGCGCCACTTATCTTCTATACGAGTCACGGTGCCAATTATCTTCTATCCTAGTCATAGCACCAGGTATCTTCTATCCGATTCATGGCACCAAATATCTTCTATCCGAGTCACAGCACCAGATATCGGGGGTCCTCCCATCCCATGGAAGAAATCACCCGACACTGGAGAGCGTCTCCAAGGCGCTTTATTCCAATCTTCTGTGAACGTTAACTCCGTTGTGACCATTATCACTGTTATGACCCTTGTGCTCCAGCCCCTCCCCCGCCAAGCCCCCCGCTTTTCTGTCAAACCTGAACAATCAGCTTAAATATAACCAAGGCACACCAATCAGGGCAAAAGGCCAGTCACAGGGCAGGAAATGGTTAGTGCCCACAACATAGTTCCATTTGTTTGTTCCTTTTGGATTTGATTGCCTTTGCTCTGGGCATTTTTTCTAAGAAGTCTTTCCCTGTTCTTATATTTTGGAGTGTGTTTCCTATGTTTTCCTTTAATAGTTTGATAGTTTCTGTGTGTAGATTTAGGTCCTTCAGCCAGTTAGAGCTGATTTTTGTATAATGCAACAAGTATGAATCTTGCTTTTTTATTCTCCAAGCTGCTATACAGTTGTCCCAATAGCTTTTGTTGAAGGCCAGGTTTTTTCCTGCATTGTTTTCAGTTTTCTTGTACAGAATAGGTGAGTATACATACGTGTATTCCCTTCTGGTGTTTCTATTTTCTTCCACAGATCTTCTTCTCTGTTTCTGTACTGATGCCAGACTGTTTTGATAACCACTGGTCTGTACTATATGTTGAGGTATGGAACTGTGATTCCTCCAGTTTGATTTCTATTTTGCAGAAAATCTTTAGCTATTGCTGGTCTTTTGTGATTCCTGATGAACTTTTGTATCATCTTTTTTATTTTTTAGAAAAATGTTATTGGAATTTTGGTTGGGATTGCGTTGAATCTGTATATTGCTTTTGGTAATATGTTCATTTTGATAATGTTTTGATAATGTTGATCCTGCCAATCCAAGAACACGGTAAGATTGTCCGTTTTTCAAAGTCTTCTTGTATTTCCTTTTTAAATGATTTAGTTTTCATCATGGATGTCTCACATATTTAGTTACCTTAATTCTTAGGTATTTAAGATTCCTCTCCTCTATTTTAAAGGGGACTGTACTTACAATTTCTCAGCCATGGAATTATTTGCATACGCTAGTGCCATCCATCTGTGTTCATTAATTTTGTATCCTACTACTCTGCCAAAGTCTCTTATGAGTTCCAATAATCTCTTGACTGAGTCTTTTGGTCTCCTATGTAGAGAATCATGTCATCTGTGAATAGTGATAATTTCAATTCCTCATTTCCAAGTTGTATCCTTTTAGTTGCTTTTTCTTGCCTAATAGCTCTGGCTTGGACTTCTATCACTATATTGAAGAGTAGCAGTGAGAGTGGACATCCCTGTCTAGTTCCAGAATTTAGTGGAAAGGCTTCCAATCTTTCCCCATTTAGTATGATGCTGACATTGGGTTTTTCGTAAATTGCTTTGATTGTGTTGTAGAATGTCTCTTCTCTGTCTATCTTGTTTAAGGTTTTCAATATGAAGTGGTATTGGATTTTTTCAAATGCCTTCTCTGCATCTATTGAGAGGATCATAAGGTTTTTATTTGTGCATTTGTTGATGTGATGTATCACATTTATTGTTTTGCAAATGTTGAACCATCCCTCCATGCCTGGGATAAATCCCTCCTGGTCCAGGTGAATGGTGTGCCTGATGTGTTGTTGGATCCTGTTGGCTACAATTTTATTCAGGAACTTTGCATCTATGTTAATCAAGGATATTGGTTTGTAGTTCTTTTTTTCTGTCCTTTCTCTCTCTAGCTTTGCTATTAAGATGATATTAGTTTATTGAAAGTGTTTGAGATGATTGCCTTTTTCTATTGTTTGAACAAGCTTGTGTAAGATTGAGGTAAGTTCTTTTTGGAATATTTGGTAGAATTCAGCAATGAAGCCATCTGGTCCAGGACCTTTCTTGGTTGCGAGGGCTTTAACTACTGATTCAATCTCAGCGCACCTTATTGGGCTGTTTAGATTGTTAATTGCTTCTTGATTTAATTCTGGTGGGTTGTTTGTGTTCAAGAATCTATCCATCTCGCCTTGGTTTTCTGATTTGTTTACATACATTTGTTTACAATCATAGTTCCTGATGATTCTTTGTATTTCTGAGGTATCTGTTGTATATCTCCGTTCTCATCTCTGTTATTATTGATGTGTATTTTCTCCCTTCCTTTTTTTGATTTAGTTGAACTAGTGGAGAGTCTATTTTGTTGATTTTCTCAAAGAACCAGCTCTTTGATTGATATTGTATATAGTTTTCTTGGTCATCATTTGGTTAATTTCCTCCATTATTTTAATGATTTCTTTTTTTCTACTTATCTTGGGTTTGCTTTATTGTTGTGTTTCTAGTTCTTTTAGCCATAAGTTTAGCTGATTTACTTGGTGCTTTTCTAGTTTCTTGACATAAGCACTGGTGGAAATGAACTCTCCTCAGCACCACATTGATTGTATCCTATATGTTTTTATAATTTATGCCTTCATTTGTTTCAAGCAATTTTTTAATTTCCCCCTTGATTTCCTCTCTAAGCCATTGCTCATTTAGTAACATATTCTGTCTCCATATGCTTGTTAGCCTTCCTTGGTGTTTCGACTGCTTGGTCTCAAGCTTCACTCCTTGGTAGTCTGAGAAGATGCATGGTATGATTTTACTTTTAAAATCAAGCTGATGCTTGTCTTATGGCCTGTAGCATGATCAATTCTAGAGAAAGTTCTATGTACTGATGAAAAAAAAAAGCATTTTCTCTGTAGGATGAAAGGTTTGATAGATAACAACTCAATTCCTTTGTTGTAGAATTTGGGTGAGTTCTATTGTTTCTTTGCTGACAATCTGGCTTTTTGATCTGACCATTTGTGTGAATGGGGGTTAAGGTCTCCCACGATGATTGTATTGGAGTCTATGCCCCTCCAAGCATATCATTTCACATTCAATATTCTCTGATCTTTGTCAGTGAGATGTGTCTCCTATAAGCAACAGGTAGTTGGGTTTTGCTTTTTGATACAGTCCTCTAATCTATGGTATTTGATTGATGACTTTGAGCCATTTACATTCAGCATTATTATGGATAAGTGGCAGTTAGGTCCTGCCATTTTGACGACGTGTTGTTCTATCATTGAGTCTTCCGTTAGCCTTTTAGTGAGATGTTCTCCACATTTGCCTGTGTTTCTGGTGCTTGCTATTTCTTTTTTCTTTCATGGGAACATTCTTGAGTATAATTTGTAGGGCAGGTTCAGATGAGACAGAATCTTGGAGTTCTTCTTTACTGTGGAAGAATGTTATATCATTTTCAAATACAAAGGAGAGCTTTGCCTTGTAAGTTGTTATTCTGGGCTGAAAATTTTTCTCTTAGAATTCTGGAATATGTCACTCTAGTCTCTTTTGGCCTGTATTGTTTGCTCTGAAATGTCAGCTGTGACTTTGATTGAAGTTCCCTATATAACACTTGATCTTTTAGATGCACATTTAAGTGTGTTTTCTTTTTGTTCAACTGAAGAGAGCTTGATTATCATGTGTCATGGTGAAGTTCATTTTTGGTCAAATCAGTTGGGAGTTCTGTAGGCCTCCTGTATATTACTTTCCAATTTTTTGCTCAGATTAGGGAAGTTTCCTTTATTATTTCTCTGAATACAACTTGAATCCCAACTTCTCTTTCTGCACCTCCTGGAAGTTCCATAACTCTTATGTTGGACCGTTTAATCATATCTTTTAATTCTTGGATGCTTTTTTTTTTTTTTTTTGCTTGACCTAGCTCTGCTTTCAGCTTTTTGCTTCTTTCTTGATGGTGACAGGAAATATCTTCCAATTCTGAAATTCTTTCTTCTGCCTCATTTATTCTGTTGTTGAGACTCTCCACTGCATTTTTAATTTGCTCTTCTGCATTCTTAATTTCTGATATATCAGCCTTAATTTGATGTATTGCTGCTATTCTTTGAACTCTTATTTGTACTTCTCATTGTTGACCATCAGCTTTGCAATGAGTTTTCTGAGTTCTTTGTCCCCCATTTTCTCAATGCCTTCCTCAGTTAACTCTGAGAATGGGTGAAACCTTTGCACCTTTGTTGGAGAGTCTTCAATAACATTCACAATGCTTTTGTCTTGTCTTTTACCTTTGTAGTTGCCAATCTGTTTGACAATATCATCTCTATGGTGTATTACCTACAGGTCTATAAGTTGATTTTCATGTTCAACCAGTGCCCTAAATTTGGGAAACACAGCTGTCCTGAATAATTGCTTTGTCCACGACACTGGTTTTGTAGACAGCAGTGCGCTTGCTGTCCCCCTGCTGGATGATAAGCCTGTGTAGCACCTGGGGTGGAGTTGGTGGTTTGGCTTGTAGGGGCTGTTTCTTTTTTTCTGTGGAGCCTGTGCAGTGCTGTAAGATGGTGGTATTTTTGTTCCCAGGACAGTTCTTGGGTGATTCAGCTGTCTTCCCTTCAATGGAAGAGTGTCTGGGTCCATGACACTGTTATCTAAGAGGTGCTGAATTAGTGCATGTGCAGTTTACCACTCCTCCTCTTGCAGTTTATCAGTGTTTGGAGCACTTGCCAGAGTGTCCAAGATTGCACGTGTAGGGGCTCCAACAAATAACATGGGACTGTCAGCCATCAGCACCAGGGACCAAAACGGCCCTGCAGGGAGTGAAGCTGGTATTTCCCTCCACAATTAGATCAGTTTTGAGTGAACACCCTGAAAGGAGCCTCTGTGTGCATCTGTCAATTCCGTGTTCCACCTCTGCACAGAAGATGGCTCCCTGAGTCCCTTACTCTCTCTGCCTGTGGCTGGTCCATTCACTTAGCTTGATTGTCAGCTCCTGGACTATTCTAACTTTCCTAGCTCTCCACGCAGAACCAGGCTCTCACCTGGTGTTCACAAGAGCTGTGTGGAGGCCACTCTTAGATGCCTGGCTAGCGCTGGAAACGGATCGCTGGAGCCTGGATCGCCGGAACCCTGAAATCCTGGGTCTGAAATGCTACTCGTTGACTGCTGGTGCATTCTTTGTTCCACCACAACACTGCTGTCTTGTTTCCACAGCTTTCTTTGTCCAGCGGGGTTGCAGCTGCCCCTTGCTTACTGCCTGAACCCTATTTTTCCCCTGAAATCTACTTATTGTACTTCTCCTTGCCTAAAGACTCTCTGTTCCATCAAACATGTCTGTACCATATGCCTCCATCTTCTCTCTTCACAAGTGCTTTTAAAATTAGAATAAAAATACAAAAATGGCAAATATTTTGACTTCCCCTAAAAATATTGTAAGACTCTAGAGATGATTTGCATGTACGTAATTTTTAAAAATCACAGGATTGCCAAAAAATTTACAGGAAGAAAACAATTGTGTATCTCTTTTCTGGAATAAAAGAAAAATACTAAGGAAACTCATGTAATGATTTTGATAATTGGATTCTAGTGATTCTGCCATTGATTATAGCTGTTATGACACTCATCATGGTGACTCTATTGCCTATGCCTGAAAATGGAGAGATTGCAAATCTAATTCATGTGACTCTGGTTCTTACACCACAGTTGAACCCTGACATGGGTTCTATGAGCACACTCTCCCAGCAAACCACTGATGATGCAATCACTCCACTAAGTCACTGAAAGTATAAATAATAAAAATTATCAGAACAGAAAAATAAATGATTCTTTTTTTAGAGATCACATTCATTTATTTTTTCAACCTATATAAATTGTTCACTTCCTGTGTAACAGAATTCACAGTCAGGTGGCAGCAGGGAGGGTGAGGAGAGCAAGATTAGGAGGTGGAGGTGAGCATACTTGTCCATCAGGCAACGTGTTCTAGAACTCCCTAAGGCAACCAAATCTATAGATTCTCAAGCTGCCATAGGATTTGCATATAAACTACATACACCCCCCCCAACACCACCATGTTATCATATCTCTAGATAAAACAAATACAAGTGTTATGTTACATGGCACTGTTTAGCGGATAATGACCCAAAAGGAAACCTACACTTGTGCAGTACTGATACACTTTTTTAATGCACTAATTTCTTTTTTTTTTCTGTATCTGTGGTCTTGGGAGAAACAAAGTGAGAAGCCCACCCAGGCTCCTTCCCATTGAAGGTCCCCAATGAGAGGCATGCTCCAAGGGTCTTGCTGAAGCAGCTTTGATAGTTCAGCAATTCTGAATTTCTGCCAATTTTGCCATTCTAATTGCAATGCAATCTATTCAGAATATATTGACTGACCTAGTCCCCCCATGGTTGGGGTTCCAAAATCAGCAGTTCAGTTGGAGGGATCTCCAAAGAAACTTTGAGATGATCCCAGACCTGAATTTTGTGTGTGCTTGCCAATATAGCAATCGGCACAGTCCATCCCCCAATTAGCTTATGCAGATGTTGGTCATTGCAATTGCTAGGTAAGTTATGTATCCAGCCCTGTCTTCCGCATGAACCAATGGGTTTGGTAGTCCAGACTGATCTTGTCCACTTCATACTCAGCCCTAAGGCAAACCAATGGATCTGTAGCCTAGTTGCGGTGACTCCCCATAATCCCACCAGGTCTGCCTTTTACCGTGGTTCCCATGCTTACAATTATGTACTGCAGACTTGTTCAGTCTCTCGCACATCCCATTTAGCTCTCGTACATGTGAATAGACTTTGCAGTCTAATTCAACCCAACCAACTCTACTATCCATCCCATACACATACAGAGAGGTGCCTTTCTGTCTAGCCACCCCTGTCCCTGTCCTGGTTTCCATGTTCTCCAGTGGGAGTGGTTGCCCATGAGTGTGGTGACCACTATCTCCATACTAGGTCATTGCAACTTCTGGATTGTGTGCCAGAGTCCAGCTCCAGCTGAGTTTAGAACTAGTGAATGGTGTGTTGATGAGGCGCAAAGAGGGAAGAAAGATGGACCACTAGGACTTCATCATCAAAATAGAATAAGCACACAAGCTGTCCGCTTTATTTATACAAAATCAGTCAAACTCTGGCTCAGACTTTTTACATCATAATCAAGTGGGTGTTTCTAAAGATAACTCTGCCATTTGTTTCATCTAAGGCTAGGATGTTCTTCATCCTGGCGCCGTGGTTAGGAAAAAGTTCTCAATAGATAGTGCATATCAATCAGTAATACATTCCTATCACAATCATCATTTTCCAGCTTAGTCTTGAGTTAATCAAGGAAGGAAAGACTTCACAGAAGGAAGGACCTAAAGATCAAAGAAAGAGGGAAAGAATAGGTTCCTGCTACACCTGGGGAAGTACACCCTTGATTAGTATATGGTCAATGGGGGACGGAAAACCCTAAGCACTTTGGCTAAAACAGTATCAGCAACATCAACTTCCAAGCTAAATCGGTAGTAAACATTAACTCCACAGAGGCAGACAGTGCCTAAATAGATTATAGAATTAGTGGGATTGTCCGGTGTCCATGCAAAGGGAGGCGGAGCTGCATTCAGGTGGTTGTAGAGACATCTGCTAGGCCCTGCCAAACAGCAGGAAGTTCCTTGCGGCCTTGCCTGCAATGGAACAATACTCTTCACATCTTCCTGTCTTCCACACCCATCACACAGACTCTAGCAATTGTGCACTTTCCAGCTGGTTTTGGAGTTTAATTTGACAGAATAAGCTCCTGGTGCCAGCTTCTGCCAGCTGATGCTTCAGTAAAGCCCAACCAACCCTCAATCACACTAATTTTTGCTTGCATGAGTCAGAACAGTCAGCTCAACCTGTCCTTCCCTGATCTAGCTCACTTGAGGCCCACAGGTGTTGTAGCCCTGCCTGGTCTGGTCTGGTCTGCCCCCATCCCAACTCACACTTTTCTGTCCAGCAGGGAAACCCAAATTGCCCTTGTCAGTTTTGCCCCTCCTCTTGTCCCCTCATTCTGATATATGCAGTTCAAGCTCTGCAGCCACATCTGGTTCAGCTCACCCTACCTTGGCATTCTGTAATGTGTTGTGGTTTGTGTTGTGACTAAATCTGGCCCGACCCACATTCAATTCTGGTGCTCAGATTCACCAGTGGATGTAGTGAAGGGTTTCAGTCTGGTCTGCTCACCACCTATGCCAAATGTTTGCCAGTAGTTATTTTTCTTTGGCCTGGTTTGTGTTACTACCTATAGTGGTTCTTGCTCTCACTTGTATGAACTCTATCCTGACAAAGGAGTTTCCAAGCTCCTCCATCAGAACTTCTCAATGTACCAGATTTTGTGCATGCTGGTGGTTCCAAGGGTCAGCCCTAATGTCTGGCCTTCAGTCCATTACAGTTCTTGGTGTTGGCTATTTTACCCCCACCCAAGGCTTGTCCCTCACTCAGTCATGGCTCACACATTGTTCAGTAGGGACAGAGACACAGCCTAGTTCATCCTACATCTACTCAGGTTCTCCAGAGCAGCAAATGGTGCTGGCATCTATCCCGACTCATTGCTCCCAGCTCCAGTTCACAGTTATGCCAAGGGAGATTGCAGCCATATCCAGACCAGATGCAGCCCCTACTCCAGCCTACACACTCTGCAGTGAAAACCTCACCACAGCAATGGTGTACTCTCACAGCTCTCCAAATGAGTCTATTCCCATCCCTAGATTACGTGCATGTCAGTGGTTATACTACCCAATTGATCGAGAATCCCACCTCTCTTAACCACCACCTTTGATGCTCTGGCCTAGTGTCTCTGGTGTTTGCAGACCAGTTGGTGTAGGAGCCTAGTTCAGTATGACATGTGCTCCATCTTGGTTTCTCTTCTTTCTTATGAGTTAAGGTTTGCTCAGTCCTTCCCAGTCCATCCCTTTCCAGTTGCAGCTCAGCTCACCCCTCATTCTATTTTAGGATGTATCTTTGAGTGGTACTGCCTTGATTGGCCCAGACTGTTATTGGTTCCTTACCTGCAAATGATGACAGGTGCCACGGTCACACCTAGCTCAGTTCATCACCACACCAGTTCGCAAGCTATCCCGCAGGACTTGTATTTCCACATGGTTGGGCCCATACTTCTCCCACAGAGTCAATCGCCTGTCCAATTTCTCTTGTATTCTGGTTAGTGTCTTGACCTGCCAAGTGTGACCAGGCCTCTGTTCCATCACCCATGCAGGTATTGGTACCTAGCCTGCCAGATAGACACCCATCCCCAGTTTTGGTGTGAACTGGTGTGTGGCAGTCAGTGATGCTCTATGCTAACAGCCCATCTCAGGAATGTTAAATGGGTTGGTGAATCAATCTTATGGACACTCCACTACAAACCATCAGGTCTTAGTCCTCACAGTTGCCCGAAAGTTTCATGACCTTGTTACTGGGAATTACCTAGAATTTATCTCTCATCTACGCTAACACTGTACTTATTCACTAACACTGTGTTTATCACTATACATATCCTAAAAGTCTCAAAGTTTGCAGCTTGGTGGCCAGCAGGCAGATCCTGGCACCATTTGATGCACTGGCAGCCCAAAGCCAATGACTTTGCCACTGCTTTTTGGCAGTGGCTTTCTTTTGAGTCACCAGCATTGGGAACTGGCCCAGCAGGAGTAAATATCACAGCCACTTCACGGCATGGAGTTGCTTTTACCCCCAATCCCAGGGACCAAATCCCTCCCAAAACTTGTCCTGCAGAGCCAGCAAAATAAGTGCTTCTAAAAATGTCTACAAGATTTTCAGAATCAAAGTGATTAGTCCTCATAAGAAGTATTACAATTTTAAAATGTGGGTGAAGAGATAAAAATCTTGAATATAATTGAGTAAAACACAACATTGATCCAAAACTTATAGAAACAAGCTATGATATAAAGTTCTGAACAAACAGCAAGTGCCAGGAAATTTCTAAAAATGTTTTGACAATAGAATACTGGGGCTTTTGCCATTGACTATACAATAACTTGACTTAAGTAAATGTAAGAATTTTCAACTTGCAATTGTACTGCAGTACTTTAGTATTCTAAATTTACGGATGAATAGGTGTGGGAGAGTGCAATGTAGAAGGAGAATGGAAGGTGAATGTGTGGTTTACATACCTCTAGAACAGTATGATGTAGAAAAATAATAAAATTATAGAACAGAAAGAAAAGCAAATAATTTATCTAAAGAAAGATGTGAATAAGAGTTTGTTTTCAAAAGTGAGTCAAGAATTTAGGGAAAGTCAAGCACTTCAGTAAATCAGCAAAAAAAATAGCATACAAAGCCTCAACATCAAGTTGATGACACTGAAGAAAAACTGGCTCAGATAAAATACAGTAATTTTAAACATCTTGTTATGTGCAGATAACATCAAAATGAGAGAAAAAAATCTGTAAAAAAGTAGACTTATGTGCTACTTCTACATGAAAAACATATATATCAGGATTTCTGGGAGTGATGAAAAAATTGAATATATTAGAAAGACGTTTGGGCAATTGCTACAGAAAACTCCCATTAATGTGCAAAAAGAGAGGGATAACTTAGTAAAGGATGTCTGTAGAATTTCAAATGGGAATACTAGGAAATGAGTCTCACTAGGACACATTATAGTTACACTTTTAGCAACAAAATTAAAAGGTTGTTTTTAAAAAGTGTATGAAAGAATTGTCAGGCTTTCTGCAGAGAAATCACAATAGAATAAATTTTCTTTCTCATCAGAGCCATACAGGTAAAAAGAGAACGAAAGGACATTGTCCAGAACCTAAAAGAAATACATTCAGCAACCAGAATATTTCAGTCATTAAACTCTTCTGATTAATGGAGGCAAAAGTAGATCTTCCAACTAAATCAAAGTTGATTCTGTCAGATCATGTCCACCTTTGGAAATGATGCTTCAGATGTGCTACACCTACATGGGTAGAATGATGACAACTCCTATTCAATATACAAGGAGTCAAGGCAATAAACAGAAACAGTTAAATAAGTTTACTGGGAGCAGGACTCTATTTTCAGTAATAACTTCAGATGTAGAATGGCCTAAAAGCTCCAAAAAATGTATGATGCCCAGCTGAATGCATTACAAGACAGACACATCTATGTGCTACATGTAAGGTGCCTGCCTCATTAACAAAGGTGTAACAGACTATTCATGTAAGTGTGAAAAAATGTAACTCATGAAACCAGAAAGAAAATTGAACAGGTATAACTACTAAATAAAGGAAAAACATTTTTAACTGATATTGAAACTTTAAGCAATTGAAAAAGATGAAGAAACATTTACAAAAATCCATAGAATGGTCTATTAAAGTTATTAGATACTCCTGGGATATTTTCCAAAGAACTGTATTAAAGTTTTTTTTTTTTTTTCTCTCAGCAATGTGTTTATTATGAATACTAGCACATCATTTGATGTTCACTATTTTCAGTCTTTCTACCCTGGCTGCCAAATTCTTTTTTAACATTTGATAGTCTTTTTATACATGCTTTTGATTTTGTATGTAAAAAATCATGGCATCTTCATCATGTTAATATTTATTTCTTGGGCCCGGCGCTGTGGCACAAGTGGTTAAAGGTCCTCGCCTTGCAAGCCCAGGATCCCATATGGGTGCCGGTTCTAATCCCGGCAGCCCCGCTTCCCTTCCAGCTCCCTGCCTTTGGCCCGGGAAAGCCCAAGGCTTTGGGAACCTGCACCCACGTGTGAGACCTGGAAGAGGCTCCTGGCTTCGGATCGGCATAGTATCGGCCCGTTGCGCTCACTTGGGGAGTGAATCATCGGACGGAAGATCTTCCTCTCTGTCTCTCCTCTCTGTATATCCGCCTTTCCAATAAAAAAATAATAAAAATAAATCTTAAAAAAAAAGAAAAAAATATATTTATTTCTTTTTTATAGATTTGTTTATTATTTATTACAAAGTCAGATATACAAAGAGGAGTAGAGACAGAGAGGAAGATCTACTGTCTGATGATTCACTCCCGAAGTGAGCGGAACAGCTGATGCTGTGCCGGTCTGAAGCCAGGATCCAGGAACCTCTTCTAGGTCTCCCATGTGGGTGCAAGGTTCCAAGGCTTTGGGCCATCCTTGACTGCTTTCCCAGGCCACAAGCAGGGAGCTGGATGAGAAGTGGAGCTCCCAAGATTAGAACCGGTGCCCACTGGACCCAGCGGCATGGCCTTAGCGGCTAAGGTCCCCAACTTCAATGCAACCCGGGATCCCATATGGGCGCTGGTTCTGATCTTGGCAGCTCCACATCCTACCCAGCTCCTTGCTTGTGGCCTGGGAAAGCAGTTGAGGATGGCCCAAAGCTTTGGGACACTGCACCCATGTGGAGACCGGAAGAAGTTCTTGGATCCTGGCTTCAGATCGGCATAGCATTGGCTGTTTTGGTCATTGGGGAGTGAATCATCAAATGGAAGATCTTCCTTTCTGCTTCTGCTCCTCTCTGTATCTGACTATCCAATAAATAACTAAATCTTAAAAAAAAAAAAACAGGAGCCCATATGGGATGCTAGCACGTTCAAGACAGACTTTAGCCCCCTATCGCCTATATCGTGTGCAAAGATCTTCTCCCACTCTGTGGGTTGCTTTTTTTACTTTGTTGATTGTTTCCCTTGCTGTACAGAAGCTTCTTAGTATGATGAGGTCCCATTTGTTTATTCTGTTCTCAACTGCTATTGCTTTTGGTGTCCTTCTTAGAAAGTCGGAACCTACTCCTAGGTCTTGCATGGTATTTCCAACATTTTCTTGCAAGAGTTTGAAGGTTTCTGGATGTAGGTTTAGGTCTTTTATCCATGTAGATTGGATCTTAGTGTATGGTGATAGATGTGGGTCTATCTTTTTGTTTCTACAGGCTATCAGCCAGTTGTCCCAACAACATTTATTAAAGAGGCCTTCCATTTGCTTGGACTGTCATCAGTATTTTTGTCAAAGATTAATTGGCTGTATTTGTGTGGGTTCCCTTTTGGTGCTTCTATTCTATTCCATTGATCTTCCTTTCTGTCTTTGTGCCAGTACCAGGCTGTTTTGATAACCACTGCTCTATGGTATGTCCAGAGGTCTGGGATTGTGATTCCCCCTGCTAACTTCTTATTTTTCAGGATGGTTCTAGCTATTCGTGGTTTTTTGTGTTTCCAGATGAACTTTTGAATCATTGTATCCAGTTCCGTGAAGAATGTTTTGGGCAATTTGATTGGAATTGCATTGAAAATGTATATTGCTTGTGGTAGTATAGACATTTTAATGATATTGATTTTGCCTATCCAGGAGCATGGGATGTTATTCCATCTTTTGAGGTTTTGTTCAATTTCCTTTTAAAATAGTTTGTAGTTTTCTCCGAATAGGTCTCCTACACTTTTGGTTAAATTTATTCCCAAAAAGTTCATATTTCTCTCTGCTATTTTGAATGGTATCCTGTTGGTTAGATCTTCTTCCATCTTGGTGTTATTTGTGTACACTATGGCTGTTGATTTTCGTTCATTAATTTTGTACCCCGCCACTCTGCCAAACTCTCGTATAAGTTCTAGTAGTTTCTGTATTGAGTCTCCTGGTTTTTCTATGTATAGGATTATGTCATCTGCATATAGTGAAAGCTTGACTTCTTCGTTTCCTATACGTATGCCTTTGATTTCTTTTTCTTGTCTTATGGCCTCTGCAAGTACCAGGATATACAAAGAACTTCAAAACAACCAAAAAACCAAAACCAACAAGCCACTCAAGAAATGGGCACAGGAAATGGGCAAACATTTCACAAAGGAACAAGTCCAAATGGCAAACAAACATATGAAAAAATGTTCCAGCTCCCTAGCAATAAGGAAAATCCAAATTAAAACATCGATGAGGTACCACCTAACACCAGCAAGATTGGCCCACATAAACAAGAACACCAACGACGCTTGCTGGCAAGGATGCGGGGAAAAGGGAACCCTACTCCACTGCTGGTGGAGCTGCAAATTGGTACAGCCTCTATGGAAATCAGTCTGGAGAACACTCAAACAACTCAAAATCTGCATACCATATGACCCAGCAATAGCACTCCTAGGAATATACTCAAAACACCTGTTTTACGACAAACCAACATGTATCCCTATGTTCATTGCAGCACAATCAGTAATTGCAAAAACATGGAAGCAACCGAAATGCCCATCAGCAGAAGATTGGATAAGAAAGCTTTGGTTCATCTACTCCATGGAATACTACTCAGCTATTAAAAAAAAACAAAATGCAGTTCTTTGTGGCTAAATGGGCACAACTGGAAACTATAATGCTAAGGGAAATGAGTGAATCCCAAAAGATTAGATACCACATGTTTGCCTTGATTTAACCTGTAATTTTTGTATGGTTGTTTGTTATTTTTTGAACCTGTCATTGATACTGTCTCAACCCAGATGTTTCGAAGAATGGAACTTGCATTATTTTTAACATATTGTTTGCCCAATACTATGTCAATTAATTCCATAATGTTGTATATTGATACTGAGGCCTTGTTGGGGCTTTTAACTGACCGATCTTTACTCTGTTAGACCTATCTTCAGACCATAGAAGGTCTCCCCAAGAGGCCACTGAACTTATCTGGACAATAAGACGCTGAACTTTATGCTAGGCATGTGTTTGCAAGCAATGAATCTCAACTGAACTTGAACTATGGTTATGCAATAAGGTGGAGGAATCCACCATGGGGGGAGGGGTATGGGAGGGGTGGGGGGAATCCCCAGCGCTTATAAAACAGTACTACATAATACAATGTAAGCAACAATAAAAAAAATGAAAAAAAAATTTAATGTAAAAAAAAAAGAAAGACCCAGTGCATGTATCCTAAAACAATACCAAAAGTGAGATGAAAGCAAAAAAAAAAAAAAAAAAAAACAAAAAGACAGTTTCCAGGCCACGGTGCCTGGCCCTAACATGTTGAGATTTAATACTTGTTTCCAATTTGAATTCCTTTGTTTTTTTTTTTTTCCTTTTTCTTCTCCTTTTTGCCTTATCAGATCCAAATTTTAGTTGATAAGCTTCAAGTCTTTAGTGATTTACATTTTTTATAAACAAAACACGCCATTTACCTGTGGTTTTTATAGACTTATTTGATTGGGTTGTAGATTATTTCTTCTATGTATGTTTTATTTAAACTTTTCCATGAAGTGATGCTTGATTTTATCAAATGCTTTCTTTGCATAAATTAAAGTGATGTATGGTTTTGCTTCTCAATTTGTTAACATTGTCTGCTTCTTTGATTCATTTGCATATGCTAAACATATCCTAGATGCCAAGAATAAATCTCACCTTGTCCTAATAAATAATATGTCTGAGATAACCTTGGATTCTATTGAATAGTTGTTTTTGAGAATTTTTACTACCATGTTCCTCATGGATATTGTTATTTAGTTAGTCTTCTTTGTTTTGTGTCTGTATATATATATATACATTGAGTAAAATACAGATATGTATATATATACACATATATATACTCCATATATATATATACTCCATATGTATACATATATACATACATATACATATATACATACATATATACATATATATATACTCCATGTATATATATACATACACACATATATATATGGAGTATAATACAGAGCACGGGCATTCATATTCATGAAATTAGTGTGTTTGTGTTTTCTTAGGCTAGCAGTCCTGAATTCCCAGTCCACCCTTAGGGTTTGAGCATCGTGTCCTGCAGGTCGGAACAATTGGTGGCCTGTACTGTGAACCTGATATGGTGGAGCTACTTAGGAACCACGTGGTGAAGAGTTCATCTGAACTCTTTGGGGTGTGAGGCAAATAAGGTGAGTCATTAAACCGGATCGGGGATTTATAAGCATCAGGTTACTAGAGCATTAATGAAATTATTAAGACATAATGGTACCAATATAAAACAAAGTACTGCTAGCAATTATGTGTATTTTATGCAACACATAAGCCATTGGTTTTTAGAAGAAGAAAAAATTAATATCCCACATTGGGGACACCACAAAAAGGACATTTTTAAATGGGAATGGGAAAACGGTCCCCTCCCAAATGGAGTTGGACCCCTCTGGCAACTGATAAAAAAGTGTCTGTTAACCTCCCACAGCTCCCTGCAGAAATCTGTGGCTAAATGTCAGGAAGTTTTGGATGAACTAAAAGAATGGGAGCCCAGCGTTGAAGTGTTTTCAACTCTGACTCCTTTAAGACTTTGTCCCTTCTAGTGAGGACTTTGATTCTGAACAAACAATAATTTCTGAAAATGACAAGGATTTTGTTGCTTGGTAGAAGAGGTATCTCTATCCTAGACTCTCTACATTATGAGTGGAAACTGGTAATCCATATACACCACCTCCCGATACCCCATTGGAGCCAGTGTCAATCCTTCAGATATTAGAACAAAAGATAACCAACTTAGAAAAATTACTACAAAATATCTTGATAGATCAACAATAAACAAAAATAGTGAGGTCAGAACAATGTTCACTTGTAGTCCATCTTCTCCCTATGGCTCAATTTATATCTCCCCAATTTACCAGTGCAAGACTCAAGAGGAAGGCAGGCAAAGAGAACAGGTACATCAGCTATTTGCCTTTGCCAATGTAAAAGCACTAAATGAGGCAAATGATAGATAAGACACCCAATTTCCTTACACCATCAGCATGTTAGAGACATTCTCCCTTACTTGTATGACTTCAGATGATTGGAAGTCCTCAATTAAGGCAGTTTTGCAAAGAGGTGATTACATCTGTGGTTATCTCTGTTTAAGACAATTGCTAAGAGATGACTTGCTGTAATAGTGAGGTAGGCCACCCTAACTGAAATGTTGACATGCTGACTGGTCAATACAGTCAAGGCACTTATCAAATAAATTATGACCTAGGAATTTATGCTCAGATCAATGTCACTGCTATGAGAGCATGGCACCTTCTGCCTCTAAAGGGAGGGTGTCAGGCAGACCTAACAAAAATCATTCAAATTGGGGAAGAATCTTATTCCTATTTTGTCAATCATATTTTGGGGGCAGCTACCCAAGTATTTTCTGACACTCAAGTGGCTATGCCTTTCATACAAAAATTAGCGTAAGAAAATGCTGACTCTGTATAGATGTCATCCATCCAGACAGAAGAACCATTAGATAAGTGGATCAGACTTTGTAGTGAAATTTCAGGACCTATGATTATGGGAACAGCCATAGTTAAGGCTTACTAAATCAAACAGTTCTAATCCAGTTTGCTACAAATGTAAACAGCCAGAACATTTCCAGTATGAGTGCCCAGTCAAAAGAAAGGAAAAAGGTTCCTTAGAATACTCTCCAATCTCATCTCAGGACAGAGGATCTAACCTCTGTCCCAGATGTAAAAGAGGCAGGCACTGGAAAACAGTTGGAATGTATAAATTGTGACTGTATATTGCCCACTGTATCACATCTCTCAGTTGACCAACTTGTCAGAGGATCCCAAGGGAGCACAGTATTGGACCTCTGTTCTACGACAGCTACAACATTAACACCATCTGAAGGTGCCTAGCCACTCCCCACAGGTATTTTTGGCACACTACTTAAAGACATAGTAGGATTAATCTTGGACCATAGCAGCATAGCTTTAAAAGGAGCACATATAGTATGTGCTCCTATACATATAGTATGCAGAAGTGGTTGGCTAATGATTATACTGGGGAAATTAATGTTGCAATAGCTGCCCTACTAGTACCATAGCTATCTCAGTCAGTGAACGAATTGCCCGCTGGCTATGACCCCTCATTACCAATGTTGTCTTCACCCTGGCACAAGACCAGTCTCGCCTTTTGGGCTACAGGACAGACAGAAATGGACTTTTGGGTAAAAGATTGTGGCCAGTGTCCCATGCTTATCTTAACCACTGGAGGGAAAAAAAAATGGAAGGTTTGCTTGACACTGGTGCAGACAAATCAATTATAAATGGCTCAAAAATTTGATTCTGCTTCCACCCAACTAGTAAGTTTGGGCTACGCCATCTTACCTACATGTAGTGCCAAAATGTTAACCTGGAAATATGAAGAAGGCACACCAGAGTCTTCCAGCCTTATGTTCTTTCTCAAATACCAGTCAACCTTTGGGGCCGAGATGTGCTCACTGCTATGGAAGTTGTGTTGGTCAGTTCCTATCCAAAAGCCTTCTCCCAAATTGTTCAGCAGGGGTACATACTAGGAAAAGTGTTAGGCAAATTGCTACAAGACAGAATAAAACCTGTAAAACAATCCAAGAATCTCAGCCGCCAAAGTCTAGGTTGGTGAGGGCTGCTGAGGAAGAAATGCTAATGAAAATAAAATGGAAGTCTAATGTGCCGTTCTTGATTCCTCAGTGGTCCTTGTCCTTAGAAAGATTAGAGCTTTAGAACAATTTGTATCAGAACAACTACAAGCTGAACTCATTGTTCTATCTAACTCTCTCTGGAACTCGGCCATTTTTGTGATAAAAAAGAAGTCAGGAAAATGGTGTTTGTTATACAATTTGAGAAAAATCAATGATGTCATAGAACCCAGGGGCCACTTCAGCCTAGTTTGCCTCATCCAGTGGCCATTCCATTAGGACATCATATTATAATTATAAATTGAAAAGGCTATTTTTGTTTTGTTTTGTTTTTACAATCCCTCTTCATCCTGATGATACTACCAGGTTTGCTTGCCTTTAATATTACTAGTGTTAATTTCTCCTTTCCTTGGTGATAGTTTCATTAGGTCGTCCTCCCTCAAGGTATTGCAACTAGTCCCACTATGTGTCAATATTGTGATGCAAACGTACTTTATCCCATAAGCCTACAATTTTGTACAGTTAATATTATTCATTATATGAATGACATTCTATTTTCCACAAATAAATCATCCAATCTCTAGGGGTGTTTTTTTGGCACATGTCAACTTGTGCACAGCAAGTAATTTCAAATAGTTCCAGAAAAGATCCAGCACAGTGCTCCATATACTTATATAAATTTCCTGATTAATGATGTTTTATTATCACCTCAAAAATTGGTTATTACTGTTGATAAGTTAAAAACCTTAAATTATTTTCAAAAATTACTTGGGAACATCAACTGAATGCAGCCCTTCTTGCATATCACCACAGGTCAATTGAAACCTTTATTTGATATTCTAAATGAAAATCCAGATCCCTGTTCCCCCAGAGCCCTCACTATTGAAGCCTATGGTGCACTTCAATTAGTAGAACAAGCCCTAAATATAACCCTCCTCCTGTTTTTATTAATATTGCCTTCCTATTATACACTCACCAACATTTTTTTTGCAAATTGATCCCCTTTTGTGTGTTCATTTACCTGCATCCTCCCAAAGAAGGTTATTTATTCTTATACCCAAGCTATAGTCCCACTTTTAAGAAAAACTCTCTTACAAGGGTTGCAGATTTTTGAAATCCACCCTCATATCATTTTTACACCTTATTCCCCTTATAATTTACAATGGTTAATTTCCAATGATTATGATTGGGCAACCTTGCTATTAACCTGTCCTGCTGTTTTGATACCCATTATCCCCCTTCTCTCATTCTTTCCTTTTTTAAAGCTCACCCTGTTATTTTCTCCCAAATAGTTGGATCTACCCATATTGATAATGCTCAATCGATATTTGCAGATGGTTCATGCAATGGTCTTGCTGTCTATGTTGTAAATCAAACCTTGCCTTTTCTCACAAAGTATAAGTTGCATGCTGTTATCTTAGTTCTTCAAAAATATATTTCCACTCTTTTAAATATTTATATACAGAGTGCTCATGTTGCTCAGTCTCTGCCACCACTGGAGATGGCTATCTAGCCATTTTAGTTGTAGTAGCCACTACAACAGCCTTTTCCTTGTTTACTCAGTAACAGCGATTATTGTGGTTGCATAGAGATCCCATATTTATTATGCATATTCATACTCAGACATCTTTACCTGGCCCTTAGAACAAAGCAATCATGACTCAGTTTTAGCTGCCTGAGATATTTTGCATATATAAAGTTCTCCAGCCAATCAAGCCATCAAATTCCATAATCTTTTTCATTGTAATGCTAACGCATTACAAGATCGCTTTAGGCTTACCTGTGAACAAGCCCTTATTATCATTATTAGTGTTTCAATTACTCTATCTTATTGCCAATACCAAGCTAAGCAGTTAATCCCCCAGGTCTACTTAACAATCACATTTGGCAAATGGAAATCACCCATCACTTGCCCTTTGGTACCGTAATGTTTATTCATGTTTCTGTAGATATTAGTTTTGGTTTTATTTTTGCTACCCTTTAATCAGGTAAAAGAAGTTCATTATGTTATTAATCATTGTCTAACAGTTTTTGACATTATGGGCCAACCTAGCCTACTAAAAGTTGCAAATGGCCCTGCATATACTTCTCTCTTCAAGTCCTTTAGTGCCCAGTTTTCTTTTGTTCATATTAATGGAATTCCTAATAACCCTCAAGGCCAACAGCACCCTTAAAAACTTGATTTTTTTTTAATTAAAAGGAATATGTATGCATATATACACAAAAATATATTTAGTTCAAGCTCCCTAGGACTAAGAAAATTTCAAATAAAATTACCATTGTAGTTCCACTTAAATCCAGTGAGAATGGTCTACATACAGAAAACTACCATTAACCCTTTCTGGTATGTGAGAAAAAGGAGCCCTATCTCTGCTTCAGTAGGATAGCAGGCTAGTGCAGAAACTATGGAAGTAGGTATGAAGAAAAAAAATCCTGCAAAGGGGAGTTCACCAAGAAATCCTACTTCTGGAAACCTATTCAAAAGATCAGATGCATGAGAAAGCAATTTGTACTCCTGTATTTATTACAACACAATCAAAAATTGCAAAGGCATGGGGATAACTCTAGATGCCCATTGAAAGAGGAATGGATAAATAAACTATGGCATATTTACTCCGTGAAATGCTATTTATTAAGTATGAAAAAGAATGAAATTCTATGGTTTAAGCCAAATGGGCCCAAGTGGAAACCATTATGCTAAGTGAAATGAGTAAACACCCATTGGTAAGATATCATATGTTTGCTTCAATATAAGGCAACTTCCAACAAAACAAAACAATACAAAACAAAATATGATGGAAAATAAACAGATGCATGTCACCTCACAAAGGATGTAATGGAGATCAGAGTACCAGCAATCAAGAAAAATTAACATAACACTACTAAGAATTGAAGATAGATCCCGCAATGCAACTTGTGAATACACATAGACAACAAAAAATTATGATCTCTACTATGGCCCATGCCCAAAGTGCAAGGGCCCAGTCTTCCAAGGGTTGATTCCACACCTTAGCTTATTTTTCAAATGATGTAACAGGACGTCCAATCTTGGCATGACACATTTAGCCCCCTAACTTAACTGCAAGTTCCTGTTACCTGATTGTCAACTTATGCCCCTGGGGATTTTAGGAACTGCTTGAGCATTGGATAAATACTGAGAGGAACTAGGCAGATTATAAAAGGCAGCCTGGAGTTCCAATAAACATAATTCTTCTTACATGAATGACCCACTGTGCATTTTCTTCTTTCAACCCTAGTTCTTCTGCTCGGGTGGGAATATACAGTGACGTGGGTGCTGCGAGCACAAAGTTCATGACCCATGTAAACAGCAAGAAGTTGGAACCATTTGCCTTTTATGTCTAATTTTAAGCAATTGTTCTTTTATCATGCTCATTGACAATGTGGCTGCAGGGTTATTTTGTTCCTGTTCTTAAGGAATGGTTCTTTTATGTTTAAGCTTGCAGATTTGGGAGTGGGACATTAATTCTAACATTTTGCTCTGAATTTTATCTTTCAGTACTTCCTATTTATGTGTGCCTTTTCCAGTAATCCCTTGTGTATTTTTAGTTGAATCACCCAAAAAAGACTTTTTAATTACTTTTAAATACCTGAGATTTTAAATATCTCCTTTCAACACTGTTTTTCCTAACTCATAAATAGTGATCTTGGTTTTATTGTCATTTATTCTGTACCACATGGGTCATGAATTAGCCTCAATTTTTATACTTTTTTTTAATGTACTTTTTCATCACTTTTAATGTATTGGCATTTCTGTAGCATCTTGTTTAACTTTATGTTGATGAGAATGTTCTGTTTTTCTTCCTGTTGTGGACTATGTTTTATCGGATTACTATCAAGGGGATATATTAGAAGTGTAATGGAGACTGTTATGACCAGTTCTGGAGACATAATGCAGTATGCCTCCCTGTGTCCAGACCAAAACCACGCAGTCAGAGAAACAGTTAAATATATCCTGACAGTAGGATGGTAGACTCTCTGACTATGTCTGTGTATGCAATTTAGGGAAATTCTTCAATAGCAGAGTGATAGTTTTGTGACTATTCATGAAGGACCGCTCATTGAAATATTAGAGAGGAAATCAATAACAGTTGGGAGGGTATTAATGAAGGAATGGGAAATTTCAGAGACTGGAATATAATAACAACCCTCCTTTTTTTTTACTGCTCAGTACATGCAAGAAATTTTATAAGCTGCAAAAACCTCAAATATTTGAACAGTATATTTATAAGGCTAAACAATTGGCCACTCATCAGAGAGACCCATATTATATGTGGCTTTGGGTTTGACTGATTTCACTGTGCATAATTGCCTACATTTAAAACCACTATGTTGGAAAGCATTAAAGCTATTTTGGATTTCATTATAGTGTGCTCTTCCATTGCATAAATGTAACTGTTTCTTTACCCATTCCTTTTTCAAAATTCATCATTATTCTTTTTGTACAGGGGTTCAAATCCGATATAGTCCTGTGTGTTTAGATTGGCTTTGAGTATCTGTACTTGGTGATATTTCCAAGAAATTTGCGTCCTTGTATATATTTTTCAGAGTACTTCCTATATCTTCCTCTAATGGCCTGATGTTTTTTTTGGTACAGATGTAGATCCTTGCTCTAGATAAAGATGATTGTGTATTAAGGTCAGATGTGGATTGTTTCCAGTATCTATAGGCTAATATCCAATTGTCTAAAAACAGACAAATATTTTTTAAAGATTTATTTTTATTATTTTTTCATTGGAAAGGCGGATATATACAGAGAGGAGAGACAGAGAGGAAGATCTTCCGTCCGATGATTCACTCACCAAGTGAGTGCAACAGCCGATGCTATGCCACTGCTAAGCCAGGAGATTACTCAGGGTCTCCCACGTGGGTGCAGGGTCACAAAACCTTGGGCCGTCCTCTGCTGCTTTCCCGGGCCACAAACAGGGAGCTGGAAGGGAAGCAGCGCTGCCGGAATAAAACCAGCACCCATATGGGATCCTGGGCGTACAAGGCGAGGACCTTAACTACTTGCGCCACAGCGCCGGGACCAAAAACAGACAAATCTTTTTTAAAACAATAATTTATTTTATCTTATTTTACTTTATTTGTTTTTAAAGATGTATTTTTATTAAAAAGTCAGATAAAAAGAGGGGAGGAGAGACAGAAAGGAAGATCTTCCATTTGTTGATTCACTCCCCAAGAGGCCACAAACTTTGATACTGAGCTGATCTGAATCCAGGAGCTAGGATCTCCTTCTGAGCTTTCCACATGGTTGTATATTCCAAAGCTGTGGGCTGTTCTCAACTGCTTTCTCAGGTCAGGAGCAGGGAGAAAGATGGGAAGCAGGTCCACTGGGATTAGAGCTGGTGCTCATATGGATCAAAGAGAGGACTTTAGACTTTATGCTTCTGTGCTAGCACCAAGACCAACATTTTTAACTGGATTATGGTCAGCTCTCTTGTTGAAGAGTAATTCACCATACTAAGTAAAATCACATGTTGAATGTATATTCTATTCTGAAAACTCTTTCTGTTTCTATACCAAATTCTAGTACATTCTGATTACCAGTGCCCTGCAGGATGTCTCTTTCTGCTTTCTTTGATTCCCCAAGATAACATGGGTTTTTCTGGACTCTTGTATTTCTGGATGCAGTTTTCTATTATTTTTCTATCTTTGAAGACATTGTTGTGGGATTTTTGCTGGGATCTGTGCATTATATTCTGTAATATTGACATTTAATGATGTTCATTCTACCGGTCCTGAAATATGATAAGTTTCTTCATATTTTTCCTGTATTTCCATTTTGCTTGTTTTTATTGGCATTTTTATCATAGAGCACTTACACACCTTTGGTTATTTTAATTATAATGAATTTACTCTTCAGACCCACACTATTTTGAAAGGTACTATCCTTACAAGTTCTTGGTTAGCCATACACCTGTTTGTGTATATTAGGGCCATTAATTTATGTTGATTGATTTTATACACTGCAACATTGTCTAATATTTTTATGAACTTAAGTGGTCTAATATTTTATGTTAGTCTTTGTGTCCTAAGGTTGACTTTAAACATGGATAATTTTTCCTTTATAATATAAGTCTTCTTTAATCCCCCTTTCTTACCTAGTACCTCTAGTGAAGGATTTAATAGTAATAATAATTCAATAGCAATTGTGATTGTGTACAACCTCAACTAGTTCCAGATCTTATTGGGAATGTATCCTGTCTCCAAATTTGGTATTCTGGAAATTGGGTAACTTATACATTGCATGGGTTTCTTGTGCATTATTATTATTTGTTTTTTGGTTTTGTTGTTGTTGTTGTTGTTGTTTTGCTTAGATTGCCTAATTGTGATTTGTTCTCAGAGAGAACTTGTTAGATTTTTATCAGTTGTTATTCCTACATCTATTGATAAGATTATATGATGTTCATTCTTGAATGTATTGAAATGTTGTATTACATTTTTTACTTTATGTATGCTGAAGTTCCTTTCATATTAACCAAAATATCACACCTGTTCCTCATTAATTGGAAATATAAGTATGAATTGAGAGTGCAAGAACATGTCAGGTAAAATGGCAAGTATCTTTGTGCTTTGCACTGTGAACTATGTTAAATGTGTTTTATTTACATGAAAACAGTTGTTTATCATGTAATGTCAATTTTTCCTTTATCTGCAAGAGTTATCACAAAAGATATGCATTTCCAAAGGCAAGAATAATTATGACATGGATGTATCCATATAGGAGATTTGTACAGTATCATATCAGTAAATGTTAACTCATTCTAATATTAGTTTTTTGGTTTTTTTTTTTCTAAAATGCATTGCTATGTGTTAATTCTGGAGAGAGGGATTGGTACAATGATTCTATAACATTTTCAAATAAGTAGAACTAAGACACCACAGTACTTAGCAATTAAACACAGCAAAGTTTGAGACACAGATGGCCAGATAGAGACCTCTGATTCAACTTTTACTTTGTAGGTATCTTCCTGAGCTACAGCTGCAATGTGATCAGAATTTGGAGTGAGGGATTCAAATTATTTTCCCTACTTGTGTGTAGAACACAATTATGCCACCATCAGCACTACTTGGAAGGGTCTTTATTAGCAGGAATTAAACTCAGGAGGCACATGCAGGAATGCAGTGCAGGCATTCAACCAGGAAATGTGATATGATAATCAATAGTTATAATTGAACTAGGTGTACATATTCATACTAATTTCAAAGGAGGAAAATTGCTAGATTACAAACATATGTGGTAAAATAAAAGTTGTATAAATATGCCATGGTCACATAGCTACAAAAATTATTGTACAAGTAAACTTTTAAAAATAAAATTCTCTATTGAGAATTGAAAATATAGCTAAAAATTATGTACTGTAATACGGTAACAGAGTGCAAACTCTTGTTGATTACATAAAAGTAAAAGCATATTTATTAGAAACTCATTGCAAACTTTTGAGAAATATTAAAGAGGATTAGATTTTCTTAATAATTAAGAGTTTCTTTCTGGGGAACAGAGCACTAGTGCAAATTTTGTGAGCCTGATGATAGAATATTTTCATCACCTTTGCCTTGCCTTACTCCCTGAATGAATAAAGTTCACTTAATTCCATTTCCAAAGGTCCTCATGCCTTTTTGTGGTCGCATGATAAAAGCGTAATTTCCTAAAGAATATTTTCCTTTCGAGGCAATGGGATTAATGCATATGTTGCCATTAATTCTTCCATCCTACTATTTGAAAGGAAATTTGTTTTATTACAATGGTAATGTCAGAGCTGCCACATCTGGTATCTTGGAAGTACTGAATCAATGCCAATAACTTTATAGCTCAATACTTTTGTTATTACCTCAGGAAAACCCAAATATATTTGTTACACTCACCTCTTGACACTTCATTATATTATATCAGAAATATCTTTTACTGTTAAAAAGCCTCATAGGCAAAATTGAGGTCTGACATTAGGAATTCATAAGATATTTGGCAAGTGATTAACAAGAAAAGAGTAAAATATGTTAAAATTATACATTTTTTCTTGTTTAAATCATGTTCAATTCTTTCTTACAGCTTTATGCAAATCTTCCATCTTATTGCTTGTATTGTGAATAGCATTTCTTGGATATAACATACCAACACCTTTATTAAAAAAAAATGAATTCTGTGCTAAGTTTCTGATAGTTCTTTTAATAGACTTTGCACTAGATGATCCTAGGTAGTCACTGTGATTTCTGCTGCTTTTAAGAATGTTTTGGCAAGTCACAAGAGCCTGGGCATAAATACTCATAGAAGATGAGCATAAATCCAATAGATAGTACATAACTTAAGATCAGTTGCACAGCAATGACTGTGTCACAACAATTCAATAAAGTTTTTCTGCCATCATACCTGAAGATCAATACCATTATCATATTTTCTAAAAACCTTGGGATGTAATGTAGGGCTCTATGAACCCCTTTCTGTCTCTTGTCAATAATTTCCTCACTTGAAAACTTCAGTTTCACTGGTGACCAGCAGGAGAAGTCAATGGTCGCATATAGTAGAGTGATTAGCACAAGAGTACATTTTGGATGTGATTTCTTTCTCCTGCTGCGAGAATGATGAGCCCCTCTTCTCCAAAACTCCAGCCATGGTGCCAAAAATGATATAGAAAATGTGACTAATATAAAGTACATACTCTTTAGCTTTAAGGATATGATGAAAAGTACCACCGTCACAACTCGTGAGGTAATCTCCAAGCTACGCCATATCATGATGTGCAGATATTGTAAGGGGTGTAACTTAGCATCATCGTACTTGATCTGGATGGACAATATATTGCAGAGAATGGCACCATATGTGACCGATAGCAGAGAAAATGTCGTCAAAAATGCTGTGAAAAATAAATACAAAACTTTTAGAGACTTTCTGATGTAATTTTTTCAGATTATATAAAATAAAAACATTACCAAATATTTTCTTTTTATATAATATAAAAGGGTTTTTTTGTGTTACATATGTTATTAATAATCTGTGACTGGAACCAAAGTAAGTACGATCCTATACTTCTAATTTTACTTGAGAAAACATAAGCAGATATGAATATTTGTTCACGCGCACATGGGCACAAAGGCGTTTGCTTCAAGTGAATAATCCATCAGAAAGGAACTATAAAAGTTCAATTCTGAAACTATATATAATGATAGACAATTTGAAGAATTTATAATTCAATTTTCACATTTATAAGACATGCATTTAGCATTATTACCAGTGGCTCTGTTCCTTATGGAAAGTTTAGGAGGAGATGAGAATACCAAAGACAAGGCTGATGCAACATGAAAAATACTTAGGCCAAGGTTTTATCAGAAACTACAAAAAATTATGGAGTCAATATGAATCCTAGAGTCAGAGTGAACCAATGTAACTGATTGATGGGACAGGAAGTAAAGGAAGAGGAGTAGATAATGCTGCAGAGATAAATTTATAGTAAGTTCACTTGAGAGAAATAATAAAATTCCATCAAATAGATATGTAACAATGCATACATGGATATTAAATAAGCAGACAAAAGAGTGAATTGTCATTCCTCAGATAATTACATGAATATATAAGTTGCATTTCCACATTACTTAGACAGTGAGTGATGCCAGTCCCTTTATATCTTGAGAAGTGTAGTCCAAGTGGACTCCAAGTGTGATATTATTCCTCATTGGATTATGAACATTGAATACATGCTATAAAAATTTAATTTAAGAAAGTACATTTTAAAAAGTCACTCTGAAGTTCAGATTAAAACATAGGTAAGTGAAAGCAGATATTAAATAATTTTAAACTATTTCTGAATAAATTGGAAATATGTAGAAGAAAATTATAGATTACATTTTCAACCATCTATCATTGGAAGAAAGTAAATTACAGATTCAACCATAATATACTATAGGCATGAAGATAGCAATTAATATTTTGTGTTAATTTTAGCATCCATTAAGGATTTCATTTTTTTTTTCCAGTAAGGTACTCTGAAGTTTAATTCCCACTCTAATAATGTACAAGTAAATTGTCTAATTTACTAAGCAATTCCATTTCTTTAATTGCGTATTAGGGACACTATCAAATATGTTATGTGGTTATGGGCAGGGTTAATGAGATAATACAAATAGAGTATTTGGCTTGCCGTCTGATTTGCATTAAGTCTCTTTTCTTCCTGTTATTTATGTGTGCTTCCAGGGAGAGGCACTGTACACACCACATAGAAGATTTCATTTCTTAAAAGTTTTATTGAATTTTTTGAAGAGGCTGAGTTCCACAGGGAAGGAAAGGTGAGAAGATTTTTCATCCACTGGTTTCACCAGTAGTTGCAAGGCCAAAGGTTTTTGCCAGCAGCTTCTACTGGGTTTCTTATGTGGGATCAAGATTTCAAGGAGTTTGGGATGCCAGTGCTACATTCTCAGACCATGTATAGAGAGCTGGATCAAAGGTAGAACAACCAAGAACTGAAATGGAAATGCCATGGAAGCCAGTGCTGAAAGCAAAGTTTTGTTTGTCCATACTGGCCACAATCTCTTTTTTGTTTTGTTTTGTTTTTAGCTTTTAAGAGAACAAAATGGATAAAAATGGGTGCAATGTTTCAAGTAAAATTTTTAAAAAGGAAAGTCAATTTCTATAAGTACTTACCGTTATCTGGTATAATTCTTTCAAGCAAGGTTTGTGTAGGTTTACCATGAAACACAAAACCAGTTAAAACAGTGTGTGTGTGATGGGTGGTTGCTTTCAAAAGCTCTAGAAAAATCTGTACTTTTAGGAAACATTTAAGTCATAATGCTAAAATTCAAAATGAAACTAACATGAAAACACATCAACTCCAAAATATTTTGTTATATCAAATGTGTTCAGGCTTATTGCAGGGTGGCAGAATTCAGAGCTGCTGAAAGAGCCAGCCCATCTCAAGGGGGGGGTTTTTTTTTTTTTTTTTTTTTTTTTTTTGCAGGTGTAGACATCTTGGGCCATCCTCTGAAGCACATTGTGATCTGGCATTACTCAACTATATGTCCCAATACCAAAATTCCAATTTGTGTCACCACATTACTGTTCTCTAGCTACATAGGATGGCATTTCCCTACATTGTTTTCTCAAAAGGCTCTCAGCATAAGCCAGCTAAACTTACCTCTGCTTAGAGGCCATTTTCTAATATTAAAAGTGATATATAACTGAGCAATTAATTGTGGAGCAGAGCACATAAAGGCCTGAATCACAGACATGCATTTGAAACTCTTGCATTGTACAATGATATCACAAATTGAGACAATGTCCTCCTTTTCCAGCATCACATTTATTCCATTATCTTCTTTATTCTTTTTTTTCTGCTGCTTTTTTTTTGCCAACTTAATATAATTTATAATGATTTGTAGACACCTGTTAAAATTGAGGAACATTAAGTATTAGCATTTCTTGATTAATATTGTGCAAAATTATTTCAAAGTTTATTATTAATCATATCCCAAAAGTAAATATTACAGTATCCACAAATCAGACCTTGTTAATAATCTCTTATATTGTTTTCCATATTGTCACTAAATTTCTCATTTGAATCTCAAATGAGTCATGGCAGATTAGAACATAACCATCCTGAGAGTTGAACATTGGCTCAATTGTTTCATTCTCTACATCCAAGAGCCATGTCATAAGTGTACTTTTTTGAGGCTTGATGGGTCTACTTTCTGTCCATATCCCTTTTAATGGCATGGTAAAATGTCTTAGTAGACCTCAATCTACAGGGCCCTGCAAGGATCTGAAACACCAGGAGAAACCATCTGGTTTCAGATGAGCATTATTTGAGGCCATGTGGGAGTGAACCAGGAGATGGAAGACCTTTCTATCTGTCCTGCCCTCTCTATGAAATTCTGTGTCCAAAAAATTAAATAAATTTTCTTTTAAAAAGAAACATAAACGATCCTTTCTTTTGCCAAAATATGCTTGTGCTCCTTAATTATTTTGTACGTTTTAATATGTAAGTTGAACACTTTAGGGATGCTTAATTTACACCATGCTCATGAAACTTCCTTTGCTGAAAGAAAGCTGCAGTTTAAATATGCTCTAATTAGGTAAAATCCAATATTTTATAAATATCCGATGATTCAAGCATGTCTCAAAATTGATCCACAAGGATAAAAATTATCTTTCAACCAAATCTCATACTTAAATTTACTAATGTGACTTAATCTTATTGTAAACTCATTTAATTCTAGCCTTAAAGTTTAAAGAAATGTTAATTAAGGCCCAGCAAAATGGCCTGGTGGCTAAAGTTCTCACCTTGAACACTCCGGGATCCCATGTGGGTGCTGGTTCTAATCCCAACAGCTCCAGTTCCCATCCAGCTCCCTGCTTGTGACCTGGAAAAGCAGTCAAGAATGGCCCAAAGCCTTTGGACCCTGCACCCACATGGGAGACCTGGAGAAAGTTCCTGGCTCCTGGCTTCAGATCGACACAGCACCAGCCTTTGCAGTCACTTGGGGAGAGAATCAAGGGACAGAAGATCTTCCTCTCTGCCTCTCCTCCTCTCAACATATCAGTAACCTTTCGAATATTCAATTTCATGGCAGTTAATGAGGGGTTTCAGTAACTTAAGCATAATGAAGAAAATAACATTTTCTTAAAATTACAACAGAGGGCCCAACAGAAATCAAGATATTCTGAAAAGAAAATGCAAAGTTTTGCATGGAATCTACATATTTATATCATTTATCAGACAAAAATAAGAAAGCAAAATAATGTTAAATAGCATTAAAAATAGGATCCAGAGCTAGACCAAAAAGTTAAATGTGTTGGAGATTTAGCATATTTGACTTGGCCTTCTGCATATCCCAGTATTACACATGGGCATTTCTATCCTGATTCCTGCTTTGTCCAGGAATACAGCAAAGAATATCTTAAGTCTTTGGGACCCTACACCGTTAGGAGAGATCTGGAGCAGGGTTCTGGCTTTAGGTTGGCCCAACTCTGATATTTCGTCTGTATGGGGAGTGAATCAGCAGATGGAAGCTAGCTCTGTTCTTTTCACTTTTGATGTAACATTGCCTCTCAAATATGCAATCTAAACGCAAATGTTTAATATTCTAAAGAAAATGTACCCCAAATATGGTAATGTGAAATACTACAAGGAAATGACAAATAGGGATTTAAATATTTTCTGTTCTCCTCATAAACATTTGAAAAGAGAACAAAGCATTACTAAGTTGTGAAAAATTCAGAAATGATATTATTAATAGTAAAAAAAATTGACCTCACAGAGATGTTCATATGATATTTCATAAATGTGGTTCACACATATTTGGAATACCTGAATTTAAGGTACAATATAATACAAGTCACCACACATAAATTTGAGCTCTCTGAAGCAATTCAAATGTTTTAAAATGGAAATAAGGTAAGTTAAAAGTCTTTTTTATTTCACAAATTTTGGTAATCTAATTTAATATAATTAACCTGTGGATGGAAGTTCTTTATGTCTCTTCTCCCCATTAATCATAATTTCCAATAAAAACAAATGTAACCAAATAAATTTTAAAAATATATAAACCAATACTAAGAATCCTAAGAAGTGTTACAAAATGACCTTAAAATAAGTGAATTTAAAAGTTTTTATACATTTTGACAAGTATGTGAAGCAGTTGTGCACCTGATTAATAAAATATCTTGTCCCTTCAGAATTATTCTAAAATTTGATAAGCATGAAACCATCCACTAGTTCTCAATTTCATAAATATTATAAATACTGGATGACTAGAATGAACCAAAGAATACTTTATCTTCCTTTCTTTTTTCAAACACTTAAAAATCAATATTAGATAACTGTAAATGACAGAGTTATGAATCAGGATATAGATCTTAACATAGTAGGAAAATAATTTTTCATGGTTAGTGTTTTTCACTTTTGTGATTCTTAAGCTATTTCTCTTGTGGTTTCTAAACTCTCTTTTGAAGTCACACAAAGCATTCACTAAAGTGTTAGATAAATTCCTGAAAAAAAAAACCCACAAAATTCTGAACTTAGTATGTAAATAGGATATTAAAATTTATGTAAATTTGAAACATCTGAGAAATGGAATATAAATTCATGTTAGTTTTATTAAATAATATATTAATTTATCAAATTAATCCACATAATGACCAATGCCCCTTTCTTATGCTTGATTTTGGCTGATGACAAGTTTATTCTAGTCACTTTCCTTTCAATCCAGCATCCTGCTAATTCATTCTTGGAAGCCCAATGACACATCTGCATTCTAAGAGAAAATTCATCTCAAATTCTGATCTCCTTGACCCAATCTGAGCCAATGCTTACAATGGGAATTTGGAGAGTTAGCCTGTCAGTGGAATGTCCCTTTATTTTGTTATCCCTTTCAAGCAAATGGGGAAAAAAGGAGATCACCTAAGACGTCAATAGACCAGAGATGGATTACACCCTTGATTGATCTTATGACCCTTATGTATTGTCAGGAGGTAGATGTTCCGTGTTATGAGGCAACCTTGTCATAGACAGAGTTAGCTATTCAACTTTCAAGAATGTATGAGAAGAAGTTTCAAAACATAATTTTCAAAAATTAATGCAAAAAACCTTAGTCATTTATAGAACATCATTAGATTCTTAACTTTAGCTGCTGAATAGCATCCTGAGTAGATAACATTTTGGTGGTATTAATGTTAACTTCTCCCTGCAGAAAATGTAATATATTTAGGCTGTTTTTCTTGAGTAAGAGTTTCAATGTCTTAAAATAATTGATGTTATAAAATAATAGAATCCCTTAAAGAATGTTCAGTGTCTTAGAACTCTGCACCACTTGGGAGATCTGCTGAATTTCCTTAGTTTGTGGCTTATGTTAGCTACAGCTGCTACTGTCCAGCTTGTAAGAGAATTAACCTGTTTATTGGAAGTTCTTTCTCTGTCTCTTCTCCTCCCAATTAATCATAATTTCCAATAAAAACAAATGACTCTTGAAAAAGAAAAAAAAGAAAAAAGAAGAAGAAGAAGAAGAAGAAGAAATCATCAGGCCTGGTGTGGTTGATTGACAGCTAACACTTTGGCCTTGCACTCATTGGGATCCCATATTGCTGTTGCTTCTAATCCTGTTAGCCCTGCTTTTTATGCAACTTCTTGCTTGGGACCTGGCAAAGCAGTCAAGGATTGCCCAAAGCATTTGGACACTGCACTCATATGAGAGATCCTGAGGATGCTCTGTACTCTTGGTTTTAATTCCAGTTAATGTGGCCACTTGGGGAGTGAAACAGTGGATGGAAGATCTTTCTCTTTCACTTTTCCTCTCCTTATATCTGATTTTCCAATAAAAATTAATAAATCATTTTAAAAAATCATCCTTAAAACTTTGCATAACTCTTGCAAAGTGTCATTTCGCTATATAGGAAGGGAAAAGGAAATGACTTCTTCCATCGTTTCTAAGTTGTGAAATGTTTTGAGAGCTAAAGTGCATGTTGGAAATCATGTTGTGTCTTGGAAGGTATATCATGTTTTATAGATCAACTTGAAAAAACAATCAGGAATTGTTTAATCACAATTGAATTTTTTGTGTGAGAAATAATAGTCACTACGGATAAATTGGACATAAAACAGATTGACAAAATATTGCAGAATTGTTTCTAGATTGCATTAAATGCTATGTCAGAAATTAAATATAAACTATTTAAAAGTAATAGCATCAATATCAACCCTCCTGAGTAATTACTGTATAATCATCTATGAATCAACATTAAGAAAATCCTAAGAAATGTATTCACTAAAAATTCAAGAGTACTCCATAGCCTTTAATGGATTAAGGAAAAGACAAAAGAAAACTTTTAAGTCTTCTTTGAAAAGACAAATAAAACATACCTAAACATGCAGGATACAATATAATAGTTATGAAGACAGCAGTTTATAGCTGCAGTGTCTACTTTTATAAGACTCAGGACGATCTCAAATATATAACTACATACCTTATAAAAGTGGGACAGCAAGAAGCTGAGACCTCAATTATGGGAAGACAGCAATTTTTACAGAAGTAATATCTTGTTCTTTGAAAAGATAAAAAAAGTTGTGTAAAGTTTTATCCAGATTAGGAAAAGCTAACCAAAAACTCTCAAGGATGTAGGATGAGAAAGCAGAAGACCAGGTAGAAAGAGCTGTGTTGCTACAAATGGAATAATCCTGAAGAAATGAACACTTATACACATATCTGTGAGCAAGATGGAGTCATAAGGAAATAGAATAAATAGGTTACATTAAATAGTAAAAATAAATCCCATTACAGAAAAGAAGATCTAAAGAGAAAATGAAAACATTTAACAGGAATGTTTTGAACATATTCAAGCTATTAATTGGAGAATATTAAGAGAAATTCTCCTCATTTGTGTTTTATTAGCTATAAAAAAGAGAGGGAGAGGGCCTAGTGGTGTGGCCTACTGGCTAAGGTTCTCGCCTTGAATACACCAGGATCCCATATGGTCACTGGTTCTAATCCTGGCAGCTCCACTTTCTCTCTATCTCTCCTCCTCTCTGTGTATCTGACTTTGTAATAAAAATGAAATCAATTTTAAATTTAAAAAAAGAGAGGAAGAAATAAGTTACTGGTAGGTATAAGGAAAATTGAGGATCCTTGTATATTTGGCTAGGACATAAACATCTAGCAAAATCATGGAAAACAGTGTGAGTCTCAAAAGCTTTGGGGTAGAGATAATTATCATTTAAAAGAATACATATATGTAATTTACAAATAAATTATATATTTTATTAATTATATATAATATAATATGATATGATATAATATGATATAATATAATATATGGACTCTCCATTATTGCAGCATTATCCACATTGTGAAAGTCTCAAACAACCTAAGTGTTGATCATTAGATAAGCAAAATGTGGTACATTTTTATAATATGAAATCTTACTTTATAGGAACGGGGATAGAGATGTTGTCATTATTTAAAGGGAAGGAAGCCATGATCAGAAAGACAGTCACATTGTATCACTCATATGTACAGTCTGAGAAAAGGGTAATATAGAAACTAAAAATGTGTTTGGGGTTTCTACAGAATGGGATATTACTTAGGGAGAAGCAGGCAATTCTAAATTGCCACTTAACAGATTAGTTTTTTTAAAAAAACATGATGGATTATGAGGAGTGGAGGGTAAATACGGATGCTGGCAAGGAATTACTTGAAGCTATGCAAAGAGATTATGAAAAATAATTTAAAGAAAAACAATTTGAAAATAATTTTGAATGTTTCAACTATTTATTAATTTTACTATTGTGGAAAGACAATCACATTTATCCTGATTGAAAAACATAAGAAAAAGCATAATGAACTGCCTGCTGAGATTGGGAAAGAGAAAATTAACAAACTGAGGTAACTAGATTGATAAGGTTTGGTTTAATGAATGAAAGAATTATAAAAGGATAGTCATCACAATATTATTTAATACAGACCACCATAGTACAAAACAGCAAGCATTTCAAAATATTTATGAAACTCCTGAAAACTGAATCTAAATAAGTTTAATATATTCAAGACAAAACTGCTTAAATTTCTAAAAACTTAAGGTAATATTTCATTAAGTTTTTAGATTTGTTTATTTGTATTAGAAAGTCAGGTATATAGAGAGTAGAAAGGTGGAGATGGAAGATTTTCCATTTGCTGATTCATTCACCAAGTAGCCAGAATACCTGGAGCTGTGGCAAATCAAAACTGGGAGATTGGAGCCTCTTCTGGGTTTCAGACACATGATTAGGGTCCAACAGCTTTGGACCATTCTTGACTGATTTCCCAGGCCACAAGCAGGGACCTGGCTGGGAAGCAGGGCCATCAGGATTAGAACCAGCAGACATATTTAATCCCAGTGTGTACAAGGCAAGTACTTTAGCTGCTAGGCTACTGTGCTAGCCCCATAAATATTTTTAGGCAGAAGACAACAGTAATGTTACAATACTATTTATAACAATTAGTAAATGAAAATAGTTGCTATATTAATCAGCACACAATATGAACTGCAGTTCACCCGCACATTGATAATCTGGAAACCTTTGTAGTTATTATTCACCTTAAATGACTCTTGTGAAAAAAAATCTACAATTTTAAAAGTAGTAGAAGGCAACTTCTTAGAAACTGTAAAAGAAGAACCAAAATGATGAAAAAGGTACTAATGATGAACATTATAGTCTTTTTAATATACATGCACAAATTCTTACAATCTATTACAATTACAAATCACATCATATAATATGAAGCATCATAAAATGTCATAGAATGTCATCTTGTTGCATGTTATCTATAAATTTTTAACAGCTTGACTTGATAAAGAAGAAGTGGATGAATTGTGTCTGGAATGTTAAGCTCACCCAACGCTATTGCCAGAAACTGAGGTGGAACTCTACTGAAGATAGTATTTAAGTGAGGCAAAGCCCAAGCTCAAGGCTGAGACCTGCTGTTGAGAGAATATACTGTGCAATGGTCCAAATAAACAAGATTGTATGTGTATTAGGAAATCATTTAAACAGCCACATAACTGGCTATTGTTTATGTGATTCATTCGCCAAATAGCCACAATGCCTGGAGCTGTGGCAATCCAAAGCTAGGGGACAGGAACCTCTTCTGGGTTTCCCACACAGGATCAGGCACATTCTTGACTGGTTTCCAGGGTCACAAGCAGGAAGCTGCTACTTATTGATCATCAAACACCAACTGATTAACATTGACATCAAATATAGATATCAGTATTTGTGCCACACCAATTCCTTAATTTGACTTCTCATGCATTTTTATAAAAGATTGAGACAAGGGCCCTTCTGTGTGAATCTTCTTGAAAAGTGAAGGGCATCCTTTTGGATAAACTGCATTTGTATTTTTTATGATGTTTATTTTCTATTTTTTAAAATCTTATATCAAACTTCCCACACCCTATTAATGTCCCTGTAGGCAGTGATACATTAATAATATGTACACTACAAATGGTATCATCAAAGATTTTAAATTAGGAGAGGAAGTAGATCCTTATCACAATGTATAAATGATAAAAAACATTTACAATCAAAATTGTAATTTAGGGTAAGAGAACAGATTTGTAAAACCAGATTGAAATTTAAACCAGCATATTTCAATGATGTTCTCTAAAAAAAAAGTGAAAATAAGCATCAGCTTAGTGAATTGGAAGCAATAAACTTCTGCATATCACTTTATAAAGTGTTTTATGCTTTACTGGATTATTTTTTCTCAGAGTACAAAATAGTATCTCAAGAGATTATTGCTAATATGACTATTGCATTTAAAATTTATGGAGTATCAAAAGTGAATTCTGGTATTATGTTTTAACAATATCACAAATGAATTCTGATATAATCCTGTTTAAAAGGGAAGATAGTCAGTTGCATGTCAAACAGATGCTTGTCTGAACAAAAAAGGATTTAAAGTGAGAAAAGCAGACTGTATGAGGATAAAAAACAATAAAAAAAGAAAATGAATATAGTAATTTTTGAGTCTTCCCAAACACACAAGTCCACATGAAAAGTTATAAAGTTTATTTATTTTTACAGAAAAAGATCACTCTGATTAGTATTTGTGACTTTATAAACATGATGTATTTTATTTTTTGGTCAAAATTAGCTTGACATTTTCATGCTAGTCTGTGGTTTGTATTTTTTATAGGACTTCTCAGATATTTTATTTTTTGTCACTACTCATTATTTCTCCTATTTTTGTCAAGATCTTATATGTTGAGCTTTGTTAATGTTTTGTTCTTTTTCAGTTATTCATAAGTAATTTCTCATACAGAATAATGAGTTAAATATCATATTCTATGGAAACTGCTACTCAGAAATGGGGCAGGAGAGCAGAGAAATCTTCCATCTCCTTAGAATGCATAACAGATAACTTATAGACAACAGACTCGAATCAGCATTAGACAATGGTAAAACTGCAAAGGCATACCGGGGGAATTGAGCGATCTTGACATCTTCTGAACAGGAGGTCATATGCACAAAGTAGCAGGGGACACCAGAGTAGAGCCGGTGGACAGGAGGAGGCTTGTATCCCAACCCTGGAGACTCCCAGTTCCTCACCAAGCACTATCAGTACAGGCACAAATGACTACATCCCAACTGCCAGAGACCATGTGGAATTGGAGTGCTTTCAAAGACTAAGAACTCTGAGGTCTTCCACCTCATTTGGATCTCCCACATGGAATGGAAGAAGCCCAAATCCTTCCTCTCAGGATCTAAATCACTGGAACAACAGCCAAGAGCCCTGAGCGGTCCACAGAAACAGAAGAACAGTATATTTCCTTTGGGACTAGGGAGAAGAGCTTTTCTAGTTCTTAATTAATTCCAACTTTGTATCCCCACACTTTTGCAATGACCATTAGTGTTGCTCCAGAGGCCCTTCACCCGAATACACATACACACACAAAAATAATGCAGAACAAGGAAAGCTTAGAACCAGACAGGAAATGGTCAGCATTGACTCACACATTCCATACTAGGTAGGACACAAAATTAGTTACTCCTCGCTAAGGTAGTAAAGATTTTTCTGCACACCGCTCCTTAAACTGTTCTGCACCTCAACTGTTGATGTATGCCTTGTTAGCATTATAAGCCAGTTTAGACTATCCTAAAATCTGCCAAGTTCTGCAAAATTATGTTTCAACGCTATAAACTGCTTAATAGTAAAATGAAAATAGACATGAGAAAGCTGAATAGTACTCTATAGCCATTTTAAGGTCATAGCAGATGGTTCAACGCTATAAACTAAAATGAAGTGTCAATAAAGTAGTCAAAGGATGTGGTTAAGAACTTGCATTTTTTAACATATTGGTTATTCAATACCATGTCAAATAATTCCATAATGTTGTAGATTGTTGTTGATGTTATGTTGTGGATTTTAATTGATTGGAATGATATTCTGCCAGCTCTTCAGACCGGAGATGGTCTCCCCAAGAAATAATTGAATTGATCTGGATAACAAGATTCTGGGCCCTATGCTTGAAATAAAAGAATGTTGATTGAATTTACACTGTAATAGTGCACCAAGGTGGAGCAATCCACTATGGAGGGAGGGTGTGGGAAGAATTTGGGGAAATCCCAGAGCCTATGACACTGTCACATAATGCAACAAAATTAATAAATATATATATATTCTATAGAAACACAAACTTTCTTCAGATCATATAAATCTTTTGCCTTTTCTAAAAATAATAAAACAAATTGGGCACTGTGCATTGTTACAATGTGATGGAATCCTATATGGGTCATGTGTACGTGTCAAGGATCCTCAGTTTCCTATTACGTTCTGCTTATCCATAAAAGAAACAGTGAGTTGCCAAAATCTTCAAGTCCTATGCACAGAAGAAGCTCTTGGCTCCTGGTTTTCTATTGGTTCAGCTCTACTGTTTGCATAGTGAATCAGTGAATGAATAATCATTCTGTTTCTCTGTCTCCTTACATGTCTAATTTGGTTTTCTAGTAAAACAAATAATGTTTAGGACTATTCTGTTGTCATAATATGGGGAAAAATAGTTGGTGGAAGGACCTTAGAGGATGGAGTGGGAAAATCCTAGACCCTGTACAATTGTATCATAAAATTAAAATAAATAATTTTTACTGTTTTCTACAGATTTGAGAGGATGCACAACAATGTGTACCTCAGTGTATGGTGGGGAGTGTTCTGGCTTGCAAAATTTTGCATGGGGTTCCTATTTTTATACACACATATTTCCTTTTACATACAATTATATAAGCGTATATGTTAAGCTAATCACAATTATATTATGCTAAATTATATACTTATGTTATTAGTCTCCTTGTTATAGATTTGTTTTCTTCTAACAAAACTAATTTATAGTATCACTTACCTCACAATAGGTCCTAAAAAAAGAATGTGTGAAAAAACTAAGACAGCCCTATTTCTGGAAAAGTCCATGTCAAAAAACATCAGTGTCACTTGGTCCAAAATAGCTTCAATGATTATGATGCCAATGGTAAATGACATCAAGAATTTTTCATTATTCCGCCGATAAAATTCAAACATGTATAAAGCAGAAGCAACCTCACCGCAATAGATAATAGTTGAGAATAAAATGCTAAATGGAAAATTTATGTGAGATTTGGGGTCTTGGATTACAATTTCTTCTAAAGCTAAAACTCCAGCTGTTTTTTCTCCATCAAGCTCCTCTGAGTCTGAATCAGTGCTTGAGGTCATGTTAAGTCCAATTCTTCTCTATCACTCCAATGAAGTCTGGAATTTCATCCAAATAGCAAGAAATAAACTGTGAACACATCATAGTAAAAATAAATAAATAAATACATAAATAAACAGGAAACATCAATTGCTTTTCACAATTGAATTGTGTATAGTATTAAACATACAGATTTTCATATTAAAGAGCTATTCATTTCTTATCATTTTTCATTCTACACACATTTCAGGCAATTTCTACAATTCATGAAAAATATAAGGTATTCTTTATGTATACATATACAAAGAATATGTAGGTTTTTTATGTATTTTATATCATTATCATGGTCAAATAACAAGATTCTGTTTTCAAAGAATGTTTAGGTTTTGGATATTCTATATTGAATTTTTTTCTTTGATGCAATCTTATGGGTTCTTATTCATATTTTTTATTTTAAGTAAGATATAGCATTGGATAAAAAAATGAAACCAAGATATATCAATCAACTGTTAGATTCAACCTTAAAATTTTTATTTAATTGCTAGTTATTAACTGGTTAAAAGAAAACCCAGAAAATGACCACAGACCTACTTTAAATTTCCGAATGAATTGATTCATTGCTCTAAATGAATTCATTAAAAAGTGATGAAATTAAGAAATATTCATGAGTTGGAAAAAATTAATAGAGAGCAATAAGATCTTAATTCTTATTTCATATTACCTTTAATACTCAAGAAAAGCAACAAGATGAACAGGGTATTTTACTTTGCTGATTGTTTCCCTTGCTGTACAGAAGCTTCTTAGTATGATGAGGTCCAATTTGTTTATTCTGTTCTCAAATGCTATTGCTTTTTTGGTGTCCTTTTTAGAAAGTCAGGAATTACTCCTAGGTCTTGCAGGGTATTTCTAACATTTTCTTGCAAGAGTTTGAAGGTTTCTGGATGTAGCTTTAGGTCTTTTATCCATGTAGATTGGATCTTAGTGTATGGTGATAGATGTGGGTCTATCTTTTTGTTTCTACAGGCTATCAGCCAGTTGTCCCAACAACACTTACTGAAGAGGCCTTCCATTTGCTTGGACTGTCATCAGTATTTTTGTCAAAGATTAATTGGCTGTATTTGTGTGGGTTCCCTTTTGGTGCTTCTATTCTATTCCATTGATCTTCCTTTCTGTCTTTGTGCCAGTACCAGGCTGTTTTGATAACCACTGCTCTATGGTATGTCCAGAGGTCCAGAACTGTGATTCTCCTGCTAACTTAATGTTCTTTAGGATGATTCTAGCTATTCGTGTTTTTTTGTGCTTTCAGATGAACTTTTGAATCATTGTATCCAGTTCCGTGAAGAATGTTTTGGGCAATTTGATTGGAATTGCATTGAAAATGTATATTGCTTTTGGTAGTATAGACATTTTAATGCTATTGATCTTGCCTATCCAGGAGCATGGGATGTTATTCCATCTTTTGAGGTCTTGTTTAATTTCTTTTTTGAATAGTTTGTAGTTTTCTTCGACTAGGTCTCCCACAATGTGGGAGAAGATCTTTGCACACTACATAGGGATAGGGGGCTGATCTCCAGGATAAACAAAGAACTTCAAAACAACCAAAATACCAAAACAAACAAGCCACTCAAGAAATGGGCATGGGAAATGGGCAAACATTTCACAAAGAACAAGCCCAAATGGCAAACAAACATATGAAAAAATGTTCCAGTTCCCTGTCAATAAGGGAAATCCAAATTAAGACATCGGGGAGGTACCACATAACACCAGTAAGATTTATCCACATAAAAAGGAACACCAACAACACTTATTGGTGAGGATGTGGGGAAAAGGGAACCCTACTCCACTGCTGGTGAGGCTGCAGGTTGGTACAGCCTTTATGGAAATCAGTCTGGAGAACACATGTGATCCAGCAATAGCACTCTTAGGAATATATCCAAAACACCTGTTTCATGACAAACCAACATGCACCTCTATGTTCATAGCAACACAATCTGTAATTGCAAAAACTTGGAAGCAACTGAGATGCCCAACAGCAGAAGATTGGATAAGAAAGCTTTGTTTCATCTACTCCATGAAATACTACTCAGCTATTAAAAAAAAAAATGCAGTTCTTTGTGGCTAAATGGGCCCAACTGGAAACTATAATGCTAAGGGAAATGAGCGAATCCCAAAAGGTTAGATACCACATGTTTGCCTTAATTTAACCTCTCTATTTTTTTTTTTTTGATCCTGCCATTGATACTGTCTCAACACATGTGTTTTGAAAAGTTGAACTTGCATTATTTTTAACATATTGTTTCCTCAATACTATGTCAATCAATTTCATAATGTTGTATATTGTTGCTGAAGTTTTGTTGGGGCTTTTAACTGACCGGGATTTTACACTGTTAGCTTTGCCTTCAGTCCAGGGAAGGCCTCCCCAAGAAGCTGTTAAAGTTATCAGAAAAATAAGATGCCCTGCTCAATGCTGGGTATGTGCTTGCAATGAAGGAATCTCAACTGGACTTGAACTGTGGTTATGCACCATGTGGGGAAGGCTGTGGGAGGAGTGGGGGAAATCCAAACACCTATTATACTGTATCACATAATACAATGTTATTAACAAAAGTTTAAAAAAAAAAAGAACATAAAAAAACAAGATATGGTAAATGACACTATTGTGACTGGGTTACATAACTACATTGCCATTCAAGCAATACAATAAAAATAGTCCCTCATCTTAAAAAAAAAATCATTGACAAGATTGTAAATATTTGAGTCATTATCACAGTGGTTTGAATTGTACGTGTCTTCTGTGTAGTTCTTTTGCAAAGGCAAAGGTATCAGACTATATAAATAAAAGTGAAGCTTAAGAATAAATATGGAAGATGCAAATTCTTTGAACTTTTCTTAACCATGGAATTTTATTTCATTTTTAAAAACAAAAGAAAGCTTTCTTTTCTGGCTATGTTACCTGAGGCTGACTTGTTTTTCTTTTTTTCTTTTTTTTCTTTTTTTTAGAATCTGGAGTATGTCACTCATTTCTCTCCTTTATACTAGTTTCCTGTTAGAGGTCTCCTGAAAGTTTAATTGGGATTATTTTATATGTCATCTGATTTTTTTCATGTGCACATTTAAGGATCTTTTCCTTGTCTTCAATTGAAGAGAGCTTGATGAGCATGTATTGGGGTGAAGATCATGTTTGGACAAGCCTGTTGGGGGTTCTGTTGCTCTGCTGAATGTTGTTTCCAACTCCTTTCTCTCGATTAGTGAGGCTTTCCTTTATTATTTCATTAAATATATTTGTAAAACCAGTTTCTCTTTCTGCACCATCTGGGACTCCCATAACTGTGTGTTAGGTTTCTTAACAATGTCTTACATACTGGAATATTTTTGGGGATGCCTAGTCCAGCTCTGCTTCCACCCTTTCTTCTTCTTCTTTTTTTTTTTTTTTGCTTTCCACTGATGAGAGGAAGTATCTTCCAATTCTGAGATTCTTTCTTCTGCTTGCTTAATTCTGTTTTGGAGACCCTCCATTGTACTTTAATTTGTTCTACTGTGTTCTTAATTTCTGATAGATCGGCATTGATTTGCTTTATTGCTTTCTGAAATTCTTTGACCTTGTATGTGCTCTTCATTGTTGATCAGAAACTTAAAATGAGTTTTATAAATTCTGTATCTCCCATACACTCAATGTCTTCCTCAATTAACTCAGAGGTTGGCATAGGGGAATATTATTATTAAATACTTTGAAGAGGAGTATTCAGTAATATTAATTGTGCCTTTGTCTCTTCTTTTGCTCTTGGTGATTGTACTTCTGATTGGCAAATTCTTCTCCTTAGGGCAAGTTTCTAAGCTCTGTCACCCATAGGCCTACAGTTCAATTTTACTTATTGCACTTGATACACAACTTTTGCTTGCAGCCACTTGTGCCACTCCCTAAAGTCAGTTCCCAATCTGTGTTCTTATGTTAGATTTCCACCATCGTCTCCACAGCCCCAGCTCCTGGATCACCAGCCTCCACCTCCTGTGATATCATGCTGAGGCTACACCATTTTCTCTGCAAACTTTCTCCCACTTCCAGTTGGAGCATGTCCCAGAAATAGAGACACCATTTGTCCTATATAGCCAGGTTGTTGGTGCTGCTGATCTTGCCAGAATCTGTTGGACATTAGGTCTGAGAGCCACATGGACCTATTTAGACCCATACAATGCCATAGTCAGTGTTATTTTCCTGTGAGATCAGCGCTATCCACTGAACTAATTGAGTTCTCACCAAACTCAGCATATACACAGTTTACTGTTGCCACACCACTCAATTTCTTTGCCACACTGTAAAAATGGTGCTTGATGTGCCACTACTAGAGTTGTTGATGTGCTGGCCATCAGGTGTGATGGCTACCCAGACCTCTTTTAGATGGAACCTGTAGGATACCACGTTGTTGCTTTTCACTAAGCCAGAAATGAGTTCACTCTCTGCTCTGTGCATGAGCATTCCTACCCCATAGCATTTGCCTCTTTAAACAAAATGTCACCCATTCAGCTTCAGGGAGTGCTCTGGGCTGTGAAATCCACTCTGTTCCCTTATTGCTCATCAGGGACCTGCTGCTCTGTCTCTGCTCCCAGTCAAATCAAAGGGACCAGGACAGACAGCTCTTTGTCTGGGTTTACCTCCCTAGCCCCCAATGAACATTCTTTTCCACCTGGTTGATGGTGGATTTTCAGCTGCTGGTGGAGTTCAGGTTGCCATTAGATGAATGCTGAGGTATCAGTTACTGCAACCACACTATTGTGACTGTGCTTTGCTGTATCTGTTAGTCTCCATGAACCCCTCTGCTGTTGTTCTGTGCTTTCCTAACCTGCCCTACAAATGATACTTCAAGATTGCTCTTGACAGAGGAGAGGAATAGCTCCCACAAAAACAAAAGGCAAATCCAAAGAATATTCCAGTAAAATGACAACAGAAAAGAATCAATGAACAACCCATTCATAAAATGACAGAACTAAAGTGCCATCCATATATATTAAGCTCTTTATGTGAATGGTTTAAGCTCAATAAAACATCATGGATTAAAAAAGACACACTTCACCAACAAAAACTATTGGAAGCCCTATAGCATAGGTTTTGATATTTTTGGTTAGTTTCATCTCTTCAAAACATTTTTTTTTTTCTGCTTACATCATGCAATGACTCATAGATCATACAGTAACATTTTCTGCAAGAAGGTTCTTGATTTTCATTTTTTTATTTACACATTAGTCATTCAGTAGCATGTTATTTAACTTCATGATGTTGTTAATTTCTTTTTTCTCCCTGATGTTGACATTGATTTTTTGGCTTTTCATGTAAGGGAATGTATAGTAGCTGTGTAATGGAGACTTTTATATCTAGTAACATGTTATTTAACTTCATGACATTATAAATTTCTATTTTTCTTCCTTAGAAGTAAGGGGATGTACAGTAGCTGTGAAACACAGACTAATATATCTCAATGTGAGGATACAATGCAGTAAACATTTCTACATCCAGACAAAGATGGACTTACAATGAAACTGTTTGCTATATCTTGATGATAGGATGCTGGACTCTCTGCCATTGTCCATGCCCACAATGGTGGATATATGATTGTGTATGAAGTACTATACTTTACAAATGATATAGAGGTACTAGGTTGGGGGAGAGGGTTTTGGGGAGGGGATAAGGGAAAGGCCAGGAGCCTGTGGAACTGTATCATAAAATTATAATGATAATAATAAAATATAAAAAAAGCAGAACACACCAATAAAAAGTTAAGTATGAAGCCCAAATATACTAATTTCTCATTTTCTTTTTTTTTGTTTGCACAGTATTGATTAAATTAATTTATAATAGCATTTTCTCTTTTTATTAAAACTTTCCTATTTAACTTTGCACAGTGCACTTCCTTATGTTTCAATCCACAATACCTACTGTTCTCTTTTCAACTTGTTAAGATTAATTGGAAATCATATCTATTAAAAAATGCATGCTCCATGTGTATATGTTTGCTTTTGCCTGATATTCCAAAATAATACTTGATTTGTAAGTATACTGATGATTTATCAGTATTTTCTATTGAATTCAGAGTGGGAAAAGTGACCTCTCTGTTAAGAATGCTATTTTCAACGTTATAGAATTAATTGACATGTCATAATATTGAGTAATCAATATGTTATAACAGTGCAAGTTCTTAACCACATTCTGTGATTACTTCATTGACTCTTCAATATTTGTACACAGCTCTGGCTGCTATACACCTTAATGTGGGTATAAATTGTTGTTGATGTTGTGCTGAGGTTTCTAATTGTTCAGAATGATATTCTGCCAGCTGTATCTTCCGACCAGAAATGGTCTTCTGAAGAAACTCTTGAATTTATCTGGACAATAAGATGCTGGAATCTATGCTTGTATATGTTTGCCACAAAAGAATCTTGACTTAATTTGAACTGTAATATCGCAACTAGGTGGAGGAATACACCAAAGATAGACGGTAAAGGGAGGGAATAGGGAAATCCCAGAGCCTATGAATCTGTGTCACATAGTGCAACAGAATTAATTTTAAAAATGGCGTTTTCCACATTCTATTTCTCAATAAAATATATCAAAGTTCTCAAAATGTAAAAAAATGTTTCTGCATTCTCTTCACTATTTTCATTGCATTAAAAATGATATTAAATATAAATCTATACGTCAGCTTTTGTCCTTTTATTTGAAATACTAAAACAAGTAGGTTTGAAAATGTATACAAATATTTATATAACTAGATTTATTTTTAAATGCACACTTGCTTGTTTATTTTATGGAAAAATAATAACAATATTTTGTAAATCTAAAAGTAAAGAAAATTGAATGTGGCTAAATAAAATTCTAAATACATTTAAATTAAATAAAACTAATATTGATATTTTTCTCTAGAGTTTAACATTCTATTTATAACAAAAGAACCTAATTTGAGTCATAAATATATAAATGTGCTTGTTGTAAGTCCAAATCTATTGTCAGCTCTTGTATTTAGTTACTGAAATTGAAAAACATTTCTTCTGATCTAATATCCATTTTAAACTTATTACCTATACTTTATCAGTCATTCAGTTCCTTATAATTTTATGGATTGATGCATTTCTCTGCAAGGTTAATCTGTATAACAATTCCTAAAGTTTGCAGTCCTCAAAGGTGATTAAAATCTTGTAGAATTTATAATATAAAGCTGTCGATTGTAAACTGTGCATCCTTTTGATGCTTTTAAATTTTAATAAAGTTATCCAAATTTCAGTGCTTTCTAACTACTGAACATATGATTCTTGCGGTGAAATTCCACCTATGATGTCATGTCTCTTATGGTACCAGTTTGTGTTCCAGCTGCTTCATTCTGACTCAGCTCCCTGATTAAGGCCTGTAAAAGCAGGTTCAAGAGGTTCAAGTCTATTAACCTCTGCCCAATGAGGAAAACCTGGAGGAAACTCCTGGATTCCGGCTCTTGGCCCTGGATTCAGAGTAACACATTTGTGGTTGTTGTGGACATTAGGAGTGAACCAGCACATAAAAGATCTCTTCTTCTCTCCTCCACTGTGTAACACTGCCTTTCAAATGAAAATAAGATATTTTAAATGCTACATTTTCCTTATAAAAAATCATACTCATTACCATTAAATCTCCTTTGTTTAGTCCATGACCCTATATTTTTGTTCAATGTGTATTTTTTTTTTATTTTCAACACAATAGACAATGATTCCAATGGACTAAAAGATAGAATAAGACTTAGAGCACATATTAATATTTCATATGTAGTATGCAGCATACAAGATCAATGGATTATTTCAGAGTAAATAGTGCTCATAAAATCAGTTGATACAAAAATTGTATTTTATCACTTATTTGGATAAAACACATGAATTACAGAATGAAAAATATTACTAAACAAATACCTTAAGAAAACTAATGCAAAATATTCATTGATATTATAGAACTTACTGGTTAAAATTTTTCTTTTGTTTTATTTTACTTTATTATTTTATGATACAATTGATACGATTTGGACTCACCTTACCCTTAATACTTCTCCAAATCCTTTATTTCTGCTATATTATTTCTTATTTCTGCTATATTATATTATATTATATTATATTATATTATATTATATTATATTATATTATATTATATTATATTATATTATATTATATTATATTATATTATATTATATTATATTATATTATATTATATATAGTCTCTTACAAACAATAATAAGTCCACCATTCTGTTACTTAAGTGTATACTGACAGTTTAGAACTGGACAATGGCAGGGAGTCCAACATCCTATTGTCAAGATAAATTTAGAATTTTCATTGTGAGTCCTTCTTTGAAATGGAAGTAGAAATCAATAGTATATTTCTATTTTCACATTGGGGTATGATAGTCTTCATTGCACAGCTACTATGCATTCCAGTAAGTGAAAAGCAATGAAGCAAAATAAATAGCAGGAGGCAAAATAAAATTTCTGCAACATGAATTAAATAGCATGTTGCAGAATGAACTAGAGTGCCACTGAAGAAATTACAAGAAAGCAAAAACCTTCTTAAACAAAAAATGCAATGGAAAATAATATTGCCTATGAGTCAGTCAAGAAGCTAATACAAAAAAAAAAATTTTTAAAAGTTGAAAATTAAAACAAAATATCAAAACCTGTAACATATAGCAATGACAATGTTCAAAGTATATTAACATTGATTTTTGCATGGAGTTTGGATTATATCAGAGAAATATATGATATTTGCCATTTGGGGATTGGCTTATTTCACTGAGAATAATGCTCTCTAAATGGGACCACTTTGTTGCAAATGGTAAAATTTCACTCTTTTTTATGGCTGAGTTGTATACCAAGCAGTAGATGTACTAACTATTTCGATATGGCCCATATTACTATTATTACACATTTACTTTCTATAGACTTGAAACATTTAGGTCTATCTATATCAAACTTTAAGAGCTCTCCAATTAGCATGTGAAAAATTATGAATTTCAATGGCATCTTGGGCCCAGCGCAGTGGCCTAGCAGCTAAAGTCCTCACCATAAATGGGCCTTATATGGGTGCAGCCCTGCTTCTCATCCAGCTCCCTGCTTGTGGCCTTAGAAAGTATTGGAGTTTGGCCCAAAGCTTTGGAACCCTACATACACGTGAGAGACCTGGAATAAGCTCCTAACTCCTAGCTTCTAATTAGCACAACTCCAACTGTTGCAGCTACTTGTGAATCGAATGATGGAGGATCTTCTCTATGTCTCTCTTCCTTTTTATTTCTGACTTTACAATAAAAATAAAATAAATCTTAAAATAATTAATTTTAATAAAGTAAATTCTATGGATTGTAAAGATCTGTTCAGGAACAATTACAACTCATGGGGTAAATTAATTCAATTGAAATCTCTTTTATAAAAACTCAGTGACCAAACACTAAAGAATCTATTCATGCATTTTCTTCAAATATCAATACTCAATGCATATTAACTGACAACATGTTTCCAGCTCTTGTGTTACTTTTTTCTCTCCTAGCACTTTCTATTGTGCTTTCTGTATTGTGAACATTTCAAAAATCATGTGATATTTTTCTTTTTGCTTATGAGAATCAGTTCAGATCAAACAAAACGCTCTCAATTTTTCTGCTATATTACTGATATCTAACAATATTAATATTGCTCCTTCAAAACTATCCCTGAGTGAAGAGTGAAGAGCTCCTCTTGCCAAATACATACCTAAACAAATATTTACATAAAGTATTCACTTTTCTACAGATGAGAATATATCTTTCCTTATAAATTTATGTGAGCTTTATCAGTATTAATGATTTACCCATACAAAGTAATTTGTAAATATAAATTACTTATTTTGGAGCAGATTGTTTTATTAATTAAAATTTTCCTTCATTGTATTCATTTTTCTTGGAATTCAGAGTCTCAAATTCTTACTCACTGATCCATGCTCTAAATGCAGGCAAAGCAACATGCGAACAGTTGAAGCTAATAGAATGGAAAGTAAAACAAGGCATATTTTAAAACTGAAAAATAAGATGGTTAAGTGGCAGCTATTAATATGCTTTAATCATTTGCCATAATCATTGGTTGGCATTATCCCTGAAAAAGAAGATAGAATATAATTATTAGAGAATCAAGATGGCAGAATAGGGTAAGGACATGTTTAGACAGATGGAGAAATACTAGTTAGTGTGAAGAGGAGATGACACATTCTTGGAAATAGGAGAAGTTAGAACAATCAGCAGAGCCACAATTGGAGTCTGGCAGACACAGGAAGGCACAGTCACAATAGTGTGGTTGCAGTAACTGATACCTCAGCAGCATACAGCCAGTGGTGATTTGAACTTCACTGTAGCCAAAATTCTACCATCAACAAGGTAGAAAGGGACGTTTTATCAGAAGCTCAGGAGGTGAAGCAAAGACAGGATTGCCCATCTTGATGGTTTGTTTGATTTGACTGGGAGCAGAGACAGAGCAGCAGGTCCCTGATGAGCAATAAGGGAACAGAGTGGATTTCACAGCCCAGAGCACTCCCTGAAGCTGAATGGGTGACATTTTGTTTAAAGAGGCAAATGCTATGGGGTAGGAATGCTCATGCACAGAGCAGAGAGTGAACTCATTTCTGGCTTAGTGAAAAGCAACAACGTGGTATCCTACAGGTTCCATCTAAAAGAGGTCTGGGTAGCCATCACACCTGATGGCCAGCACATCAACAACTCTAGTAGTGGCACATCAAGCACCATTTTTACAGTGTGGCAAAGAAATTGAGTGGTGTGGCAACAGTAAACTGTGTATATGCTGAGTTTGGTGAGAACTCAATTAGTTCAGTGGATAGCACTGATCTCACAGGAAAATAACACTGACTATGGCATTGTATGGGTCTAAATAGGTCCGTGTGGCTCTCAGACCTAATGTCCAACAGATTCTGGCAAGATCAGCAGCACCAACAACCTGGCTATATAGGACAAATGGTGTCTCTATTTCTGGGACATGCTCCAACCGGAAGTGGGAGAAAGTTTGCAGAGAAAATGGTGTAGCCTCAGCATGATATCACAGGAGGTGGAGGCTGGTGATCCAGGAGCTGGGGCTGTGGAGACGATGGTGGAAATCTAACATAAGAACACAGATTGGGAACTGACTTTAGGGAGTGGCACAAGTGGCTGCAAGCAAAAGTTGTGTATCAAGTGCAATAAGTAAAATTGAACTGTAGGCCTATGGGTGACAGAGCTTAGAAACTTGCCCTAAGGAGAAGAATTTGCCAATCAGAAGTACAATCACCAAGAGCAAAAGAAGAGACAAAGGCACAATTAATATTACTGAATACTCCTCTTCAAAGTATTTAATAATAATATTCCCCTATGCCAACCTCTGAGTTAATTGAGGAAGACATTGAGTGTATGGGAGATACAGAATTTATAAAACTCATTTTAAGTTTCTGATCAACAATGAAGAGCACATACAAGAGTCAAAGAATTTCAGAAAGCAATAAAGCAAATCAATGCCGATCTATCAGAAATTAAGAACACAGTAGAACAAATTAAAGTACAATGGAGGGTCTCCAAAACAGAATTAAGCAAGCAGAAGAAAGAATCTCAGAATTGGAAGATACTTCCTCTCATCAGCAGAGCTGGACTAGGCATCCCCAAAAATATTCAAGTATGTAAGACATTGTTAAGAAACCTAACACACAGTTATGGGAGTCCCAGATGGTGCAGAAAGAGAAACTGGTTTTACAAATATATTTAATGAAATAATAAAGGAAAGCCTCACTAATCGAGAGAAAGGAGTTGGAAACAACATTCAGCAGAGCAACAGAACCCCCAACAGGCTTGTCCAAACATGATCTTCACCACAATACATGCTCATCAAGCTCTCTTCAATTGAAGACAAGGAAAAGATCCTTAAATGTGCACATGAAAAAAATAAATAAATAACAACTGACATATAAAGCAATGACAATCAGACTCACAGGAGACCTCATAAAGGAGTGACATATTTCAGATTCTAAAAGCAAAAAACTGTGAGGCCAGGATAACATATCCATCAAAACTTTCCTTTGTTTTTGAAAATTAAATAAAATTCTTCCACTGTAAAGGAAATTTGAAAGAATATGCCTCTTCTAAACCTGCTTTACAAAGGATACTTTAAGATTTTTCTCTTGATAGAATTAGTATCACCCTCTAAAACCAAATGCAAATGCAAAACATATCCCAGTAAAATAACAACAGAATACTAAATCAATGAACAGCTCATTACTAAAATGTCAGGAGCAAGTTAGCTTCTGAATGTAAATGGCTTAACCCTGAATGCCAATGGCTTAAACTGATCAATTAAATGTTATAGAGTAATAGACTGGATTAAAAAACAAAACCCATCTATTTGTTGCCTACAGGAGACACATTTCACCAACAAATATCAGTGTGAATTTTATCTCAAACATTTTGATTTTTGCATTTTTTTTGCTAGTTTCATCTCTTCAGAACAATTTCTCATAAATTCTTCAATGATTCATTTAATTCATACAGAAGCATCATTTTGTCAAGTAGGTTTCAATTTTCTTTTTCATTTCTTCAGTGATACATTAATAATTCAGAAGTATGTTACTTAACTTCACATTGTTATTAATTTTTATCTTGTTTTTCATTTAAGTGGATGTACAGCAATTGTGCAATAGAAAGTATCATATCTAGCATCATGGCATTGTAATTTTCTATTTTTCTTCTTGTTGATTTTTTTTTTGAGGCTTTTCATTTAAGGGGATGTATAGTAGCTGTGTAATAGAGACTGTCTTATCTAGTAACATGTTATTTAATTACATGCATTATAAATTTCTATAATTGATTTTGTATTATGGCTTTTCATTTGAGGGGATGTACAGTAGCTGTGAAACAGAGTCTAACATTCAGATGTGAGGATACAAAGCAGTATGCATCTCTACCTCCAAAGATGGACTCTCAATGAAACTGTTTACTCTATGCGATATAGTAAATAAGATGCTGTGGACTCTAGCACTGTACATTTCTGCAATAATGAACATATAACTGTGAATGAAAAACTATACTATAGTAATGACATAGGGATATATACTGAGTAGTGAGTTGGGAGGGAATTAGGGAGAAGAAATAAAATCCCAGGGCCTGTGGAACTGTATCATATAATGATAATAATAAAAACAAGTAAAATTATATTTAAAAAGACCCAAGTATGATAGAGGCAGTTTAGAATTCTCACGTTGATTATGAAAGTTTCAATCACAGAGCAATTAGGCAATGTGGCTCAATTTTGTTGATTGACTTTATATCTGTATTGTCTCTTCTCCCTGGACCACAAGTATCTAATAGCCTTAGAGGAAGTGGCTTCTTCAAGGGAAGGATCCAAGAGTTTTTGTGCTTTCAGATTCACTCCTGAGAAGGGAGGAGTTTTCAAGCTGTAAAGACAGATTCAATTCTTTTTTTTTTAAGATTTATTTTTATTATTTTTTATTGGAAAGGCGGATATACAGAGAGGAGAGACAGAGAGGAAGATCTTCCATCCGATGATTCACTCCCCAAGTGAGCCGCAACGGGCCGATACTATGCCGATCCGAAGCCAGGAGTCTCCTCCGGGCCTCCCACGCGGGTGCAGGGTTCCAAAGCTTTGGGCTGTCCTCAACTGCTTTCCCAGGCCACAGGCAGGGAGCTGGAAGGGAAGCGGGGCTGCCGGGATTAGAACCGGCGCCCATATGGGATCCCGGGCGTGCAAGGAGAGGACTTAACCACTTGCGCCACCGCGCCGGGCCCAAGACAGATTCAATTCTATATGGAGTTTAACATCTTCTGCCCCTTCAGGAGCTAAAGTCCTAATCAATACTTGATGCGTTTGGATTTTCCATAAAGTCTGATTTCAGTCTCCTCATCTGGACATTTCAGTTGCAATTTTGTGTCAGAAATGATTGTCTCATCTCAAAATCTGGTTTGTTATTATTGACTTATCATTTTATATTTGATCTGTTACTTATCCTTTTATATTTGCCATGTAATTTGAGCAAAGTGGCCATCAAGTCTCACTCTCAGTCAGCCATTTTTTCTCAAAGTTGTATCAACCCGTGCATATTCTCTCTTATTTCTATTAAAAGCTCTCTCTCCTAATTCATGCTCTGTAGTATGTGAGAATATTTGTCCTGCATTACTTTCTTTTCTTTGCTGAAATATTGCTTTCTTCCTTTCTTTAGGAATGTCTCTATTACTATATAAGGAGAACCAAAGGCCACCAATATTACAGAACAAAATAAAACTTTCTTTGTACATCAATCTTTCCCCAGCTACTTCAGAGTGTTCAGTTTCTGTTTCTCTTTATACTCAAAACTCATTGAAAGAATTCTCTGTACTCAATCTTTACTTTCTTACTCCTCCTTCTGCATTCAACTCATTCCAGTTAAGGAGTCATTGAACCCTGAGGCCTCATAAAAGACATATTGTATGCATGTTAAGTTTGTGCTGACATGTGGGCATAAAAGCAGGGAACAGGCAGGTTTGAGAAACAGAGATGAGCTCATTGTTGAAAACTGTAATATGGGATCCTCTGGTACACTGAAGTTATGGCTGAGACTACTAGGTACTTTACCTTTTTCTTTAAGATTTATTTTAATTTTATTACAAAGTTAGATATACAGAGAGGACTAGAGACAGAGAGGAAGATCTTTCATCCAATGATTCACTCCCCAAATGTGTGCAAAGGCCAGTGCTATGCTGATCTGAAGCTGGGAACCAGGAACCTCTTCTGGTTCTTCCACAAGAGTGCAGGGTTCCAATGCATTGAGCAGTCCTCAATTGCTTACCCAGGCCACAAGCAGGGGGCTGGATGGGAAGTGGAGCTGTTGGGATTAGAACCAGTGCTCATATGGGATGCTTGTGTGTTCAAGGCGAGGACCCCAGCTGTTAGGCCACACTGCTGGGCCCTACTTAACCCCTTTCCATCTTAGTATCAAAATTTCTACTTCTGGGCAAACTGCTACCTGAAAATAAAGCCACAACTACCAGTCTCCCTTATCATAAAAATATCACCAAACCTAGCTTTTGAATCAACCAGATAAACAAGTAACTGCTGGCTGAGGAGTATGATGGGAGGGGAAGAATATACTTTCCAGATTGTTCCTTAAAATTAATCTGCCAGGAGGTGTCTCTTTCTAACTTCCTTTTGCCTGGAAGGCATTTGTGTTGCATATCAATGAATCTATTATTTAAGACTAAGGGTAGATTTAAAACTGTGAGCCACTGCTCAGAGGAGGGAACTGAACATCAGAAGCAGCCTGAGTTTCCACCAGCTTGTGAATATGTGAACAAACCCCTGCTGACTCTTGATATTTGAAAATAAACTCTTCTATGTCTGAGTTAGTGTAAATGGATCACTATTTTCAGCAAGTGAGCTAAATTTCCATGGAATAGGTGGTGTTTAAAGCCCTCAGATAAGGCCCTGCACAATAAGCTAGTGTTTGAATCCTTGTCTTGCTTGTGGCTGGGATTCCATATAATTGCCAATCCATGGACCGGCTGCTCCACTTCCAATCCAGTTCCCTGCTGGGTTTGAGAGAGCAGTGGAAAATAGCCCAAAGACTTGGGATGCTGCATCCACATGGGAGACAGAGAAGAATCTCCTAGCTCCTGGCTCCTGGCTCCTGGGTTTGGACTGGCTAGGCTTCAGCGGTTGAGGCTCACTTGGGGAGTGAATCAGTGGGTAGAGAAGTTTTCTGTCTGCCTCTACTTTCTTCTGTAAATTAGTCTTTTCAATAAAAAATGAAATAAATCTTTTTTAATGACCTGGAATTGGATGAGGTATTATGAAAAATTTATGGAGTTGCGGGAAGAACAGGACCCTGCCTGAATCTAGGGAAATGTAGCATCAACACCAGAAAGATAAAGGAAACAAAATGAGCAATAGTCCAGGAGAATCAGGGCTCTGCTATGTCCTAGAAATAATAAGTATTTAAAATAAAAAGCAATCTTAATTATCCCATGTTGTCACAGGCCAAGTTATGAAAACTGAGAATTGATCACTGGCTCTAGCAACATGGACTTTACTGGTGACTTTTTTCATAAGATTTATTTATTTTTATTTGAAAGGCAGATTTACAGAGAAGGAGAGACAGAAGATTTTCTGTTCACTAGCTTGCTTCCCAGGCAGTCGCAATATTTTGAGTTCAGCTGATCTGAAACCAGGAGCCAGGAGATTCTTCCAGGCTTCTCCCATGTGGGTTCAGGGTTCTGAGGATTTGGGCCATCTTCTGCTACTTTCCCAGGCCATACACGGGGAGGTGAATGGGAGGTGGATGGGAGGTGGAGCAAACAAGACATGAACTGGTGCCCACATGGGATCCAGCATATGCAAAGATTTAGTCACTAAACAATTGTGCCAGGGCCTCTATTGGTGACATTGGCAACAGCAAGTTCAGAGGTTAGTAGTAAAAATGCCTGAATTCAGTTATAAAAGAACGAGAGGACAGGAAGGCATAAAGATATGCAGCATTTTCAAGTATTAGGTTTGTTTTGGAAAGGACAGAGAATTGTAGTAGTAGCTAGAGAAGCAACCTCAGAAGAGTTTGTGTTTGTTTAAGATAAGGAAAATAGCATTTAATGCTTGTGGGAATGAGCTAATCTAATGCTGCTGGAATGAGAATGCAGAATGGTTGGTGTGGTAGCTTTGTTTAAACTAGATTGTTTCTGGAACATAACTTAAAATCACTTTAGTGAACACTTTGTTATTTTCTATAACTTTCTATGACAAAGGAAACTTTTCCTGATTCTTTTTCATTTTATGTAATCAAAACATTGATAAATTCAAAATATTTCAGATGGCATGGTTAAGACAAACCTTGGGACACATGTGTGCTGTTACAATGACTGGGTAAAAGTTCTTTATCTACTTGCGATTGTGACTTCCTGCCAGCTCACACTCTGAGAGGCAATAGGTAATGGCTTAGGGAATTGAGCCCCTGTACTCACATGAGCACTTGAACTAGGTTCTCAGCTCTTGGTGTCCATCTGGTTTAATTCTGATTGCTACAGGCTTTGGAGGAGGGAACCAACAGATATGAGCTCTATGTATATTTTTCTCTCCACTTCTCAAATCAATAAAATAAACAAAGATTCTAAAAATGGCAGAAACAATTATAGAAGATGACTTTTTCAATATTGCATGTTTTGGACTTGGTGCAGTATGCTAGAGGTTAAAATTCTTGCCTTGAATGTGCTAGAATCCCATATGGGCACTGGTCCTAATCCCAACAGCCACAGTTTTCATCCAGCTCCTTTTTTGCACCCTGGGAAAGTGGTTGAGGACAACCCAATCTCTTGAGATCGTGCACCTGTGTGGGAGATCCAGAAGAAGCTCCAGGCTTCTGGCTTGGGATCGGCTCAGCTCCTGCCACTTGGGGGGTGAATCAAAGGATGAAAGATATTCCTCTCTGTCTGCCCTTCTCTCTATATACCTGATTTTGCAGAAAAATAAAATAAATCTTTAAAAGTACATAATTACGTATTAAATAATAATATGAATTTTAAAATGAGTGATGTTATTAAATCATCTTCCATCCAATCCATAGGTAAATACAACAAGGTTAGAGATATAGCAGCAAAATATACAATATAATATTTCCAAAAGCCATATAAGAAATATGAAAATAGGAAATATGACACATCAAATATAACCTGATTTATGAAACATCAAGTTTAGTGAGCACATCAGCAATCTTCTTGTTTGTTTAATATGAATATAAGCAAGGCTTAATGCCAAAAAAAAGAAAGTATCCATTCTTACCCAAGTTTTCTCTCCTCATTGTGGCTGCTACCAGAGGTGAGACACATCCTTCAGAATTTAGAATTTCAAACTGTATTCTAATTACAGCAACAGCTGAAAGGATCAGAATCTAACTATTTAGGAATCAAGTACCTTGGAAACCACTTGCTTCCTTTCTGTTGTATCAGTAATGGCTTTAAGTACATTTGCTGAGTGTTAATCTGATCATGTTTGGTTCTAAATGTACTGTTACAAATACCATAAAATATATAATTAATCAAGGTTTATATCCAAAGACAAGAAGGTTTGGTTTTGTGTCATTAATATACATACTTGTGTTATTGTATAAGATTGAATGCTTCAACATAATATATTTAGTGGTAAAATACAGTTTTAAGAAAATGCTAAGAGTTTACTATATTATTATTGATTTATATAATGCTATGTGGCACAAAGATATTTGGAAACATGCTTCAAGTGGTTCCATGTGGAATTAATTTCCTGGAAGCATCTGTTAATGACACTGTAAATTTTGAGGTGTGCGTTAAGCTCCTCATCAAATATTAATTTATTGAAAACATGTTCTACATTCATAAGTTTCCCATGTCAGGTTTTTGGCAAGCTCTATGAAGTTTTGTATCTAATATGCATGTAAATATGTCTTCAGATAAGCTATTAGTTTGCATCCAGTTATATTTGTTTTCTTATTTAATTGAAATATAATAAGCAAAAACAGACAAATAGGAATGATTCATAACCCTGCTTCTCCCCTTAACCACTTTCTTCGATTTCTTCAACAGCATCTGCAGAGTTGTTCTGCTAGCCAATTCTATATCCATAAGCCTGGTGTGCCACTATTTATTAAGAAAATGGCCAGAGGAACACAATTTGATTGATATATATGTATGCAAAATGTGGAATGATCCTACTCTTTGTATGTTGTACCCTAGCTATATTAACAAATAAGAAATATATGACTGTGATTTCTGATGGATACTTGGTTACAGGAAGTGGGTAGATTCTACAGTGGCTTCAGCCAGAGATCTGGCATACCCAAAGTTATCATCAATTCATATTAACCCTGAATATAAATGGCTTTAAAAAATCAATCAAATATGATATATAAGTAGGTTGGATTAGCAAAAAACAAACTAACTAAACACAAAACAAGAAAACCTCACCTAGTCATTGCCTACTAGAGACATGTCTCACAAAAAAAGATTAGTGGAAAGTATTTCTGAAACATTTGGATTTGGTTTAGATTCATCTCCTCAAACACTTTCTTCTTCATTAAATTCTTCACTGATTTATAGATCATACAGTAGCATCTTTTTTCAAGATTCTTCATATTCTTTTTCATTTGTTCAGAGACGTATTAATTGCTTCTTCCTGCTGTTGATTTTTTTGTTTTTGTACATTTTCATTTAGTGAAAATACAGTAACTGTGTAATGGAGACTAGCATATACAGTTGCATGTTATTTAACACCCTGTCATTGTAAATTTCTATTTTTCTTTTTGTTATTGATTTTGTGCTGTGGCTTTTTATTAAAGGGGATGCATAGTAACTGGAATGAGATTAGATATCCACAGGTGAGATATAATGCAGTATATATCTCTACTCTCAGATCAAAAATGAACACTCAATGAGTCTATTCAAATGAAGCTTCATGTGAACTGATCCCAGATGTGATTCTTGTGTGAGCACAGGATCTGGCACACAGCCTGTCATTACAATTAGCTTATGCAAACTTTGCTTGTTATGATTGCTGGGTCAGTTCTGTTTCCAGTCTTATCTTCCATGTGAACCCATGGGTGTTGTAGTTCAGCTCGATCCTGCCCATTTCATACTCTGCCCTCACGCAAACCAGTGGGAGCTGCAATCTAGCCCACCCCCTACCCTGGTTCCCATGCATGCCAGTATGTACCACAGATTTGTTCAATCTGTCCCACATCCCAATCAACTTTCATACATGTCATTGGGCATTGAAGCCTTGTTCAACCCAACCAACCCTGTTATCCAACTCACAAACATACCGTGGGATGCCTTTCTGTCTAGCCACCCTGTCCTGTCCTGTTTTTTTGTTTTGTTTGTTTGTTTGTTTTGTTCTCCAATGGGAGTGGTAACCCAAGAGGGAGGTGACAACTATCTTCCTACCAGGCCACTTCCACTCCTGCATTATACACTCTCCAGGTGGTTCTGGAGTTTGAATTGACAGAATTAGCACCCAGTGTCAGCCTCTACCAGCTGATGCTGTGCCTAAGCCTAACCAACCCTCACCCACTCTAATTTTTACTTGCACCAGTTGGAACAATCAGTCCAGGCTGGCATTTTCTTTATCTAATTTACATGAGGCCCATAGGTGTTGCATCCCTGTCAGGTCTGGCCTGCCCCCATCCCAACTCACACTCTCCAGTGGGAGTTGTTGTTCAGCAGGGGAGCCCACTTTGTGCTGGCTTTGCTCCTTCTCCTCCCCTGGCGCCCCAGATCTTACATGTTCTACTTGGGCACTGTAGCCACATCTGGTTCAGCTCACCATTCCTTGGCATTCTGTAATGTGCACTGGTTTGTGTTGTGACTGAAACCAGCTCAACCCACTCTCAATTCTGGTGCTCAGATTCGCCAGCGGGTAATGTGAATCAGTTCAGCCTTATCTGCCCCCCCACCCCACTGCACCTATGCCATATGTATGTTGGTAATTTTCTTTCTTTGTCATGGTCTAGCTTGCTACCTATCATGTTTCTTGCACTCACTTGTAGGGACAGTGTCCTGACAGAGGAATTTTCCAGGCTCCTTCATCAGAACCTCTCCGTATGCCAGATCTTGTCCATATTAGTGGTTCCAAGGGCCAGCCCTCTTTGCTATCCTTCAACCCATTCCAGTTCTTACTGTTGGATGTTTCAGCCCAGCCATAACTTTTCTATACCCAGATACTGCTGATGCATGGCTCAGTAGGGTCAGAGACCTAGCCTAGTCCATCCTACATTTACCCAGGACTCCAGAGCACCAGATAGCGCTGGCATCTAGCCCAGCTCAGGACTCAATCAAGGATCAATCACTGCCTTTTGACTGTGACTTTGGCCTGAGTTCCCAGAGTTGGGTCTAGCCTGGCTGGGGCACCCCCAACCAAAAAGGCCACACTGCAGTTGCTCCATCTCCAAGGTCCAAACCCCTCCCAAACTCTTTCTGCCTCAAGATGTTAGTGGCAGGGTGGAACTAGGACTTGAGTCCAGTTCCCAAGTTTCCCTAATGGTGTACTTACCCTGAGGGTAGAGCTCCCTCAGGCCTGGAGAAAGCCAAGGACTCAGTCAATGCCATTTCAGACTTTAGCCTGAATCTTAAATATATCTTGTCAATAGGATGCTGGGCTCTGCCATTGTTCTTCCTACAATGGACATATGACTATTTATGAATAACTATGCCATAGTAATAACATAGGAGAACTCTGTGATGTATGTATCTGTGTGTGGGAGTGGTAACTTCTGAAGGAGGTAAAGAAAGTCTCAGGACCTATGGAAATGTATCATAAAATGATACTATTCAAAGGAGAAAAAAAAAGTCCTTTGCAACAGTACAATGTCAGTTGTTTCAGTTATGCCAAAAATACTGATCAGCCCAATATAAACTAGTGCCAGTAAACTGTTTTTGCTTCGGATATATAATCTTATTGTTTCCGTTTAAAGTCACTTGGAATAGTTTATTTGTAATTATGTCACAAAATAGATATACAGTTAGGGTCATCTGGTGTAATTTTACTCTATTATTTTAGTAAATATTTCTTAAAATATTTTATAATTATTTAAATATATACAAAATTCCAGGGTCAACTCCCAAACCCAAATTATGGTTAGTCCGTCTTTCCTGATGTTTCCTCATTTCATCAATCTTTTGCTCTTTCTCATCATAGCATTAGTGCCCACAAACACATATTCACTCTTACACATATATTACATGTTTTAGTGTGAGAATTCTTTTTTTTTTAAGATTTATTTATTTATTGGAAAGTCAGATATACAGAGAGGAAGAGAGACAGAGAGAAAGATCTTCTGTTCCATGATTCATTCCCCAAGTGAGCGCAAGGTCCAATGCTGTGCCGATCTGAAGCCAGGATCCAGGAACTTCTTCTGGGCATCCTACATGGGTACAGGGTTCCAAGGCTTTGGGCCATCCTTGACTGCTTTCACAGGTCACAAGCAGGGAGCTGTATGGGAAGTGGAGCTGCTGGAATTAGAGCCGGTTCCCGTATGGATTGCTGATGCATTCAAAACAAGGACTTTAGCCACTAGGCCATGCCGGAGAGTTCTTATATGCATGTAAATACTTGATTTAAAATATTATGATGTTAAAATATAATTTTAAGCTATTTCATCAGGGAGCAGAGACTCCAAATGCCTGTTTTCCTAACTTCTCACATCCAGGAGAATGGACTATATCTGTTATTATGCACATGCAGCCATGACTGTTCTGGCTGCTTCATGAAGTAAAGTTGTGTTATAAGGTCAGGAAGAGTAGCAAGACATTATCCAGGGGGTCAAAGTAGAGGTCTCTAATAGAAGGTCGAAGTCATCAGGTATCTATAGAATTGACTGGAGCTTGGAGGCTTCTGTTTGTTGAAATCTAGTTAACAAAACTAAACACCATATAATTTTTTTTTTCCAAACTGTTGTTTTTAGGGCTTAGATTCAAAACTGTGTCAGAGAAATAGTTAAACTTTGGTACACCAGATTAAAATTATTAAACAACACACAAATAGAGCATCACTGAGCTACTCAGGATTGTAACTTAGATCTATTAAAAGGTACAGGAACAGAGAAATAATTATCATCAAGAATAGAATAGAAGTACAACACATAGGCCAGTTACATAAAATTTGATCTCCAAATTTTATTGGTCATTAACAGTTTTGCATTTAGAAAAAAATCTTTGGGGCCCGGCGCGGTGGTGCAAGTGGTTAAAGATCCTTCGCCTTGCACGCCCGGGATCCCATATGGGCGCCGGTTCTAATCCCGGCAGCCCCGCTTCCCATCCAGCTCCCTGCCTGTGGCCTGGGAAAGCAGTTGAGGACGGCCCAAAGCCTTGGGAACCTGCACCCGCATGGGAGACCTGGAAGAGGCTCCTGGCTTCGGATCGGCATAGTATCGGCCCGTTGCGGCTCACTTGGGGAGTGAATCATCGGACGGAAGATTTTCCTCTCTGTCTCTCCTCTCTGTATATCTGCCTTTCCAATAAAAAAAAAAAAAAGAAAAAAAATCTTTTTTGGAGAAGATTGACTAGCAATTAAACTTACTTGAATTTTGAAAAGACTAAACCCAGTTTGTATCTACACAGCAAAAAGAAGATATTGGATTTGTTAAAATAATTATATCCTACTGGATTTTGTAAAACATAAAATATTGAAGTCTTCTGTCCAGCAGGTCCCAAGACCACCAAAGATTAAGACAACAGTGCTCTTCTGCAGCAGAAACACTGGAAACAAACTGATGGTGGAGGATGTCTGTTTATTTGACAGAAGTCACAATATAATACAAGCGAAAGGGGCAGGCAGAAGGATGGTCCCATCAGTAAAACACTGTGACTGGAAAACAGATATCTCTCTGAATCCTCCAATGAAGTTAAACATCAGGAAGCACCTAAGTATGGTAAATTGTATCTCAGGGCAGACTCTTTGCATGCTGAAAATCAGGATGAATGTGACATTTCACTTCCTTGAGTTGTTTACACAGGAAGTCATAGCAAAGTAGTGAGGAGATAATGAATGCAGCCCATTGTTCCTGTTGCACAATAATTAAACAGGCCTTGTTGGGATATTTTAGCCAAGGGTGTGGTGTGCTATGTACCTATGGCCTCCCATATGGGATAGGCATGTGGAGATTTAGGGGCAATATCCCACACTAAAATTTTGGAAAAACGTTTATTCCATACATAAAGCACAATGACAAGGCACTGATTATAAGACTTTTATGAATCATACAATAACTGGCAAAATAATAATCCAGCAGTTTATAGAACGCTAGTAAGATTTTACAGAGCATTGCAAATTTATGGCAGAGACAAGAAATTTCAATAGTTCTATACATCTAACAAGCCATATATTAACAATTAGAGAATGGAATTATCTTGCAAAAATGAACAGAAATCTTAAAAAATTTAATAAACAAGGAAGATATAAATTTCATATCCGAACAGTAAGGATGTGCCAATTCAGTGGGTTTTAGTGGCGTTTAAAAGAGACTAATAAATTGCTCTGTAGTTCTGGCCAAATGTTACAAGATGGATAGTTATAGACCTGCCAACTCTTCTGAAATATTCTAATATTCTGCTTTGGTCTATATCTACTTTATATAAAATTAACAGTATTTGTCTGAGTTAGTCTGGCACTCTTGAGAAAACCTTATGGTCACCCTAAATAGAAAGCATACCAAAGTTAGAGCCAATGACAGAAAAAAAAACTGCTCTACCAAGTGTTGGTCTGGTGTGGCACCAGTCAGTGAAGGATTCTGGGCTGATTCAGTTATATGTTGGAGACCCAGTGGGAAATGGCTGATTCCAAAGTTTTTGCTCTTGAGGGCAGTCACATTTCTAGTGATCTTTGCAGTTATGACAGGGTCCTAAGTGTTCCTTTTCATAGTCCTTGATAAAGAAACTGCTGCTGCTACAGGAAAAGCTTTTAAGAGGCCTCCAATGGTCTCACTGTGACCAGGATTACAAATCTCTTATCCCCTTACTCTGCTAAGGGATCCATTCCTAGTTTGTGATAAAAGGCAACATTACCACTTTTAAAATGCCGTATAGTGCTTTCAGATTCCCATGTAATTCTCTATCACCTTTTTTCATATTGTCCAGAATGATTAAGAATCTGTCCTTTGAAAATCACGTGTTTCTCACACAGTTAGGATCTGAAGGTTTTAAATGTCTTCTAACATTCTAATGTGAGGGATTTCTCTTTAGAAATAATGTACTAAGAGTTGTTTGTTTGTTTGTTTGCTTTTGTTTTGTTTTTTTTTTTTAATTCTGGAGGTGAGGGACAGTTGCTGTGTCTAATACTCCATGTCACTCAAAGTTGGAAACAGGCCAGGCTAAACTTCTGCTCTCTCATTGACAGTAGTGAGTTTTTCAGGATAACATTCTTACAGTTGGAGAGAAATTCTCTGGTGGAGGGGGTCCAGGAATTCACATTACAGGCAGATACTCACAGAGGCTGTGACTTAGTTCATAGTGAATTATACGAATCTTCCCATAGTAGGAAAAGCTTTGGATCATTTTCACCCTTTTGGGTGGTTAGGTCTCTTTATCAAAGCAAAGGCATATGTGTTCCACCAACAAATGGCCTTCATTGTCACACAGCTGGTGGTTCACCAGAGGGTAAAATCTTAAGAAAATTTTGAATGAATAAGGCCAAGTTACAGTGTTCATACGGGTAGTATATTCCCCTCTTTACTTTTCAAGCATATTTTTAAGAATTTGGTATTTTCTTTTAACAATGCCCTGAACCTATGACTTGTGAAGGAGGTGTGTAATCTGATGAATGACATACTTTGAACAAAAGGTAGCAAGTCATTGTCAGTGTTAATAGAATGAGGCAGGTGCATAATAAAATAGCATGCTTAGAGGTGGGCCATAAACTTGGGGAAAATCTCACTCACTGTAGCCATAATAAATCCAGAATATGTGTCCCAAGTACTATGGACATATTGTTTTTTGACAAATGAGTAATAATATGTCACTTCTAAATGCTATATAATGTTAGTTTTGAGGCTGTGAAAATTGATCACCATGGTTATAAAGGTCCTAGGGGAATAAATGGGCACCTTTTTTTTTTTTACATTGATGAACAAGATGCTTATGCTGCTAAATGGTTATATATGGCGACAGGGTAGCAAGGGAACATGCCAATTGATGAAGTCAGGAATGGAGGTTGTGTGTCATACTAGATAGCATGATAGGGTACATCAGGGCATCCACATGTTGATTAAGGGATGACAAATTGTCAGGAAGACCTGATAGACTTTTAATATATAGTGTAATAGAACAGGAACACTTGTTCTAGGAATTTTGATGAAAGAAGCCAAATTTCTAACTCTTAGATTGAATTATCAGGGGAAATTTACAAAAAGAGACAGAAAGTGTATCGCAGGGTGGGGGAAGGGAAAAAGATCTGTTGAGTCCTGCACCAATGAGTAAAATCCCTGATATGGAACTTTCTAGTGAAGCCCTATGACATGTCAGAAAATGATGTGCAGGTTAATGGAACTACTTGCTATGTCTCCTGAGAGAGGGGGCGAGTGAGATCCATGATAAACAAGTTGTGAGCCAGGCCCAGTGACGGGGAAAATAGCAATCTAATGGGTTGCTAGGTATCCATAAAGGTGGGATCTCTGATAGAGAAGGCAGGAGTGAGGCCTAAATATTGTCTATCTGAAACCTTCAGGTCCCTGCTCAAGGTCTCTCGTTTATTCCTGTCAGCAGGCCCTAAAGTCACTAGAGTGAGGTGACAGTGTCCATAAAACTGGAGACAAAGTCTTCAGGGATATCCATTTACTTCAGACAAATTTCAAATTTTAAACATTAAGGAAAGGGAGAGCAAGAAGACATTTTATGGTTGTTCCCCAAACTATCAAAGACAATAATTAACTAAAAGGCAATTCCAATGTCTTTGAAGCTCCTACTCATGTTCATGTTTCATACACAGGGCTCACAGGCATGCCTCAGGTCAATTGCAGATAAACTGTAATCCGTATCCCCCATGCAGCACATATGAGCGATCACCCAAATGCAATCACTATACCAGTTTAGTCTCACAAATTTGAAATTGTAGGAATTTGCAATGGCAAATACTGATGCAGCATCAATTCTTCTCTTTCAGTGTTACCACAAAAACCCTGTGGGTTCTTTCATCAGCTGATTTTGGTTAATTATTTAATGCACTGAAACTTTTTGAAGTTCTTGCATGCAGCTAATTCCCACAGCCTGGTTCTTTTACCATGAGCCAAAAACGCCAGGCACAATGAGGAGGCTTATTCCATCAGAACAGGAATAGGATGGAGGTGATGGGAGACAGAGAAGGTGGGTGGAGAAGGGAGTGCTGAGCTGTACCTATGGGCTCTTTATGCCATTCAGGTAAGCCCACAAAGTGTGTGAGGGAGTAATGGTTGGGTGGGATTGGATCCTGACATTGTCACAGATGATTGCCCATGGATGACTGCTAAGTGGACATGGTTGGGGAAGGGGTCTGGGAGAAGTAGGGACTGAGATGCTCAGGTGAAATGCTGGATTGGGTTACATCTACTTGTGAACAGATGGACCAGTACAAATTTTGTGAGTTATGAGGAGGAGGAAATGCCACAGAGTCCAGGCTGGAATGAATGAATAACTTCTTACAGTTATAAAAATAAAAATTCTGAAATCTGTTGCAGACAGGAAAGTTTATTTGCAAAGGGACCAGGTGAGCAGGAAAGGGTGAAGGAATGGGAGGGACAGGGGAGGGAGAGACACCAAAGATTTGAGGAAGAGTTTTATGTTTTAATCATTCTCTAACCATTCCTTGTTGGGCAGGAACTCACTGATATGAGTTCCCCATTAGTGGTATCTTAATCAGTAAGGATATAGGTGGGCAATGTTGGTGCTGCCCACCTGAAAGTGTGACAAAGACCTTAGCAGTCCTGAATCATCCCAGACACACTTCTTAAAATTCTGTAGTGGTTAATCTGGACAATAAGACGCTGAACTTTATGCTAGATATGTGTTTGCAAGGAACGAATCTCAACTGAACTTGAACTGTGGTTATGCATCAAGGTGGAGGAATCCACCATGGGGGGAGGGATATGGGAGAGGTGGGGGGAGTCCCCAGTGCCTATAAAACTGTATCGCATAATACAATGTTAACAGCAATTAAAAAAAAAATTCTGTAGTGGTAAAGGGTAATGATGTCTTCTGGCTACTTCCTGATTTCCTGCTGAAATGTGGTGTCATTTAAGAAAAGAGGTCCCTGGAGATGTAGGATCCATAGATAGATGATCAGGGTCATTTGCTGGGGTCCATGCAGTAGGTGTGAATAACACAAAAGTGTGAAGAGAATAGCTCCCCTGCTTGGCAGGGCCCCCGGGAGCTTCCATTTGTTTGGTAAGGACCAGCCGATTTTTTTTCTGACCACCTTGACACAGTTTCACCCACTATTTTGCATGGACACTCAACCACCTCACTAGGAATTTTCTAAACTGTTAAGTCATTGTTTGCCCCTGTGAAATGGCTTTTGCAACCAACCTGAGCTTGAGAGTTAATGTCTTGGTGAGTGGGCCTGTAACTGCGCACTGGAGTACAATCAAACCCATGCCATTTTTGGACACCTTATTGTGTGCCAACCTTTTGCCCTGAAATCTGGCCCAGACATATAGCATGCTTTCTGGGAATGGCTTGATAAGAATTTTACAAACTAATGGAAGCAATGGGAGTATGAGCTGAAACTCCTGTGACAAAAAATATAGCTACTGTGACCCTAAAGGCTGAGCTTATAGGCCTAATGGCCAACCATTGTCAATGACCCTAAACCCCATAAGGCAAGACCCCAGACTTTTTAACACATACATAATTCAAGATAGAGGCCTGTATGTCACAGGTGGTGCCAAGGATAAAATCCAGACCTGAGGAGAGCAGGTGGGGACTGGCAAGCCAAGATAAACAATGCATTTATAATCCTCCCTCATTCATCTCTCAAGAAATTGTAAATTGTGCCCCCAAGAGGCTATGTAAAATTTCCCCTAAAAGAAAACCTTGTACTGCTTCTGTATAAATAAAGTGGGCAGCTTTCATGCATGATCTACAATGGTGTTGGAATTGTAGTGGTCTGTTTCTCTTCTCTCTATGTATATTTCACACAACCTTCTTGAGCTCTGAACTCACCTGGAGCTGGGCTCCTACAGTAATCTAAACTTCTAAGGCAAAAGTTGGTTGTCATGAAAGTTTGTACATTCAAGGCTACTTGGAGCCCAACCAAGAAACAATGAACACAGAGTAGTTGAAGAGCCAGTTGTGCACATGATGTGGATGGGGAGCCAGCCTAGATGCAAAAAGGGCCCATTTAGGATAATTCTCTCCAATAAAAGGCTTGAAGCGGGTAGGTAAGCTGTGGCATGCAAGTTATGGTGCTTAGAAAAAACCCAATATCTAAGTTGGCAAAGACAGAAAGGTCTCTGTTCAGCCCTCAATTTCCTGCACCATGCTAGTTTTGGAACTTCTCTCATTTCAAATACATCTGGTTTTACTTTTGCACATAGTCATCTGAATAGCATGTGCATGGCATTGAGGTATGTGCTGAAGACCACACAGGAAGGAGGAAGTGACAAATTCGCTCAACCTTCCATGCCTTTGGGATGTCTCCATTAGAATAACATGTGCCCAGGAGAGAAAAACCCTTTCCTTTACCTGGTGCCTTGCTAGACCAAACCTCTGGAATTTGTTTTAACCTCAAGGTGGCAAGCCTGCTCAACAATAGGCTTGATAATTTAAGTTTGCACAGTGATGTTATTATATAGGGCTAAGATATATACATTGACTATATAATTTATATATCCTGCTAGCTTTAATAATGGTATTGGGTGACAAGATGTGTGTGTGTAGGGGGGCACATGGAAAACACTTATCTGTTAGATGCCTTATTAAAAAACAGTTTTAAATTCTCCAGAGGTTTTCAGAGTCAGTATCTACTCTAGGATAGAATAGCCTTCAACATCAGAGGCTAAAACTAGGCCTACAAGGATCTTGACCATTATATCTCATCCCAGTAAACGTTCTGGTGTCAGTGAAATAAAAAGGAAAAAACTGAGGATCTTGCCAAGTACAAGTGAATGGTTGAGTGATTTTTTTTTTTCTTAAATAATGTGTCCAAAGATGCCTTTTGCAGTAACTTTATGAGAGGATCTCAGCCTAGGAGAGAAAGGCCAGGCAGAGAATCAAGACCCTGTGTCTAGTAAGCAATTGATCTTCTGAGATCCTATCATTAGGGAGGCCCAAGTTTCCTCATTATGGCCCCAGGGAGTGGGAGACTGAATAGGAGTCTCTGGGACCCATTGGTAAGAGTCCTGCTCATTAGACCTCTGATTCTTCTGAGCTTGGGGCAGTTTGATTTCCAATGATCTCCTTTACAGATGGGACATTGTCCAAGAAAAAAATTTCTAGTCTTTGGTTCAAAAGCATTCCCTCTGAAAATGGAATGTTTTTCCATGGCTGTAGCAGCATTGTGGGTTTTTTTTTTTTTTCCCTGAAGTAGATGCACTCATAGCATTTAGCATTTCACTATGTATTTTCACTTTTCCTTCTCTAAGTATCAATTATAGTAAACACCAATTTCTGGAGACTTCTCTGTCTGAGGCATACTGCACAAGGAACTTGTTTTTGAGTATCACTTTACCTTCCACTGTATCTGAGTCAAAATTGGTGAACTTTATAATTGTCCACTTCAGGTGTTCTAGAAAGGTCATTGATGGCTCAATCTCTCCCTGATAAACAGTTGTGAGCTGGCTATAGTTCTGAGGATTAACGTTTACATTTATTAATCATTCAAAATACAGTAAATGAAATAATTTTGTTCCCACTCATGTCTTTCATTCTGAGTCCCAGTTAGGATTCTTTGTGGGGATTGCATCTGCTCCAATGGGGATATTTACCTTGCCTCAAGCTTTTCCCCTGGGTTGCATAATAACTGTTTGTATTCTTATAAGTCTTTTTCAGCACTCTTTATCTTTCCAAGGAGGCCAGAGTGTTATCTAACTGTAACATTATTTCCTTCCAAATTAGCTAATATGCAGACTTGAGTTGTTCAAAAATTTGTACATATTGATCAGTATTATAGATATAACTGCCCAAATCATTTTTAATTCCCTTGAATTCTCCAAAAGAGATAGGCTTATAGCCAATCTATACACTAACCCTCACTGCTTAAAGAGAGCATTGCTTCTTCCTTCACTTCAGGATAAGGTCTAGAGGCCTTTTCCTTTGAGACCTGTGCTGAGGGGGAGGCAGGGATGCTCTTAGTGAGATTAAAGCACTGTAGAGGAGGAAGAGCCAATGGTATCATGTCAGGTGATTCCTTGGTAGCATAAAAGAATATTTACTTGCCAATTACTTTCTTCCTTTGAATCAGGAAGTATTAGCTCCTCAGTTGCCCCACATCGGGGACCTGGGGTGGGTGGGACACTGGGTGAGCCTTCTCCCTTAATACTCCTCTTTACCTCAGATACATGAAGGAAACAATATGGAAATAATAGTCTTACCTACTTTTTTTTAGCCCTTGAACGTTTTTACCCCAATTAACTATGTGAAGATTGTCAAAAATACAATAAAAAAAAGTGGAGACACTCAGAAAATTTAATTTAATTTAATTTAATTTAATTTAATTTAATTTAATTTAATTTAATTTAAGACAGTAAACTTCAAAGTCTACTGTCATTAATGCATAAATCATCCGGTAAAAAAAAGGAGCAATGATATATGACAGTTGAGAAAACAGATTATTGTATATTATCTTTGTCCATTTTCCTGATGGCAAATATTTTTTTCTTTAACTAGTGGCTGTTTTTTTTGTTTGTTTGTTTGTTTTTGTTTTTTTTACTTAAAGGTGTTTTAGCCTGTGATTGCAAAGCTAAAGAAAAAGATACCTATTAACAGTTATGATAACTGAAAACATAGGAATGAGGAGGATGAGTGGGAAATGAAGTAGTGGTATGCTTCTTAAACAATGTTTTCACATGTACACATTTTGCTCTATTTGTTTCAATTTAAAGGCTTAATAAAAAGTAAGACTTTACATTGGAAGTTTGGCCTTCTTAGCATGCAAAATGCAATTCTGTCATCTTATATTGGAGACAATTGGTATCAACGATGCTCCAAATCTAGTTCAGCCCCACCCTCCACCCAACAGTAGCCTGGGAAAGATTGGTGGCCAATGGCCAATGAGTCTCTAGTATCCACATGGCAGATTTCCAAGAATCTTGGCACCTGTCTTATGTTGTCATAACACAAAGATTTTGTAGCCAGCCCCAAAGTGTTTTCAAGAAAAAAAAAATGAAAGGATTCCCCTTTGTTTGCCCTATCTCTGTATAACTCTGATTTGCTATTAACTCTTTATAACTCTTTATAACTCTGACACCTATTGCTTGGGAAAATATTTGATATCATAGGAACATGCTAAACACATAGCAGTAGAATCAACACAACAACAAAAATAACAACAACAAAACCCAGTTTTTTTTTTTTTGTAAGGACTGAACAATTATCTGTAGGTGCAGTGTGACTGATGATTGGTGGTGAGTCTTGCTTTCAATACACTTAGATTACTACTTCTGAATGACAGTGATTTCACTGCAACACACCTTCATGTAGATATTAAGGCATCTACATAAAAAATGACAAACACTGCCTTGTTCAATCAATGCCAAGCTCTAAATTATGTAAGCATGATGCCTTCGAGTTACAATCAGCAATGAACAAAAGAAGAACCCTGTAGTGGGGATTTTTATGAGATAGCTACACAGACCAGAATGTTGCCCGTTTTCTCCAATGCCAAACAAAGTGATTGTGTATGATGAAATACAGCAATTGATTCAGTTGATGTTGTGTAAACCTGAAGTGATTGGTTTTGTTGCAATATACATAAAATTAGAATGCCATGTTTTTAGAAATATATAAATAATTATTTATAAATATATGAATATATAATATATAAATATTTAAATAATTAAAATATATAATCATTATATAATAGTGCAACATAAATATTATAAATAATATAATAAATGAAGAATATGAAATAATATAGTAATATAATATATGAATTATAAAAATACATAATTAAAATAATTGTGAAATAATTGTCAAATAATTGTTTTATATAAATCAATATTACAAATATAGGTAAAACAGATTTTAAACAGGTACAGGGAATGTAAGACCAAGCAGAAGCAACTCCTAAAGCAGCTGAGGCAATCAAAGAACAAGCAAATTTATTATGAATTGGAGACCCTTGGAACACCAAATGGTAGTCCAAGTCCTAGTGCTATTTCTTATTCCTGCCTCACTCTGGCCTACAACAACAAAAGAGTGCTTCACCAGCCTAAACACTTTCTTTGCTGACATCAAGCAGAAACTCCCACTCAGAAATATTTCAAATGCTGTGTCTATGAAGAAGATCTACATTCACATCACAGTCACAACCATGTGCAAACCAAGAAGCTGTTGATTTTCCCATTTCTCATCTAAAACACCTACATTTCCCTCAGTCACTTGCCATGTGAAAGATTTACCAGACTTTCTCCAACCAGTGAGCAGTTCATCACTTTCTCTTTTCTTTGAGCTCTTCTCCCACCACCAATCTCTCTGCTGTCTCCTTGCAACTAAATCCAGCATGACTTCCATATTTATTGTTTGTGCCACACCAATGAACCTTGTGTGGGAGCACTCCCAAGAAATTCTTGTTTTAGCTGTACATACTCTGTGTTCAGAACCCAAACTCAAACCTTGCAGTGTATATTTAAATTATGGTAAAAGCCAGGAAGTGTTCCATTCCAGTGTCAATATTGGAAATAGAATATGCCTACCTTGAAAGGTAGGTGGGCCATCTAGACTTTTCTTTTCATAATCTATATAGATCATGCAGAGTACTGAGGTCAATTTACCAGATTAACGTCTCTTTCACCTCTAAAGAAAGAAAAGACCACAACTGGAAATTGAAATGCCCTAAGACTGTAAAAAATTCTCAGAGCGAACAGTTTTGCTCCCAAAGAAGGGAGTTGCTGACACATATTCCATGAAAACACTCAAGCTTCAATTCAGAAGGGTTGTGACCAAGACTTACCCAGATTCCTTTTCTTTGCAAAGATATCTTGCATTGTACATTACTTGTTCTAAAACCTTTTTGGTCTCTCTCTGTATCTCTCTCATGCCTAAATATTTTTAATATTTTAGATACAATATTTGTTCTTCATCCAAGAAAAGTGTAGTTGATATCCCTCTAAAACCTTGCTGTTTTCCCCTTAGTCCATGTGGCGTTATATGGATAGTGTCATTTCTTGAATATATGTCTGCAATAAAGGCATACAGTAATCTTTTGAGACAAATACATACAAGCATACACACATTCAAAGTAAGTGAAAATTATGGGGTCACATGACAGTAGATTATTAACTCTACTCTATTTACTATTCTTTTTTCAAGATTTATTTTATTTTCATTGGAATGCCAGATGTACATAGAGGAGACACATAGCGGAAGATCTTCTATCTACTAATTCATTCCCCAATCCAAAGCCAGGAGCCAGGAGCCAAGATCCTCTTCTTGGTCTCTTTTGTGTGTGCAGGATACCAAGGCTTTTGGCAGTCCTCAACTATTTTCCCAGACTACAAACATTGAGCTGGATGGGAAAAAGGGGCTCTTAAGATTAGAACTGTTTCCCATATGGGATCACAGTGCATGCAATCTGAGGATATTAGCTGCAAGGCTACTATGTCTGACTCCATTGTTATTTTTAAAGGTTTAATTATTTTTATTGGAAAGTCAGACATACATAGAGGAGGAGAGACAGAAATGTCTTCTCAGCCCCTCCATGAACCAAACCCATTACCAATCATCCTTAGGCAACACTCTGTGACAGTCTCAGGCACCAGATGGGGCCTGCCCTCAATCCCTCCCAATCTCTACTTCCCATACCTTGTGGGTTCATTGGAATGACATAAAACCCCCACCTCCAGGTATCTCTCTGTGTCTCTCTCCCTCTCTCTTCTCTTTCTCATTGCTCTCCCACTACCTCTGTCCCATTCCTGCCCTGCTCGAGTGAACCTCCTAAAGTACTTTGTTGTGCCTTGTGTTTTAGATTCATGGTAAAAAAAAAAAAAAAAAAGAAAAGAAAGAAAGAAAGGAAAGAAAGAAAGAAAGAAAGAAAGAAAGAAACTTGGCTGAGGGAATTAGCTGAGCATAACAACATAATAATTTAAGAGCATTAAGTGCTTTGAAATAACTAACACTGGTTCCATGCCTGGTTGATTCGCCTCAACATTTGACCAGTTGGCATCAGGGCCTTAGACCACTACTAGGACCCAATCCATAGTGAAAATCCATTTGCAAATCTGGGACCCATTAACAGCTGTCTGAATCCATCTCCATCTGTCTGTTGGTTTGATAATCCAATTCCAACAGCCTGGTCCAGACTTTGCTTCCACCTGCTGGTTCCAGAATCCATCACATCTTCCTCCACTCAGCATTGACTCAACCCAGACATGTGCTACTGGTGTCCATCTCCACATGGAGTACACATTACCAATCATATTCACCATCTTTCTGAATGCTAATTTTTTTTTTTTGTATTTGAACAATGTTTTAAGAAGAATTTCTTTCCTCAGCCCTTTGAGATTTGGGTGCAGTGTGGCGTGTTTGTACTTCCCCAACCATGTCTGATTTCCTACTTTTAGAGATTCAGTTCTGTAAACCTCAGCTGGGTGCACATTTCCACTGTTCCCCAGACCACTGGGTCCACTCTTCCCTGGATCACAGGGTCACCACCAGAGGCATTGTAGTCAGGCAAGTGACAACATCAGACACAGAAGGCACTTTGGGATCTGGCTCACACCTTACACAGGGTGTGATGAGCATTTATGAGAATAATTTTTCTTTCCCTTTGACCAGTGGGTCGATTTTTTCCCTGACCACTGGGTCATTTATTCCCCACTTGACTGCTGGATTATTTCCATCAACCATTGAGTCCAATGGTGCAACTGGTCCTGAGTCTTAACCATGGGACCTGTTTTTAATTGCTGTTTCATCCCATTAGCCCTTTGGGCTGTTTTTGAGCAAATTTAGATACATGTTTTCTGAATTTGTTCATTACCTAAAACATAAAACTAGCATGCCTCTATAATGTAAACAGGCCTTAGTATTGCCTAGCTAGCTCTTTGATGTCTCTGTTCAATGGCTTTCTGAATCAGATATGCTCTGAGATCTAATCAACAGCTGCATGCATTCAGAAAAATGGGGTTGGGTGGCTTCCCATTCCTCCTTTGCTCTTGGTTTTCTGCCTGTCTTTTCCTTAGTTTTCCAGCCATGAAATAGGAAATCCCAGCACCTTCTTCCAGGGCTCTAATGCCGCATGCTTCCACTATCTCTCTAGCTGCTTTTTGCTACTTCCATTTCACTAACGAACCTGTATCTTATCCTCCTGAACCTGCATGCTCAGACCCCACCCTATTCCTCTTGTACCTTTCTGCCTTTTCTTTCAGTTCCATTGCCCTATGTCTGAAGGTCTCTCTTTTCTCTCCTCAGTGGATATCTGAGTATAAATCTGACCTCCATACTAGATAACTCCCACCTCTGCAATGGCAAGGAGACAGGGATTAGCTATGCTTAAACCTTCCATCTCTTCATTTTAACCCTCTGGCTAACCTGCTAATCTTCTTTCTTTTGGGTTATCCCACCAAGTCACTCAGGGCCTAAATTTTCTCTAGCATTTACTTTCATCACCATCCCTGTCCCTTAGGTAAGATGGGTATGGTAAGAGATAAGCAAATTAACATTTATTTAAAAAGAGATAGAGAAAAGAATTTATTCTGCAACCTAATTTAACAGCTATATATAAAAAATAATCTGGTATAGAGTTGTCCTAATCCACTCTTAAATTACTTCAAAGCAGGAGATAAAACTATGTATTTGTTATACAAAATATTTTCAGTTAAAGCATGTTGAAGAAGGGATGGGAAGTCACAAAAGGTTTGAGAGGAGCACATCTTCCAAGATTATGTCTTTCTGTTCTGAAGTATTTGGTTAATGTTTTTTTGGTCATAGTTGTTGTTCCAATTTTGAATTGAGTGTGTGTGTGTTTGTGTGTGTGTGTTTATCTATACCTGACAGATAAACTAGGACAATTATTACCCTCATTGTCTCCTGATAAATAATTTTGGAGATATTTGAGTTTCTAGCAAGATCTAACCAGATTTGACACCACTCATACTAAGGAAAGATTTGAGTTAATTAACCATTTCTAGATTGATTTTTCCCTTTGCTGAATTAAGTTTTTTTCTGCATTATTACACTTTGCTAAAGTGCTGAGTGTTCAGTGTTTTATAATATTTGTGTTTATTTGCTTGCTTTCTTTAGCCTTTAGTTTCTAGTGTTATCCCGGCATTGATCAGGACTAACATACAGTATTTGCTACAATTTGTAGTTGAATGTTAAACGTAGTTTTGTTTTACTAACTTAGAGCTCTAAATTATTCAAAGTTTTGTTTTTTTTATTGTTGCTTGCATTGTATTATGTAGTACAGTTTTATAGGCGCTGGGGATTCCCCCCACCCCTCCCATACCCCTCCCCCCATGGTGGATTCCTCCACCTTGTTGCATAACCATAGTTCAAGTTCAGTTGAGATTCATTGCTTGCAAACACTTGCCTAGCATAAAGTTCAGCGTCTTATTGTCCAGATAAGTTCAGTGGCCTCTTGGGGAGACCTTCTATGGTCTGAAGATAGGTCTAACAGAGTAAAGATCCGGTCAGTTAAAAGCCCCAACAAGGCCTCAAAGTTTTAAAGCAAGTCACCCAAATTAGGGATTTAAAGCAGGATCCCTGGCACTCTCAAACAAAAATTTGAATAATAGTCATTTAAAATAATTTGGATTATAATCTCACAGTGTTATTAAATCATGCTAAACTTGTATCATATTTGTTATTGAAGTAAATGGTTACAAAGAATGGATGTTGCCGTTTATGTTCATTTTTCAAATTATTTTATTTAATTAATTACATTGCATTATATGACATAGTGTTATAGGCACTGGGATTCCCCCCACCCCTCCCCTAACCTTTCCCCCATGGTGGATTCCTCCACCTTGCTGCATAACCACAGTGCAAGTTTGGTTAAGATTCCTTCATTGCAAGCATACACCAAGTACAGAGAACAGCATCTTATTATCCAGATAAGTGCAACAGCTTCTTAGGGCGACCTTCTCTGGTCTGAAGGTAGAGCCAGCAAAATATCATCCAGATCAATTAAAAGCTCCAACATGGCATCAGCAAAAATGTTTTTAACCATAAAATTGATTAAGATGGTAAATTATTTGTATTCTTATTTTTTTAAAAGATTTATTTTTATTATTTTTTCATTGGAAAGGTGGATATACAGAGAGGAGAGACAGAGAGAAAGATCTTCTGTCCGATGATTCACTCCCCAAGTGAGTGCAACAGCTGATGCTATGCCGATCCGAAGCCAGGAGCCTCTCCCGGGTCTCCCACATGGGTGCAGGGTCCCAAAGCCTTGCGCAGTCCTCTGCTGCTTTCCAGGGCCACAGGCAGGGAGCTGGAAGGGAAGCGGCGCTGCAGGGATTAGAACCGGCTCCCATATGGGATCCCGGGCTTGCAAGGCGAGGCCTTAACCACTTGTGCCACAGCGCCGGGCCCCTTGTATTTTTATTTACAAAAAAAAAAAAAAATATGTGAAATTTTGCCTGATAAGAGACATCAATTTCATTAAAAATTTTGAAATTATTTTATGTTTCAATTCTTGTGCTTAAGGTATTATATCCCTTGAGGTGTCTGACTAAGGAAATATACATATTGCTTTTTAATTAGGTAACATTTTGGGTTCTCTATTGTCTTTGTTAAATTCTCTTTGGTTAGAAAGAGCTTTATTTTCAAGGGTGTTTTCTGATATGTATTTACTTTGAAATATTTATGTGTTCATTATATATGAGATAAAACTTTTATCTGTTACTATTTGAATTGGTCTGACTAAACAATGAAAATTACTTTATGATAATGAAGAATCTTTGTTCAGATCCTCTAAGGCCTCTTGATATTTTTAATACATTTAATGCTTCTGATTTGGGGATTTTGAGATGGACCCCTGGAAGTTTCAAAGCCAGAAAAGTTTGTGTCAAAGGCTTTATCTTTCTTTTGGTTATTTTGGCTGTTTGGATGCATACAAAGTAATATAAAATTATGCCAAACTTTAAGTTATGTTAATATAAAATGCCATTAATACAAGTGTTCTAAAATTATATAAAAGTTAAAAAGAGAGACTAAAAGTTAAAGAGTTTAATGATGCTATTGTGTTTATCAGTCATGATAGGCTGTAAGGTCTAAAAATGTAAACATGTATAAAATCCTATGGGGGGTTTCAGTGTTATGTGAAACACAGGTATCTTTACTTGTATGGTCTTTGCTAATTCTAAGCATAGATATTTTGTTTTCTAGATACCAGCAGACCTCTTGTATCCTTGAAACCAAAGCCTAATAGTAAACTATAGGTAAGGTTTTTCAGGTGACTAAAACCAAGATGTAATTCTAAACAACTGGTAATATTAAAACACTTAGGTGTTTGTTTGTTTGTTTGTTTTCAATAAGCTGTTACAGAAACTGTTTTGTTTTACAATATGCGTGTTCATGTTTACATGGCAATCTATATAGTCTATTTTAATTGTCTTATAGATGAAATTGTTCATAAAGAAAAATTGTTAAGCAAATATTTTTATCTTGATTTAAATAAATCCTTGAGATTAGGGCCACAGAGAAGCCCCTAGCTTTTGTAAAATATTTGAGGAAAATGACTTTGAATATATTTCATCAGATCCTGTGTAGAAAAGAGGTAATGCATAGATGCATGACTAGACTTTTGGAGACTCATGTCTGTGTCTGTTTTCTCAGGTCCTAAAAAGTCTGTTCAGCTGTATAGCTCTGCATAAATTCACGTAGTCTTGCTGCTCAGGGTACAATTTCAAAACAGGCCATGGGACCCCAAATCCACATAAGCCAGAAGGTAAAAGATATGAAAATATATGTAAGCATTCAATAATTCAGATGTCAGGAATATGAAAATGCTCTAACATGGGAATCAGCTGTTGCAGCAGATTCATAGATTGACCATCTTGAGTGGTACTCAGTGGCCCCAGAATCAGCCCAAAAGGCATTCTGTTCTGACATGAAAACAAACAAGAGAATATATCATATATGTAAATCCAGGACCCTGCTGCAAAGAGTGTCATTCCATGAAGGACCTCAGTGGTCCACCTCTAAGTGCAAAAAAGTAGTCATCAAAGATAGTTGTGATCTTCTCTCAATGGAGGTATGGTCTAATGACTCATGGGGATACTGCATATTCAAGAGGCTTCCACAGCCCAAGCAGTGCATGTTAAGAGCCCCAGTTGATCACACATAAGAGTGCTAATTTGTTAAATTTACTAGAGTCACTGTGTGCTGAATTTCTATGCAGTATCTATATCTTTAGAATTGTATTAGAATTATATTTTAATGTTTGTAGGACATTCCAAGGAATGCCCTGTAAATCTAGAAAGCCTTATTAGTAGGAAGAGCTTAGAATACAGTCACTACCAATGACCTGTAAGTTGGCTGGTCTATAACTACTCAACAAGTATCATGACTAAGCTCTGTACACCAATGTTTGCCATGTCACTCTTCAGTTTTCACTAGACTTCACTGAGGTAAGACACACTCACTGCTTTGACGCAGACTTATGTCTTCTTAAATTCCAAATTATTTCGGATTTCTCTGCTCATGTAGGTAAAAATTCTTGTGTTTTCCAATACACAGCTTATTAGACTATACACTGGTTGATTGTTTGTCTCTGCCTTAAAATGCATAAAGCACTGTAAATTATTGTTTGAACAATATAAAATGCTGGGTCATTGTAAATTAAAACTAATTTAAATATTTTGCCAGCTACAATGTGACTAGTAGGTCTTGTAACAGTATGTTTTCAGTGCTTTATGTTCTAGGCTATGTCTTCCTGAGACTTTTAGTGATTGTAATGATTGGAAAAGCATAATTGTTTTAAAAAATCTAACACTTTTCTTTTCTGAGTTAGATGAAAATCTATTGTAGCATTTTTAATTGTGAAATGCAAATAATCGTTAAGGTTAGTGAAGGAGTCAGATTGCATTTACCTGAGTTGTGTTGGGTTTATATTCTGATTCTACATGCTAATCCTAGTATTGTTAGTGTGCCTTCTGATGCATCTAGGTTAGTAATTTTCTGCAGCTCAGATAAAATTTCATGAATTCCATGGCTTTCATTGAGAATGTTCCAGAATTTGAGCTTTTAAAAAAGGTAGCTTAAAAGGATATAAATCTAACCCATAGTTTTAACAAAACTACTGTTTACTCTGATGAAGGATGAAACCTGGCAATTTTTTCACATCTAAGCTCTAAGTCTCAAGTATTCCAAACAGGGTTGCTAACTGAACTCACTACATGCTAGATTGAGAAAGATTGTAACTATATAATATTTTGTTATTTAGACTTCAACAAAGAGAAAACTTCAAGTGTCCAGCAGTACTTCAGACACCTGATGACTTTTACCTTGTATCAGGAATCTTTAGATAACCCCTTCTGCTATTGTACCTCAACTCTCCTTTTCAGCATGAAGCAGATAGAGTGGTCATTGTCCCTTATCTACAACAAGCAGTTGTGGTCCATTCCTCTATTCCAGAATGTGAGCAGTCAGAATAAATGATAGGCATTTAGGGCCTCTGTTTCCTGATGAAGCTATTTTGTTTACATTGACAGTTCAAGGATGTGAAGAATCAATGGTCAAGAAGGCCTAGCTACGAGAAAAAGAGAACTCAAGCCAGCTTATCAAGAGGATTTTTGATAAATGTCCCTTCTTTCATTTCTGTGGCATCCACTCAAATTAAAATTATTTTCTAATAAAACCATTAGCCAGTTTCTTTTGTAGGAATAGGGGTGTGTCCCCATCTCACATTCTTCCCATCAGGTTGCCACCAACTGCCAAGAGAACATTATTCCTCAATGTGTCTGCTGTTTTCACCTCATAATAAAAGAGCTTGGCTGTGGGAATTGGCTGCAAATAATAATGTAAGAACTTTAAGAATTTTAAGTGTTTTTAAATAGTTAACAAAGATTCTACTTGGTTTTGAGCAGCTCAGTCTTTGGGCTCAGATTCTGCAGGTTTTTTGCAGCCCTGGTCTATGGGCTCAGATGTTGTCCACTTTAGGGCAGTCCTGGTTTGTGAGCTTTAGACTAACTTGGTGAGGGAACAGAACTGTTTTGTGGTTTGAGATTTTTCCCAGTGGTGGGCTATCTCTGTTTGTGCTCTAAAAATAGCACACTTTGATCAATCTGCATGCTGCAGGATATTTGCCACCCATTTTGAGTTTGAGTGGAATGTGAGATCCCACCAATTGGAAGCTTGCCTGGATGCTCTACTCTGGTGGTGATTTTTTGGATATCCAGCTCATTACTAGGATTGAGTATTGCCGACAACTGGACACGTTTGATTTATCTTGATCTCTGATATCTGTACCTGAGTTTCCTGTTGCCTGGCTGTACATCTATTAAATATACTTATAAAATGAGAAAAAACAAAAAGTCAAGAAAAAAAAATTGACTACTTGTTCCTGTGAGATTGCAAATTCCACCATGGAAAATCTTTTGTTTTAATACATGTTTAGTTAACTGACTTCATCCGCATATCCATAGAAAATTCAAGAAAATTAGAAGTCAGAGAGGATATTTGACTCTTTGTGTTTCACTTATGACATTCTCAAAAAATATAAATTTAATCATAAATAATTTGATATAGGACTGAAGTCTAATACACTATTAAATTATCTCAAGGAATAAATTAATGTAGCATTTATTTTTTACAAAATATTTTCTACTTTAAAATAATTTTGTGCTTTTGACTGTTAATCAAATTTCTCACTGATTTGAATTGATAAAGGTATTTTTAAAAGATATTAGAGTAATAATTTTACATCAGTTATTGAGTCTAATTTTTATTGCATTATGGAAAACATTACTTCAGATATTCCTAGCCCTTTTGACAACAATAGAAAAGCATCCAAAAATTCAAAAGTTTAAAATTTTATAAATTTTTAAATTGATTACATTGCATTATGTGGCACAGATTTATAGACACTATGATTCCCCTCACTCCTCCCCAAACCACACCCTTCCCCCCATGGTAGATTCCTCCACCTTGTTGCATAACCTCAGTTCAAATTCAGTTGAGCTTTTTTCATTGCAAGCATCTACCAAGCATAAATTCCAGCGTCTTACTATCCAGATAAGTTCAATGGTTTCTTGGGGAGACCATCTCTGGTCTGAAGGTAGAGCTGGCAGAGAATCATCCCAATCAATTAAAAGCTCCAACATGGGGAAGTGAGTCAAATGGCTGCCGGAGTTAGATGAATGTAGCTGAGGGTCCTGGAAAATAGGGACAGGAGCAGGCAGAAGTAAGCCTGAGATGGAAAGAACTGCGGGGAACACTGTGGCAAATTCCCCAGTCCCGCCAGGACTGAGAGAAATGGCACAGAGCAGTAGAACAATCACAAAATACTGGGATTGACAGCCAGAAATTGGCAGGGAGGGAGCGCTGGACTGCAGAGACTTTGGTAAGTCGCTAACATAGAGGAGAAATTGAGTGAATCACTAAACCCGGAAGGTGACTACCCTTGGCAGGAGGCAGTTGGGAAGCAGACCTTGGTGAAAGGCAAACAAAGAGAAACTCTTCCTCCCCACAGGAGGAGGCCAAATCTGGCTAACAAAATCAAGCTAGTGCAATTCAGCAAGTAACTAGCTAGCACAGAGGAAAATAGGTCCATAGCAGAAGGAACTTGAGACAAAAAAACAAAAAACAAACAAAAAAAACACTAGACCAGCAAGACTTCAGGACACCCACTAGGTGGCAGCACAGGTAGACATGGGGCAAAGTCGCAGGAAAATAAATGAACCAGAGCAAGGAGCAAGCAGAGGAAGGAGCCAGCGCCAGCCCAAAAACTTGCCAAAAGGCCTGGTCAATCACAAGGATTACATATGAAGAAATTGAAGACATGCCAGATAAGGAGTTCAGAAAAATAATTATGATACTCTTCAGAGACAATAAAAAATGATGAGAGGAACTTAAGGGATTCAAAAATCATACAATTACTGAAAAAAAAATACTTAAAAATGAAATTCTTGGCATCAAACACACCGTTGAGGGCTTAACCAACAGAATTACTGCAACAGAAGACAGGATATCTGAATTGGAAAATTCCCAGAATGAAAGCAGGCAGATCACCAATCAATTGGAGACACAATTACACAAGGCTGCCAAGGTGATCCAGGAGAGGAACAACAACATCAAGATGTCAAATATCAGAATTATGGGGCTCCCAGAAGGAGTGGAAAGAGACAGGCATACAAATAGTGCTCGATGAAATTATACAGGAGAACTTACAAAATGCTTGCAACATGAGCCCAGTCCAAATCCAGGAATGCCAGAGAACACCCACAGGATTGACCCAAAAAGATCTTCTCCCAGACACATGGTAATCAAGCTCCCCTCCAACAAACACAAACAAAGAATCCTGAGGCTAGCATGAAGAAAAGACAAGCTTGCATTTAGAGGCAGGTCCATCAGAATCACCATTGACTTCTCAGAACAGATACTCCAGGCAAGAAGAGAATGGAATAAAATCTTTCAAATACTGAAACAAAACAACTGTCAACCAAGAATAATGTACCCAGCAAAGATCTCATTTGTATTTGAGAATGAAATTAGATGCATCCATAACAAAGAGAAATTAGGAGAATATGCCAGTCCAAAACCAGCTCTAAAGAATCTCCTCAGAAATGCCCTACACCCAGAGAAAAAGGAACAAATCCACAAGCAAGGATAGCAAGTGGGAAGACAACCACATTAAAGCTCATAACAGGAAAGACACTCAGAAACCAACATTCTCAAAAAAATATGTGCATGGCAGGACAAAATCACAATCTGTCTATATTAACACTTAACATGAATAGCCTCAACTCATCAATCAAAAAAACGCAGATTAAGAGACTGAATTAACAAACAGGAACCAAATATCTGCTGCCTACAAGAGACACATCTAACCAGAAAACACAGTAGGAAACTGAAAGTGAATTGCTGGGAAAAGGTATTTCATGCCAATGGATGAGAAAAAAAGGCAGGTGTAGAGGTCCTCATGTCAGATGATATAGACTTCATTGTGGCAAGCATGAAAAAGGACAGGCAAGGACGATATATATTGTTGAAAGACAAGATCCTTCAGAAAGAAATTACCCTTCTTAACATTTATGCTTCAATTCCAGATGCACCTAGCTGTGTGAAACAATTACTTATGGATTTAAAGGGAGATACAGATGAACACACGATAATTCTGGGAGATCTGAATACTCCATTAACACCAATAGATTGATCAACAAGACAAAAGCTCAAGAGAAGCTACATAGCTCACACAAACAATAGAACAACTGGACTTGGTAGACATCTATAGAATATTTCATCCTAAGGCCACAGGTTATACATTTTTTTCAGCAGTGCATGAGACCTTCTCTAGAAAAGACCACATAATAGTACACAAAGCAAGTTTAACTAACTACAAAAAATCAGAATCATACCATGTACCTTCTCAGACCATCAGGGAATAAAACTGGAAATTAACAATTCAAAATGCACCAGGAAATATATAAACTCTTGGAGATTGAACAATATCCTCTTAAATGAGCAATGGGTTAGAGAAGAAATCAAGAACAAGATAAAAAAAAATTATGGAAACCAATGAAAACTCAGATACAACAGTCCAAAACTTGTAGGACACCACCCAAGCAGTGTTAAACAGCAAGCTTATTGAAAGCTCATGTCAAGGCACAAGAAAAGAATCAAAAACCAAAATTTAATGCACACCTCCAGGAATTGGAAAATCAGCATAATTACCCCACAACCAAGAGGAAAGAAGAAATAATCAAAACAAGGGACCAAATAAATCAAATAGAAATCAAAAAGACTATACACAAAATCAATGAATCAAAAAGCTAGTTTATCAAGAAGATAAATAAAATAGACACGCCATTGGCCTAACAAATAGAAAGCAAGAGAAAGCAAGAATTACCAGCATCAAAAATGAAAAAGGCAACATAACAACAAACACTGCAACCATTAAGAAACTAACCAGAAATTAACTCTAAGAACTGTACTCCAACAAATCAGATAACCATTTGGAAATGAAAAGGTTCCTAGGCTTCCACCACTTCCCAAAACTCACCTCAAAGCAACAGAGACCTGAATAAACCCATAACTGACTCAGAGATTGTGGGGAGCCAGGCAGTTGGATCAGATGGCGTGGGTGTGTCATGAGCACTGCTCCTCAGTTAGCAAGTCTACGAGGAGTTTCTGGCTGCATGACAAGGCCCAGAAGAATGTCTCTGGTCACCTCATTGCTGCCTCATCTGCTGTATGGAACTCAATCACCTCTCTGATGTTTCATAGAATTCTTCTGAGGGTGTTGTTGATGTTTTTCTGCTAATGTGAAGTGATTCCTGTAACTGATATGACACCTCAAATTGATCAATCATGTTACGATAAAAACACCTTTAGTAATGTAAGGACACACAGTTAAAAGTATACAAAGGTACAATTGAGCCCACTATGTTTCCAAACATCCTGTTATGTGCCCAATTTTGTCCTGAAGTTTGCCCTAGTGTAAGTAATGTTTTCCTTAAGAAATGGCTTGATAATATCTTGCAACAGATGGCAATCATGGAGATACAAAGAGTTTGTTTACCATGCACCTCGAACTGTTACAACACATGATATGACACATTTTAGTTTCTTACCACGGAAAGCAAAAGTATATGGGCATCTTTTGTAAGGAAATAGATATGAACCCCCTCAAAATAGCTTAAAATTTCAATCTTACATTGGCACTTATATTTAGGGAAAGAAAACAGTTTGTATAGATGAAAGAAAGTTTCTTGTAACGGCCCTCTGTTTGTAGATTGGCTGAGCTGCCTTGATCTCTTTCACTGCCCTTTAAAAAAAGAATGAAAAACAAATGAATCAGTACTAGGTGAAGGTGATGGTAATTAATGCATGATTTGATTATAAGATTTAGCAAAGAATCTATGTTATATGCTTTTATAAAATCCTTTCATTTAAGATCTTTTAATTCTGTACTTTTTAATATTTTAGGCAATATTAGTTTGATTGTGTTTAGTAAAAATTGATTTTGAGTATAAGTAAACCGCTTGTTACTATGTAACCACATGTGCTCTCAACTATGGAGTTCCTGGCTCCAGCCAGGTGACTGCAGGTTTAAATGAGTAATGGTTTGCTGAAAATATTTTCCTTAGGATTGTTTTTTGTATTCTCTTAACCATGAAGTGATTTTCCATTATGAGCATCGTGTCACAGTGGTCTGTGTCTTATCTCTTCCTATCATTCCACCAATCCACGCATCCTTTGCAAACTCTCAGTCAGCAGAGCTGGTCTCTGGCAAGAGATTGAGTTAGTGATTAAGATCTCCCAATAAAGAGAAACACAGGCCCAGATGGTTTTACCATAGAATTCTATAAAACATTCCAAGCAAAGCTAACCCAAACCTTCTACAAGTTCTTCAAAACAATAGAAGACGAAACATTTCTTCCAAACTCATTCTATAAGGCCAATATCACTTTTTTTTCCAAAACGGGATAGAGAATTAACAGAGAAGAAGAACTACAGACCAATCTGCCTGATGAACATTAACACCAAGATTCTCAATAAAATCCTAGCCAATAGAATTAAAAAAAAAAAAAAATACATCAGACAGATCATACATCCAGACCAAGTAGGATTCATTCAGGGAATGTAGGGATGGTTCAACATTCGGAAATCCATAAAAGTGATACATGGCATCCAAAAACTGAAGCACAAAAATCATATAATAGTATCAATAGCTGCAGAAAAAAAAAAAAAAAAAACCCTTCAACAAAATCCAACACAACTTCATGTTAAAAACCCTACTCAGGGTAGGCATAGAAGGAACAATCCACAACATAATCAAAGAAATATATTAAAAACCAATGCCGGCATCATACTGAATGGAGAAAAACTGGATCCCTTTCCACTGAAATCTGGAACAAGACAACGATGTCTGCCCTCTCCGCTACTATTCATCATAGTCCTAGAGGTGCTTGCAGAGGCCATAAGACAAGGAAAAGAAATCAAAGGAATCCAAATGGGAAATGAAGAAGACAAGCTCTCAATATTTGCAGATGACATGATCTTTACATACAAGAACCAAGAGACTCAATACAGAGGCTGCTAGAACTTATATGAGAATTGGGAAGAGTGGCAGGGTACAAAAATAATGAAAAAAAAAAATCGACAGCCATAGTGTACACAAACAGCCCCAAGATGGAAGAAGATTTAACCAGGAAGTTACTATTCAAAATAACAGAGAAAAACATGAAGTATCTAGGAATAAATTTAACCAAAAGCATAGGAGACCTTTTTAAAGAAAATTACAAAACACTTTAAAAGCAAACTGAACAAGACCTCAAAAGATGGAACAATATCCACTGTTCCTGGATAGGCAAAATCAAAGTCATTAAAATGTCTCTACTGCAAAAGCAATATATGCTTTCAATGCAATCCCAATGAAAGTACCCAAAACATTCTTCATTGTATTGCAAAAAAAATGATACAAAGGTTCATCTGGAAACACAATAAACCACAAATAGCTAGAACCATTCTTAGCAATAAGAACTTATCAGGGGGAACCACAATCCCCAACCTCTGGACATACAATAGGGAAGTGGTTATCAAAACAGCCTGGTACTGGCACAAAGATAGAGAAGAGGATCAATTGAACAGAATAGAAACAACAGAAGGAATCCCACACAGATACAGCCAAATGATCCTTGACAAAAAGACAAATGACAAACCATGCAAATGGGAAGTCTCTTCAATAAATGCTGGTGGGACAACTGGATGGTAATCCGTACAAACAAGACGATAGACCCACATCCCTCACCAGACACTAAAATCAAATCTAAATGGATAAAAGACTTAAACCTACACCCAGAAACCTTCAAAATTTTAGGAGAGAATGTAGGAAACACATTACAAGATTTAGGTGTAGGCCCTGACTTCCTAAAAAGGACTCCAAAGGCAATAGCAATCAAGACCAAAATAAACAAATGGGACTTTATCAAACTAAGAAGCTTCAGCACAGCAAGGGAAACAATTCACGAAGAAAAAAGCAACCCACAATGTGAGAAAATATTTTTGCACAGTGCATATGTAATAGGGGCTAATCTCCAGGATAAACCAAGATCTAGATAAAACCAAAACACCAAAACAAACTACTCAAGAAATGGGCACAGGAAATGGGCAGACCTTTCACAAAAGAACAAACCCAAATAGCAAACAAACCCATGAAAAAATGCTCAAATTCCCTGTCAATAAGGGAAATCCAAATGAAGATAACAATGAGGTGCCACCTAACACCAGGAATGATGGCTCACATACAAAACACCACCAACAACACTTGTGGTCAAAGATGTGGGGAAAAGGGAACCCTACTCAACTGTTGGTCGACTGCAAACTTTATCAGCCTCTATGGAAATCAGTTTGAGGGATATTGAAACAACTGAAAATCAGCATACAATATGACCCAGCAATAGCACTCCTAGGAATATATTCAAAACATCTGTTTTATGAGAAACCAACATGCACCCCTATGTTTATAGCAGCACAACTGGTAATTGCAAAAATTGGAAGCAACTGAAATGCCCATCAGCAGAGGACTGGATAAGAAAGCTTTGGTTCATATACTCCTTGGAATACTACTCAGCTATTAAAACACACAAAAATGAAATGCAGTTCTTTGTGGCCAAATGGGCCCAACTGGAAACCATTGTGCTAAGAGAAATGAACCAATCTCAAAAGGTTAAATACCACATGTTTGCCTTCATCTGAGATGAAAAGTTGTTAATATGGAAAATAATACCTGTATATTATAATATTATTGCAATCTCTGACAGTTGATATTAAATGCAATAAGAGAACCCATTGTAATCTATAAATCAAAAATCAATGTGATTCAGACTGCTTATGATCTACATCAAAGAGCTGTAAAACCTGAAACACTCTTAATACCTTATGTTACTCTGTAACGGAGAGGGAATGCAGAGAAATCTTCTATCTCCCTAAAAAGTGTGAGGAAGAGGTGAAATATAGCCTATCAGGATCAAATCTGGTAAGTCATATACAAGAGATTCAATTTGGTACTAGACAATAGTAAACTACACAGGT